>NC_138558.1:16376154-16883654 GCF_964273705.1 Natrix helvetica
TCGAAAGCATGTAAAAATGCAAGTAGAAAAATAGGGACCACTTTGGTGGGAAGGTAACAGTGTTCCATGCACCTTCGGCGTTTAGTCATGCCGGCCACATGACCACGGAGACGTCTTCGAACAGGGCTGGCTCTTCGGCTTTGAAACGGAGATGAGCACCATCCCCTAGGGTCAGGAACGACTAGCAGATATGTGTGAGGGAAACCTTTACCTTTAGACATACCCAATTCCTGCAACAATTCTTCATATGTTTTAGCCCTCAGACCCCTAATAAGCTTTATTGATTTTCTCTGCACTCTTTCTAGAGTCTCAACTTCTTTTTTATATCATGGTGATTAAAAATGAATGCAATATTCCAAGTGTGGCCTTACCAAGGCATTATAAAGTGGCATTAACACTTCACGTGATCTTGATTCTATCCCTCTGTTAATGCAGCCTAGGACTGTGTTGGCTTTTTTGGAAGTTGCACTAAAAAAACAATTAAATAAATAAATAAGTATTGGTAAGTTGAGGGTTAGCAGATACTGAGCAGGGGAACATAAGAAGATCTACTGCCTGAGGTAGGTGGACAATCTGCTGTAGTCTTCTCCGCTCCTGCTCTGTTCCACCTATCATGAACCCCTCTGGGTATTGTTTTTAGCCAGTTTTGAAATGCTGTGTGTTATTCTGAGAAGACCACAAAGAAAATGAAATATCAGGTGGCCAAAATAGCTGCCTCTGAAGGCATGTGTCAAAACCACCTCCTAGTGCATCATGTTTAAGGTTCTTGTAGCAGGGTTTAAGAGAAAGCGAGTTATTCTGGGGAGCTGAATGCCTTATATGCAATGAAGCAGCTGGTTTGGTAGCAGGCCAGCAGGTAGAAGTTTTCTACCTGGCACTTTGCAGCTTTTTCAATATGTTTGTTAATAGGTCCACTGTGGTATTTTAGTGAACTGCCAAATATAGCTGGCAAGTAGAATTTGGCTTGATTAAAACAGTACACTTTAGGGCTAATCTCAAAAGGCTGGGACATTCAGAAGTAGAAACTCTGCCGATCTGATAATTTATTTAACTTAGCCAATTTAATTTAACTAACTTAGCCAGGCTACATCTGTGACCAGGTAGGTGGAGAGAGATAGAGGGAGGGAGGAAAGAGGGCAGAAAGTGGAGCGATGTGAGAAAAATTCTCGTTCTCACCTCTTAGGGTGGTATGTGCCTTCCTGGGAATTTGATATCAGAATATGCATGAACTGGCAGAGACATGGTAACAAGGACAGCCAATGAATAGGCCTAGCAACTAAGTCAGCCAATGAGGGCTGTTTGGAAAAAAGAAACTTAAGCAAGGAGTCTGGGTGTGGCTTAGCTCTGTGCTCAGCTCTAAAATGAAACTGGTCTGGTCTGCTGCTAAACTGAAACTGAATACCATGTTCTCTCCTCTGCCTGTGAACCAGCTCTTGGTATTGTATATATTACTTCATGTGTTATTATGTATATAAAGAGAAGTTAATGAATCCTGCTGAATCAGTCACCTGTGTGTGCTTTCTGGATTTGATTTCTGCAACAAACTCTGACATTTGAGGGTTCAGTATCTTAGCTCTTCCTACTGCTGTGCTCTTCTGGACAGAGAGCTTTGATGTCATTCCTGGGATCTGTTGCAGCCAGTCTCCCAGCCTAGGAGTCACTGCCCCAAGTGTTCCTACCACCACTGGGACAACGTTGGCCTTTACTTTCCACACTCTCTCTAGTTCCTCCTTCAGCTTCTTATACTTCTTCTTCTTGATGTTGCTGTCACTTGGCATCACTACCTCTATCATCACTGCTGTCTTTGTCTACTATCACAATGTTTGTAGATTAGTTAATACCTGCCTATCGGTATAGATCTGTCTAGATCTTGGTTTTCTTATTCTTCACAAGTTTCTGTGGGATCTCTTATATGGACTTGGAGGGTCTAGGTTGTACACGGGGCAGATGTTTCAGTACACCATACCAGCTCCTTGATTGCACCATCCAGTGTACGCTGTTGCTGCATGTATCTTACACCTTGCTGCCATGTATTGGATTGTCTCTGAGGGCCCTTTCCCATATTCCATTTTGTGTTCTACACTTGCTTCTTTAGATCTGTTTCCCAGTGCCTGTTCTTGTGCTATCCCAAAGGTGCTTTTTCAAGAGGCAACTGTTTTTTTCCTTGAAGACGTTTTGCTTCTCATCCAAGAAGCTCTGACTGGATGGATTGGGGAATGGAAGGATTTATATTCCTTGCGGACAGCAGGTCATTTGCATTCTTTTAGAGAGTTGTTAAAGTCACCTGGAGGTTTATCTGTGTCATCAGGGTCACCTGAGTGGTGCAAATGGGTGTGAAGCCTTCTTGGAACTGTTGAAAGGACTGTGTAGATTGGAGATAGATGATGTCGGATCCCTCCTCCTCTGTTAAGAGAGGGCTGTTCAGTTTTGAGACAGATCGCCTCTTTCAAACCAGTGGTCCTCTGTGTCTAAAATAATGTGGACTTTGTTGTCTTCAAAAGAGTGCCCTGTGTCTTTTAAATGCAAATGGAAAGCTGAATCTGGTCCTGATGTGTTTGTTCTCCTATGTCGTGCCATGCGTTTACAAAGTGGTTGTTTTCTTTCCCCAATGTATAGATCTGCACATGGCCGCTAAAAGAGTGCAAATGACCAGCTGTCTGCATGGGGTATAAATCCTTCCATTCCCCACCATCTAGTCAGAGCTGAAGAAGCTTCTTGGATGAGAAGCGAAACATCTTCAAAGAAAAACCAGAAAGTTCAGTTGCCTCTTCAAAATGCATCTTTGGGACAGCCATGACCTGGATGACTGAGAATCTCCATAGGTTGTTCTTGTGCTGTTCTGATCAATACCCCAGTGCTGTCTTTAAATCCAATTCTTTCCAGACTCTGGTAAGATTTCCCAATATTTGCCATCTTAGCTATCTGTCGATGGCGTAAACCATGCACAGTCTTGTCTTACCTTGACACTTTCTCTATTTGGACTTTCCTCCCATGCTCTGGGTTTCATTCAGAAAGTGTCTTCGATAGGCATCCAAAAGGAAAGCAGACCAAGAGGACTGAAGTCTCCAGCAATAGAAGGGTTCTGTAGATTACTCTTATTTGCCTGACAAAAGAATCAGATTACACGAGGCTGCAATAATAAATAAATAACGAGATTGCCTAACCTGGAGGATCTTTATCTTAAATAATAGAATATGCATATTTCAGCAATGGAAATTGTTCTGACCCCCTCCTCTTGTATACCAAGACACTCCGACACAAAGTCTCTTCAAAGATGTTTATTGACATACAGGTTCCACCTTGGCAGCAATCCAGACTGCCAAGGTCAAGATAGCACTCTGGGCAGCAATCCAGCTACAGCGACACCCCTTGGCAGCAATCCAGCTACCAAGCTCCAGATAATCACCTTAGCAGCCAAGGTCCAGGGAACAGATTGACAGTAATCCAGGTAAAATCTTTAGCAGCAATCCAGCCTGCCAAAGTACGACACAGATCTGAGCTTCTCCAACTCCAATGATCAGTTGATTCCTGCAAAGGGTGTGTCCACAAGCAGTCCCTTTATAGTCTGGAGAGGAGTCTAATGATCAGCAGCTGAGAGCCATTATCTCCGGTAATTGCTCAATTGCTCCTTACGCCGGGTAGCACGTCGGTAACGAGCATCTAATAGCTCACTGCTGTCTGACTCACTATCCTGTGACTCCTCTCCACTGCTCCAAGGCATGACATCAGGAGCCCCCTTCCTTTGGCTTTCACCACTGCTCCATGCCTCAGGCGCCCCCTGGTGGCCAACCAGCCTCTCTGCGCCCTGCTCAGCGTCGGAACCCTGTCCAGGGTCCCCCACCTCCTCTTGAGCCGACTCAGAGGACACCTCGCTGTCGGAGTCTGGTGGCAGCGGCACCGGCACCGGCTGGGCCACAACACTATCCCTCACCGCAGGGCCCTTCCCCCGGGCCTGACGCTCGGGATGCGGTCGGGAGGGAAAACGTCCATGATAGGCCCGCACCAAAGCTGGAGCATGCACAGCCGTCGCATCGGTCCAGGTCCCACCGTCCGAGTCCTCGTCCGCCCAGTCGACCAAATACTGGAACCGACCCTTGAGCCATCTCGAGTCACGGATCCGGGTCACTCTGTGCGATGGCCGTGCGTGCACGTCAGGCGACGACGGCAGGGGCGAAGAGGGACGTCGGAGAGGACAATCCGACCGCTCAGGGATCAGGAGCGAGCGATGGAACACCGGGTGTACTCGCATCGAGCGCGGGAGGGTCAGGCGATAGGCCACCGGATTGATAACGGCCTCCACAGGGAACGGCCCCAGATACCGGTGGTCCAACTTCCTCGTAGGCCGGTGGGACGGAAGATGCCGCGTGGACAACCACACGCGATCACCCACGGCCAATTCCGGCACAGCACGGCGAGACCTGTCCGCCACCCGCTTGTAATCCTCCTTCGCCTGATTCACGTAGCGGCGCACCATCTGGTGAACCGCCTGAAGCTCAGAGAGGAAATCCTGCGCTGCGGGGACCGGAGAGTCCACGGGGGTGAGAGGGAAAAAACGAGGGTGGTACCCGACGTTCGCCATGAAAGGCGTCGTCCGTGTGGAGGAGTGCTGCGAGTTGTTGAACGCAAACTCCGCCACGGCGAGGTACTCCGCCCAATTGTTCTGCTGCTGGTTCACGAAGCAGCGCAGATATTGTTCCAGAATCCCAATCACCTTCTCCGTCCCTCCATCGGTTTCGGGATGGTGCGCCGAGGACAGACAAACTTGAACGTCAAGAGCGGCCATCAGCCCTTTCCAGAACTGGGCCGTGAATTGTGTACCACGATCGGAGACGACCCGGTCAGGTAGGCCGTGCAGCCGGAACACGTGCTGGATGAACATGCGGGCGGTGGCGCGGGCTGTCGGCAATCTCCGGCAGGGGATGAAATGCGCATATCTTGGTGAGCATGTCCACCACCACTAGGACCGTAGTGAAACCGGACGACGGAGGCAGTTCCGTCAAGAAGTCCATGGACACGGCTCCCCAGGGTCTGTCCGGGGTCGGCAATGGCTGTAGCAAGCCTGGAGTAGCTCCCGTCGCTGATTTGGCCTGTCGACACTGCACACATGATGTGACGTACGTCTGCACGTCGTGTCGCAGGCGAGGCCACCAAAACGTACGGGAAACCAGGTGCAAAGTTTTGAACAGGCCAAAGTGTCCCGCTGCCGGAGTGTCATGACATTGGGAGAGAACCAATCCACGGAGCGGTCCTGCAGGCACGTAGAGCCGATCCCGATACCTCAAAAGGTCCTCGTCAAAGGTCCACGGGGATGTCGGCCCTACCTCTGCCCGCCGTTGTTCCACCCACTCGTCGTTTTGCTGCGCATTCCGTATCAACGACCGTAAATCCACGGGTTCCTGGATTGCAGCGAAGGACTCGACGGGTAGGACCGTCCGGGGGGGCAGGGAGTCAGCAGGGTCTGAGTACTCCGGCTTTCTAGATAGGGCATCCGCCCTCTGGTTCAAGGCACTGGGGATATACGTGACCTTGAAGTGGAACCGGGCAAAAAACAGAGACCACCGGATCTGGCGCTGATTGAGCTTCCGGGCTGTTGTCAAAAACTCCAGATTCCGATGGTCTGTCCGGACTTCGACCTGATGCCTGGCCCCCTCCAGGTGATGTCGCCAGGCTTCGAACGCCGCCTTGATAGCCAGCAACTCCTTCTCCCAGATGGTATAATTGCGCTCGGAAGGATTGAGTTTCCGAGAGTAATAGGCGCAAGGGAAAAGGGTGCCATCAGGGGCGTGAGCCTGCAATAACACCACCCCCACCGCGATGTCGGACGCATCCGCCTCGACTACAAAGGGGCGATGGGGATCAGGGTGTTTCAAGATCGGCTCCTTTGTAAAAGCGCGCTTCAAGGCCACGAACGCTTGTTGTTCCGTGGACCCCCAGTGAAACGGCACTTTCTTTTGCAGGAGCCGAGTGAGGGGCGCGGTCAAGAAAGCAAAGCCGGGGATGAAGGACCGGTAGTAGTTGGCAAACCCGAGGAGTCTCTGAACGTCTTTCATCCGTCGAGGAGATTGCCAACTTCGTAATGCCTCCACCTTGCCTGGCTCCATCGCAATTCCTTCAGGGGAAATACAGTGCCCCAGGAACTCGATGGTGGTCTGCCAGAACTGACACTTCTCCAGCTTGGCAAACAAGCGATGCTTTCGAAGGCGCTGCAAGACCTGACGCAAGTGCTGTTGATGATCCTTCCGGGACGTAGAGTAGATCAAGATGTCGTCCAGGTAGATGACGACAAACTGATCCAAAAGGTCCCGAAAGATATCGTTCATAAAATGTTGGAAGACAGCTGGGGCATTGGTCAACCCGAACGGCATGACCGTATACTCAAAATGTCCGTATCGGGTGCCAAAGGCTGTCTTCCATTCGTCCCCCGCCCTGACTCGAACCAGATTGTAAGCTCCACGTAAGTCCAGTTTGGTAAACACCACGGCCTCCCGGAGCCGCTCCAACAACTCGGGAATCAGAGGCAATGGGTAGCGATTACGGATCGTGATGGCGTTCAAGCGCCGGTAATCGCAACAAAGTCTTAGATCCCCGGTCTTCTTTTTGACGAACAAAACCGGGGCAGACAAGGGCGAAGACGAAGGCCGGATAAAACCCCGGGCAAGGTTCTTGTCAAGGAAGTCCCGCAATGCGGCCAACTCCGGTTCAGACATGGAGTATAGGCGGCCCGTCGGGAGTTTCGCATCAGGTACCAGGTCAATGGGACAGTCGTAAGGCCGGTGCGGTGGCAGTTGATCCGCCTCCTGCTCGCTAAACACGTCCGCGAACTCCGCTAAATCCGGCGGCACTGTCACCTCGGCCGAACTGGGCACCTGAGCCGCGCAAACATGACGGGTATGGTCCACGCATTGCAAGGACGGGAACGAAATGCGGTTCTGCGACCAGTAGATCTGGGGATCGTGCGCCCGCAGCCAAGCCAAGCCCAACACCACGGGGAAATGCAGACCCGAAGCCACGTAAAATTGAATGGCCTCCTCATGCTCCCCGAGGATCAGGCCCAAAGGCTGCGTGGCGTTCTTGATGGGCCCAGACAGAAGCACCCGGCCGTCAATGGTCTCCACTCGCATCGGAGGGTCTACCGGGCACAGAGGGACGTGATATTTAGTGACAAACGCTGCATCCATAAAATTCGTGGTAGCCCCGGAATCGACCAAGGCATGGGCTGGTATTCCCTGCGGACTACCCGACAAGAGAATGTGCGCTGCAAGAATCAGATGTCGTGGAGGCCCCTCCGCCTCTGTTCCGGCCTGTGCCCGACCCGAAGTCTCCCTCAGATTGGGCCCCGCCCGTTTCCCGACACGTTGCTGAGGGGAGGCCACAGTCCGCACAGCCCCCCTACCCTTTTTTGGGCAAACCAAAGCCAAGTGTCCAAAATCCCCACAGTAGAAACACAACCCCCCTGCACGCCGTCTGTCCATCTCCATGCGCAACAAGCGGGGTTTGGCGGCACCCAACTCCATGGGCTCCTCCCGTGCAACTGCAGTCTCGTGAGGGACCGGCACCCTACTGGTCTCCTGGGACACGCGGCGAGGCCTCCGCCTCTGCAGCCGGGCGTCTATCCGGAGGCACAAATGAACCAACGCGTCGAACGTTGGAGGCCTGTCCACCCTCACAAGCTCGTCCTGCAGGCCATCTGATAGGCCGTCCTGGAAAGTGTCCATAAGGGCTGGCTCATTCCAAGCAGAGTCCTGACTAAGCAGCCGGAATTCGCTGACATAATCCTGCAAAGAACCACGCCCCTGGTGCAACTCTTTCAGGAGTCTGGTGGCTGTTTCCCCCTTAATGGGATCTTCAAACATCAGCCGGAGATGGTTACAAAAACCCTGAAAATCGTCCAGCAGGGGGCTCGGTTGGGAGAGCAATGGAGTGGCCCACCTCGCTGCTGTGCCTGAGAGCAAGCTGATGATAAATCCCACCTTCGTCCGGTCAGTGGGAAAGTCCTCCGCTCTCAAGCTGATAAACAGCTGGCATTGGCCCAGGAACGCTGCAAACATTGCTTGTTTGCCATCAAACTTGTCTGGTGTAGCCACTGGACATTTCCTCCTTGGCTGGAGGGGGTTTGCAAGCCCCTGGAGCTGAGAGACCTGACCAGCCAGCAAAGCAATCAGTTGAGCCAACTGGGCCATCTCAGCTTGTAGTTGCTCCATTGCAACTTAATGGAGTTTTGTTTGGGGCAGGAATCAATCTGTTCTGACCCCCTCCTCTTGTATACCAAGACACTCCGACACAAAGTCTCTTCAAAGATGTTTATTGACATACAGGTTCCACCTTGGCAGCAATCCAGACTGCCAAGGTCAAGATAGCACTCTGGGCAGCAATCCAGCTACAGCGACACCCCTTGGCAGCAATCCAGCTACCAAGCTCCAGATAATCACCTTAGCAGCCAAGGTCCAGGGAACAGATTGACAGTAATCCAGGTAAAATCTTTAGCAGCAATCCAGCCTGCCAAAGTACGACACAGATCTGAGCTTCTCCAACTCCAATGATCAGTTGATTCCTGCAAAGGGTGTGTCCACAAGCAGTCCCTTTATAGTCTGGAGAGGAGTCTAATGATCAGCAGCTGAGAGCCATTATCTCCGGTAATTGCTCAATTGCTCCTTACGCCGGGTAGCACGTCGGTAACGAGCATCTAATAGCTCACTGCTGTCTGACTCACTATCCTGTGACTCCTCTCCACTGCTCCAAGGCATGACATCAGGAGCCCCCTTCCTTTGGCTTTCACCACTGCTCCATGCCTCAGGCGCCCCCTGGTGGCCAACCAGCCTCTCTGCGCCCTGCTCAGCGTCGGAACCCTGTCCAGGGTCCCCCACCTCCTCTTGAGCCGACTCAGAGGACACCTCGCTGTCGGAGTCTGGTGGCAGCGGCACCGGCACCGGCTGGGCCACAACAGGAAATTATTTTTAAGAATATCTACTTGAGCAACCATGGGAGAATATGATTATAAATCCCTTTTCCGAAGTTCTTGCTATGAATTTTAGCTTAAGTGGTGATGAATAATGCTTTGCTAAAACTTTATTAAATTTTGCATTTTTTGTTTTATACAGGCTTATGAATATTACTTGACTGCAATGCAGTGCTCCGGGCTTACTCTTTTTCTAGCCATGATTTGGAAAGGCTTGGAAAATGATTCCAGAGACAGCTGTTAGATTGGCAGGTTATTGTACACACAACTCAGATCTCTCTTCCTAAATATCCAGCTTGAAATCAATGCTTTAAAAATAACTAGAAACAATTATATTTGTAGCGCTTAATGTAAGTGAGATGTATGTCTGTATATTCGCTTGTACAATACAATGCTCTAGTTCTGGAAAAGATGTAAAGTACTGTCTAAATAATTTTGCAAAACCTCTTTCTTGATATGGGCTCAAGCTTCATTCATTTGAACACTGCCTTGGTACCTGATCTTCAAAACCAGGGGTGTCAAACTCAAGAAAAAGGATCTTGACAAACTTGAACATTGGGCGCTATCTAACAAAATGAAATTCAATGGTGAAAAAAAGTAAGGTTCTACATTTAGGCAAGAAAAACAAAATGCACAGGTACAGTATATGTTGTACCTTGCTCAATAGTAGTAACTGTGAGAGGGATCTTGGAATCCTAGTGTACAGCCATTCAAATATGCACCAGCAGTGTGCAGCAGCTGCCCAAAAAGCCAACACAGTTCTAGGCTGCATCAACAGAGGGATAGAATCAAGATCACGTGAAGTGTTAATACCACTTTATAATGCCTTGGTAAGGCCACACTTGGAATACTGCATCCAGTTTTGGTCACCACGATGTAGAAAAGATGTGGAGACTCTAGAAAGGAGTGCAGGGAAGAGCAATAAAGATGATTAGGGGACTGGAGACTAAAGCATATGAAGAACGGTTGCAGGAACTAGGTATGTCTAGCTTAAGAGAAAGAAGGACTAGGGGAGACATGATAGCAGTGTTCCAATATCTCAGGGGCTGCCACAAAGACAAGGGAGTCAAACTATTCTCCAAAGCACTTGAAGGCAGGACAAGAAGCAATGGATTGAAACTAATCAAGGAGAGAAGCAACTTAGAACTAAGGAGAAATTTCCTGACAGTTAAGGACAATTAATCAGCGGAACAACTTGCCTCCAGAAGTTGTGAATGCTCCAACACTGGAAGTTTTAAAGAAGATGTTGGATAACCATTTGTCTGAAGTGGTGTAGGGTGTCCTGCCTAGGCAGGGGGTTGGACTAGAAGACCTCCAAGGTCCCTTCCAACTCTGTTATTCTATATTCTATGACCACAATTCAGCCTCAGATTTTTGTTGCTAAGCAAAAACCTTATTGTGATCTTTACGACCTTTTTTTTTTGCAATAGATGAAGGTATTATCATTACTTAAAGCTATTCTAGTTATATAGAAACTCACACCAAACTTTTATAGACAATTAAAGTTTGTCACTGAGATGACAATCAGTTATTCTCTGGCATGTTAGAATAAGGGGCGAGAATATTCAATATTAGTAGCCAAATAAATAAATAATTAAATAGAACTGTGATCTTACATCAAGAAAAATCTCCTTTTCCAAATCTGTTGGACTTCAATATTATGAATATATCCCATTTCATACATTTGTGTGTTGGTACAGTACACATAAGAGGGTAGGAGCTGACAGCATACAGGTGTCTTTATGAGCTGTCCTCCACCTGCCCTTCCCCCTTTCATGTGCCTCTGGTTTATGGGCTTGTTCCATTGTTATTCCATTTTTATTTATGAAGATTCTCAATCATCCAGGTAGAGTTGTCTGAGATTGGTGTGGCAGGAATGTGGTACATTCCAATGACTTTCTATCTACTGCCTTGCTCTGACTGAGGAAGCTGTGTGGATGGACAATGAAACTAACCAGAAAAAACTAGTCCAGTTGCTCTTGACTCTCAAAACGACTCTAGCTGAAGCCATATTTTTCTTGCTTCTGAAAAGGACTCTGTTCCAACTGCCACTTGGGCGTTAGGGTTATGGTTAGGGTTAGGAAAAATGCTCTGATGCTATGGAGTTAGAGTGAGGGAGAGAAGGGGATAAGATAGGAGAGCCTCTATGGGGCAAGCCTGAGGGAAAGAAAGGGATAAGATAGGAGAGGCCTCTGTGGGGCAAGCCTAAGGGAGAGAAGATGATAGGACAAGATCAATGGGACCAGTCTGAGGGAGAGAAGGGGATAAGATAGGAGACGCCTCTGTGGGGCAAGGAGAGGATTCTGTGGGGCAAGCCTGAGGGAGAGAAGGGGAGAGGAGAGGCCAATCATAACTACTCATTAATTTTCAAGCTGTAAGTATTGATTTTTCAAGCCCAATCACATAGTTTCGTAGTGGAGCACGGGTATCCAGTTAGTGTAGAATGTTTCCTCCAATGTGCCAGGCATAACAACAATAAGGCTCCTGAGAATCAAGGTCAAATCAGCATGTCCTAGCAATGGTAGGAGGGAGTGCTGCGAAGTTCATTACCTGCTTGGTTGGCTGACAGGACCTGTGACACAAGGGCGGTGGACAGTACCTATTCTTTAATTATACCAAAAATGTGGGGATTATTCAGTGTTGGTTTCACCTTTGACTGTGCCGATATGATGTATGCAATAAAGTGGATTTTTGAGGAAGCCAAGGCCTCAGAGTCTTGAATGGGTTGGGAGCATTACTCAGAACCATGACAGTGGCAATGATTCCATCTTCAGACAACTTCCATTTTGATTTGATTTTCAGACAGTTTTCAACATAGACTTACAAATGTGCTTATTGTTTAAGTACATGGATTTACCTTTGAATTATTTATCAACGTTTTGGAATCTATGAAGAATTATGGATTCATAGTACACGAGGGGTCTGAAAGGGTTGAAAACAAGGTAATTATTCAACGTTAATGTGGGAGATTGCTGTAGACACTAATAATCAAGAGTCGGTGGGCAAGTCAGTTGACAGCATACTTCATAAATTGCAATGTAGCCAAGGTGCAGAGAAAACTTCAAAGAAACATTTCAAGGCATTTAAAAAAGACTCTGTTGTAATTAATTCACTATAAATAAGGGTGAGAAATTCTTCTTACAGTTTCCAAGGTGTTGTTCTTGTAGCTTTTGCTTTCTTTGTCTCTGGGGCTTGACAGGAAGAGAGAGAGAGTTAGCCTGGACGTAGCCAAAAGAGGACACAGTGGCTCAGTGGCTAAGATGCTGAGCTAGTCAATCAGAAAGGTCGGCAGTTTGGTGGTTTGAATCCCTAGTGCCGCATATCGGAGAGAGCTCCTATTACTTGTCCCAACTTCTGCCAACCTAGCAGTTCGAAAACATGTAAAAAATGCAAGTAGAAAAATAGTAACTACCTTTGGTGGGAAGGTAACAGCGTTCAGTGCGCCTTCGGCGTTTAGTCATGCCGGCCACATGACCACGGAGACGTCTTCGGACAGTGCTGGCTCTTCAGCTTTGAAACAGAGATGAGTACCGTCCCCTAGAGTCGGGAATGACTAGCACATATGTGTGAGGGGAACCTTTACCTTTTACCTTTAGCCAGTTTCAGATTATAGAGAACTCATTTTACTTATTTATTTGTAGCCCACTCTTATTATTTTTTTACAAATAATTCAAGGAGGCAAACATACCCAACAAATGTCCCTCCTCCTATTTTCCTCACAACAACAATCCTCTGTGTTAGGTTGGGCTGAGAGTGAGTGATTGGCCCAAGTCATCCAAGCTGGGACTTGAACTCAGGGTCTCCTGCCCAGAGCGCCATTCACTGGCATTTCAAAGGCACCAAGCCACGGGAGCCAGGTGGCAGTGCACAGGTGCTCACGCGGCTATGGCAATACCCCATTTTCAGTGAATGGCATGGGTCCGGCTGGAAAGGGGGTTTGCTGGGTGGCTGTTCATGAGTGTGGTCACTTCATGGCTGCTGTGTTGTGCTGCTGCGACTGCGCAGCACAGCCATTTGCCCCTGAGGCTGTGCCCGGCTCTTTGCAGAGAGCAGCCATCTGGCAACCCCCTCTCCAGCTGGGCACAATACCGCTCACCAACCTAGTGGTCACCTGAAGGCACCAAGCAATGCGAGTACCTTGCCCCCCCCCCCGGTTCCTGTGGCTTGGCACCTTTGGGATACCGCTAGGTTGGTGAGTGGCGCTCTGCCTGGCTGGAGGGGAGGGTTGTCCAGGGGTCTTATTTTTGGGGGAGGGCTTATATTTTTGCCCACCTGGAAAATGTGGCATGGCCTTAATATCAGGACATGTCATATTTTCGGGAAAACACAGTATATGTAGTTGGGGTTTATCCCTCAAGTGGTCTCAATGATTCTCAGAGAGCAAATGATGGATCTTCACTGTATTAGCAACCAGATGGCTGCTAAGGAATATAAATCCTTCCATTTCCCACCATTCATCCAGAATTAAAGAAGCTTCTTGGATGAGAAGCAAAACATTTTTTTTAAATGAAGAAAGTTCAGTTGAATGATTTACTATGAAATTAGGTATAATTTCTGATATACCTAAATGCCTGAATTGTATATTACTTTGTACACAATAGTATGTATGTATGTATGTATGTATGTATGTATCTTTTTTCTTTCTTTTTTCACTCGTTTTTTCAAAAAAATGGAATAACTTAGCAACGATAGACAAAAATTGAAATCAGAGAGTAAATTGATCAGTTTCTTAAACAATAAAACCTGACATAAATCAGAAAGAAAGAGCTGACAAATTGAATGCTTACTGCTAAAAGAAAGTTAAATATTCTCAATACAAGCTGTGATGTTTTCTTCTTCAAACCTTGAATATTTACATGCTTTCAAACTGCTAGGTTGGCAGAAGCTGGGACAAGTAATGGGAGCTCACTCCATTATGCGGTGCTAGGGATTCAAACCGCCAAACTGCTGTCCTGAACGGCTCATCATCTTAGCCATTGAGCCACCATGTCCTTTACAGAGAAGGTAGTATTACTGAATAATACTTTTAAAAAGAAAGTTGATTAAAATTCATAATTTTTAAAACAATGTAAGCAGCCAGGATTTACAAATATATAAATTATTTTAAAAGCCAAACAAATGAAACTGGGTGATGTAATATATTGGTAGATTCTCCTTCTGGAACTGATGAGGCTCACTCTTACTTGATAGGGCCTTTCCATTCTAATTTAAAATGCTGTGTCTAGAGAGCTTTCAGTTGTTAAGTTCTGCTCAAAAGCTGTTTGATGAGTTAAGAGAGATCAAGAAGGCTGAATGTTGCTCCTCATCTTGCCTTTTGTATAGCTAATGGATGAAAAGTGACCTTGCTTTTTTTAAAAGGATGCCATGTCAACCATCCCAGTACTTGAATAATTTTCTAACAACATATGTCACTTATATCACCTTCCCTGCACAACTAAATGAGATCTTAAAGTTTGCAGAGGAGGAGGAGGAGGAGGAGGAGGAGGAGGAGGAGGAGGAGGAGGAGGAAGAGGAGGAGGAGGAGGAGGAGGAGAAGAAGAAGAAGAAGAAGAAGAAGAAGAAGAAGAAGAAGAAGAAGAAGAAGAAGAAGAAGAAGAAGAAGAAGAAGAAGAAGAGAGACAGCAGCAGTGGCAACTAATTTCAATAATTTATAATAGCACCTCCCCTAGTAGAATATAACTGGACATTTTGTATCTCAGTATGTGTTATCTATTTCACCATGCAATCAAATATCCAGGAGGGTGGTATTTTTTTTAATTAGTGACAGAATGCTGGATACCAACTGATGGCATCTCTGTGATACATTCATTTATAAATACAGAAAGAGAAGACTGGGAGGAAAAGTATTTTCAAAGCAGGCAACAGATTTGCTTAGCCTGCATCAAATTCTCAAAAAGAGATAAGCATGCCAAGAGGCTTCAGCTTCAGCCAACTTGCCAATCTCTTTACTGTGCCTCTTCCCTTTCTAGTAACTTCTTTGTTCTGTTTCCTCTGTTGCCAAGCTCGGAAGGATGCCTTGTTGCAGAGTTTGGAGAGTCAACTTTCTTTTCTTCAGTTAGCTGCTAGGAATTGGAAAAAGAAGCATAACGATAAGGCCTTGGAAAATAATGAACCCAACTTCATAAACCTGTTCTTACTTTGGCTTTAGCTTTTCAAATGCAGCGGACCTTCACTCCCAAATACATGTAAAAGCAGTCACAACTGCACTCCAAAGTCTTGGGTATAAATAACAGTCATATTATATTACTTAGCCTAAATAGCATAGCTGGAGCAAATAAACGCAGATGTGCACATCAAAAGATAAGATAGATGACAGATAGATAGGTACCTACCTACCTACCTACCTACCTATCGGTAGGTAGCAGTGGTGGGATTCAGCCGGTTCGCACCTATTCGGGAGAACCAGTTGTTAACTTTCTAAGCAGTTTGGAGAACCAGTTGTTGGAAGAAATCTCAATTTATTTTTTTCCACTTTACAGGGCTGATCCTGGAAGGAAGGAAGGAAGGAAGGAAGGAAGGAAGGAAGGAAGGAAGGAAGGAAGGAAGGAAGGAAGGAAGGAAGGAAGGAAGGAAGGAAGGAAGGAAGGAAGGAAGGAAGGAAGGAAACATTCTGGTGTTGTTTCTAGCCTACTTTTTATTGCCCTGCTTGCAGAAATTGCCTCTCCTGCTAACCCTTATTACATTGCAACAGCTAAGGCAAAGCACCCATTGATGTGAGTGACATTGAGCTGGCCACACCCACCCATCACATGACCACCAAGCCCCATGTACCCAGCTGGTCATTAGGGCAGAGAACTGATGGTTAGATTATTTGAATCCCACCACTGGTAGGTAGGTAGGTAGGTAGGTAGGTAGGTAGGTAGGTACATAGATAGATAGATAGATAGATAGATAGATAGATAGATAGATAGATAGATAGATAGATAGATAGATAGATAGATAGATAGATAGATAGATAGATAGATAGATATTCATTGTATTGCACTCCCCCCCTCTCTGTATTTGTGTTAATGTTTGTAACTGTCTGTGTATGGTGAAATTAGCAACATTCATATTAGAAAATGAGTACTACCCTATGGAAATGCCAAAATACCAAATGGTGACCATCATCAAAAACATACTGGTTGACTGTTGCTAAAACAAACTGTCAGGCCTGGAAGCTGTCTTTTACCTTTGGAGCTTCTGGCATGCCATATTTTCTACTGCGGAAAAATGGGAGGGGGAATTATACAGAGAGTAGGTGATATATAGCCATAACAACATTCTTTCTCAGAAAGTCAAGGCTTTTATTGTCTGGTAGCTGTGATGAGGTGACTGGGTGGCATCTCCTGTTTCAGGTGTGCCTGATTGGACCATGTGATGGACATGTGGGTGCTGGGCAGGGATTTGAACTTTCTTTTGGATGGGGAAAACCCGGAAGCTTTCAGATTCAGGTTTTCCCAGATGAGCCAATATGACATCTCCAATAAAATGGATCTTTTTAGGAATTTCAAGCCTCGAAGTCTTCTTTCGTTGGGGGTGTTACTTGGAACCCTGACACAAACATTTAAACAAACAAGCAAACATACAGAAACATATGAGCCAACAAATACTAGAGAAACTTAAAGAAGTCAAAAGAAAATAATATCCCTAGAGCTAGGATATTTTTATTCCCAAAGAATAAAAGGGAGGGATACAGGGAGGCAGGAAAAAGATACCAGCCTGCTTATTTCTTGATATTTATGACCATCACAGCCAATGCAGTGTAATGATTAGGTATCAGGTTGGAAACTAGAAGACCAGGAGTTCTACTCCCACCTTAGGCACAAAGCCAGCTGGGTGAATTTGGGCCTGTTACTCTCTTTGTCTCTAGTCAAAGAAAATGGCAAACCATTTATTCCTCCAATGTGCAAGTTCCTTCCGAATGCCATCCATGGCACTTTTGAACATTTATCTTTAGGCAGAGATGGTATCCAGCAGGTTCTGACCAGTTCTGGAGAACCGGTAGCGGAAATTTTGAGTAGTTCGGAGAACCAGCAAATACCATCCCTGGCTGGCCATGCCCTCATCTATTCTCTGCCTCCTGAGTCAGCTGATTGGGAGGAAAAGGGGATTTTGCAGTAACCTTCCCCTGGAGTGGGGAGGGAATGGGGATTTTGCAGTATCCTTCCTCTGCCACACCCGCCAAGCCACGCCCAGCAAGCTACATCATGCCTACCAAGCCATGTCCACAGAACCAGGAGTATTTTTTTTTAAAATCCCACCACTGTCTTTAGGACATTTCTTTTCATGTTTAGCAGGAACCTGTTTCCTTTATATTTTTATCTATTAGTTTGACTCTTGATTTCTACTTCTCTTCTCTGCCTTGAAAGACAGAGACAGCCAACAGGTGAGGTCATCAGTGCCAGCCAACTATTGAAACACTCCCAGAGTTCACCAGATTTGACAGTCTTACAGAATTGGGTCAGCACCGAGTTGTGTGCTACCAGAAACAGATTAGGCTGTTGTCTTATTTGAAGGGGCATCTTTTTTTCTCTGTCATTATTTTTCTCCAATATATCATGTTCTTTAAGTCATCTATAGTAAGAATGAAGAATTGTCACTCTGGGAACTTTAATTTTAATCAACATGAGGCTGAAGGATAATGTACTTTCAGTCAGCCAACTAAATATTTAATATTGCTTGCTTTTTTTTGCTAATTTCTCTCAGGCATTTTAATACTGTCGTTTGTTAGAAATGTATAATCTTTTTATCCATTCCTTCTAATAGTGTACATTTAATATGAATGCAATTGGGTAGACAAAATCTATTTAAGTTGTTATGATTTTATCAAACCGATTCATAGAAATGAGCAAATCTACATGAACACACAACATAAAAAAAGATGATCTGTTCAATTTGGAAAGGTATGATTTCATTTGAAAGAATATTCAGTATTTAGAGAAGCAGTCAAATCCCTGCTATAAGAATGTTGCTATTTGGAAGCTCCTGGCTTTAATGCCTATGATTCGAAAATGTATTTCTATTTCCCTCGTCCCATCTAACCAGACAAAAAAAGCTTAAAAATAGATTTTCCACTTCCAAACATGAAGACCTCTGAGAAATACGATGCATTCCAAACATGTCTTCCAATCTCCCATAAATTATTCAAAATATACACACATGGACTAGTTTTATTAGGCCAACTGAAGTAATAAACAATCATGGCAAGTTTTCCCATTTCAGCCATACTTAATCCAGCAAATTGAAGAAGGAACAAACATATAATATATTTTCATCTTGGAGTCTATTTGTAGATTTCACAAGGTTCGTAATACATTGATGGATATACATAATATGCAGCATTTTCCTTCAGGGCATTTAAAAGAAGAGGATACAAATTGAATGCTGATTTTCACTTTTAAGACTGCTAATCAGATTATTGCTCTAGCTCCTCATCCACACATTTATTTGGGCTGAAAAATGATAGTATTGATTGATAGATGAAAATGCCACACTAAATGTATTTTCTTTTCTTGGCCTTGCTTAATTAGTCTATTAAACATTTCAGTGAAAAAGTATCTTCACGAAAGCTCTATAACTAATTAATAGAGAACTCAACATTTCCATTGTAAAACTTTTTTTTTGAGAGGAACAACTATATTTCTTTTTTAATAGCAGAAAAAGAAAGATTAAAAGCTAGAAGGAAGGAGACCATGAAACTGGTTGGAAAGACTGAGCACTACCGATTATTATTATTATTATTCATGTATCACAAACTAGGTTATATGATGTGAGGAATTATTTCTTCCCAGTCCAGAATAAAGTTTATTTCTTAAAAATTTAAAACAATTTTAATATTTCTGGGTTAACATGAAGGTCCCCACACTCTCTTTTTTTCCATTCCCCAAAAAGTTCTTTGCCAGCCTTCCTTTCTCACGCAAATTGAAAAATCTGGAATAATGATTGGATTTGCAATCTAAATGTGGCATTTTATGCCTTTAGTTATGCATGCACAGGCTGCCTTTCGATAAAAGAATACTGTTGACTCTATTTTTTATGTCTCTCTTTGAAAGTACATAATGTTATTCAAAGTTCATAAAGTTAGTTAATTCTCTTTTTCCTCCAGCAAGATGACAAACGAAGGTTGGCTAAGGAATATATGTTATTTTTTTTTCTAGGCTTAGCCATAGCACTAGCACTTAGACTTGTATAACACTTTGCAGTGCTTTATAGCCCTCTCTAAGCAGTTTACAGAGTCAGAATATTGCCCCCAACAATCTGGCTCCTCATTTTACGCACCTCGGAAGGATGGAAGGCTGAATCAATCTTGAGCCTGGTGGGATTTAAACCGCTAAATTGCAGTCTGCTGGCAGTCAGCAGAAGTAGCCTGCAGTACTGCATTCTAACCACTGTGCCACCACTCTTACCTAACAAGATTACAATGCATCTTAAGGCTACATTTCACCCATATGACAAATCTGGAAATTATTTTTTTTGAGCAAGCTTCTTGACTGATTTTGCACAGTTCGTCTCCATCTATCTATCATCAGATTTACATTCCATCTTTCATTAAGGAGCTCAAATGGTATACACGGGAGTCCCTCCTCCTCCTTTTTCCTGCAACAACCCCGAAACATAGGTTGTGCTGAGGGAAAGTGATGGTCCCAAAGTCACCCAGTAAACTTTTACATCCAAGGGTAGAATAGAAATTGCATCTTCCCAATTCTAGTTCAAAATGTTGCTACACCAAGAAAGACCCCAAACAGTCTATAACTGTGATGGCAAACCTATGGCACGCATAGCATAGGTGGCACATGGAGCCATTTCTTATGGCACACATGAGGCATTGCCCTGTCAGCTCCAGCACACATGTGCATGCTGGCCATTTGATTTTGGTCTTCATTTTTGACTGTTTTTCATCCTCCAGAGGCTTCAGGGAAGCTCAATGAAGCCTCTGGAGAGAGGAAAATTGTCCCACCGGCAACCTGGAAATCCATTCCCAAACTTCTGGTTTGTGCATAGGTTGTTTTTTGCCCTCCGGAGGCTTCAGGAGGCTTCCTTGAAGGGAGAATTAAGTTATGGGGGTGGGCACACGAGCGCACATGATAGCATGAGCACTTGGGCTTTTGGCACCTGAGGTAAAAAAGTTTTTCCATCACAGGTCTATAATCTCACTACATTTGGCAGACAAAAATGCCACGCTTTCAGTTTAAGTTGTTTCTTTTATTCGCTTCCCATTACAGCTTGAAATAATTTGCACACAAGTCATTTAAATCCAACACCATCTCCGTCGTACATCATGGGGCTTCTCCTTGACAAGTCTCATCTCGCCTTGCCTCAAAAATGCAGGGACTAGAAAGGGGAACATGATTCATTTAAAAGATTAAAAACTTTAATAAAAAACCATACATTTATATAGTTCTAGCCCAATGCTGGGCCACGTTGATGGTAGGAATATTTCTAACCAGCAAGTTCAGTATGTGTGCATGTCCATCCCAGGGTCCACTATAAAAGATGGAAAGTTGTTTAAATAGTGTCACATTCGCAGTCAATATCATTGCCCTTTGGAAGAAACTCCCATTTTCCCATGGGGTTTTTAATTCTAGCCAAACCAGTTTGCAGCCTATTTTAACTTGGTGGTTTCTATCACCCCCTGTGATTTCAAAGAGAAAGATATCTGATGAATGAGTGAAACTGTAAACTCAAATATTGTGAAATCAGCATTTAAAATTAGATTTGTCTCTTAATGGACACACCTTTTAAGTTTACAACTTTTATCTCTAGAAATCATGAGGACTCCACACATAGATTTCAGATTATTTCTGGAATATACTTTTAAGGGTGGAGTGAGCTCCCATTACTTGCCACAGCTTCTGCCAACCTAGCAGTTCGAAAGCATGTATAAAATGCAAGTAGAAAAATAGAAACCATCTTTGGTGGGAAGGTAACAGCATTTCGTGAGCCCTCAACATTTAGTTGTGCCGGCCATATGACCATGGAGACATCTTCAGACAGTGATGGCTCTTTGGCTTTGAAACAGAGATGAGCACTGCCTCCTAGAGTCGGGAACGACTAGCACATATGTGTGAGGAGAATCTTTACTTTTAATTTTCTTACACACCTTTTCACATACAACTCTGTGATAGTACACTGCCAAACCTCAAAGTAACAGAAGCAGCACACAAAATGGATGTGTTATTTTTTTAAAGTGAACATAAAAAAAAAAACCATGCCATTATTAAGCTGACAAATGCCATGATTAGAATCCATCTTGACTACCCTAGCATGCTATATGTTGTAGGCAACCCTTGAAAAGAGTCTGGAAATTGCAATTGGTGCAAAATGTGACTGGCAGGCTGCTAACTGCTGCAAAATTGAAAGGTTTGCACTGCTTGTTAATTGTGTATTGGGTTGAATTTAAAGGGATTTTTTGCCTTTCAATCAACTAAAGGATTTACGGCATGACTAGATTGCCTCTTTGCAGATTTTTTAGATTGATAGGAAAAGTCCTTTTAATATGCTTTCACTTTCAGAAGCTAATTGAACGGACCTTAACTTTGTGTGCCTTCTACACACAATGGTATTATATTTGTGTATTTGTGTATTTGCGTATTTGCATATTTGCTTATTTGCTTATTTGCTTATTTGCTTATTCGTTCATTTGTTCATTTGTTCATTCGTTCATTCGTTCATTCGTTCATTCGTTCATTCGTTCATTCGTTCATTCGTTCATTCGTTCATTCGTTCATTCGTTCATTTATCAATTTTATAGGCTGTCCATCTTACCATAAGGTAACTCTGCGTTTGGTTTTATTCTCCCAATATTTAACAAAATGGCAAAAACGCCTTTTTCCTGAGTCATTATCCATTAATTTAATGTGATGATAACTTTATTGCCTTTTATATTTTGTACTTTATTGTTTAAAACCAGCTTGGGGGCTTATAAAAATAGACCAGTGGGCTATAAATGTACTTTTTTTGGCACGTTAAACTCAAAACTGATTTCTGATAAGAGCATGAACAGTTTTCCTTGTTTCAGGAATTGTTTGCCATTGCTGCCCTTCTAGGGTGAGAGACAGTGATTGCCCCAAATATATCTAGCTTGCTTTGTGCCTAAGGTAGAACTAGAACTCACTCTTGCTGGTTCAGGGCTTGTAATTGCTACACCAAACTGACTCTATGAATAATATTCAGTTGCTCACTGTTGATAGACTGATTTCCCTTCTCACACTCTTGAGCTGAAAGCTGGATTTGGACTGCAGAACTTCTCATATACAAAACATCTTCCAACAATGAATAGAATAGAATAACAAAATTGGAAGGGACCTTCAAGGTCTTCTAGTCCAACCCCCTGCCCAGGCAGGAAACCCTACTCCACTTCAGACAAATGGTTATTCAACATTTTCTTAAAAACTTCCAGTGTTGGAGTATTCACAACATCTGGAGGCAAGTCGTTCCACTGATTAATTGTTCTAATTGTCAGGAAATTTCTCCTCAGTTCTAGGTTGCTTCTCTCCTTGATTAGTTTCCACCCATTGCTTCTTGTCCTACCCTCAGGTGCCTTGGAGAATAGCTTGACTCCCTCTTCTTTGTGGCAACCCTTGAGATATTGGAACACTGCTATCATGTCTCCCCTAGTCCTTCTTTTCATTAAACTAGACATATCCAGTTCCTGCCATTGTTCTTCATATGTTTTAGCCTCCAGTCCCCTAATCATCCTTGTTGCTCTTCTCTGCACTCTTTCTAGAGTCTCCACATCTTTTCTACATCATGGCGACTAAAACTGAATGCAGTAGTCCAAGTATGGCCTTACCAAGGCATTATAAAGTGGTATTAACTTCCTTCTTTTAAGAAAAGGACTATCTATGTGGCCCAGGCCCATCCTTTCAAATACAACTATCTACCCAAAACATTAATTCTCAGAATTGCTGCCCTGCTATGAATGAGCTCCTTAGACTTGCTGAAGCTATTACTAGTCAATTAATTTATTTGCAAAGAAGCACGCGCAGCTCTGTTTTAGAACTACCATTCTATTATAAGTGCATCTCATGTATAGCCTCAAGTGTAGCCTTCCGTAATTTCAATTACCATTATCAATGAATCAAAATAGAGATCCGGGATAGCCACCATGCTAGGATTGTGTAGCACGCTAATGAATGCAGACAAGACAGCAAATCTTTAAGGACTTCTTAAAAGAAGAAACAAAATGCAACCACCCCCCCCCCCCCCCAAAAAAAGACCACTGGATATAAAGGGAAAGAAAAGAAACAAGTATTCGGGGAATGGAGAACATGTTATAGAAAAAGTAAACCTGCAAAGGAATATATTCAACCTCTCACCCCCATCACACCACTTTAAAAGCAAGCCTGCTAATGAAACGATAGGGCTAATGAATTCAGGGAACACAAACCACAACTCATTAACTGCACTGACTTTTGGTACTATTGTATGGAAGGCAATACACCGAGGAAAAGCTTATACAAAAGCAAAACGTTTATCAGAATCCAAAAATAAAGGACTGAAGGAACGCAAAACAAGTATACCTTCTAAGGGTAATTATTTCAAAAGCTGACAAACTTTTGAAGTACAATTTGAAGGATACCATTAATACCATTCAGGAAAAAAAGAATGCCTGGCCTCCAGACACATGAAAACATTGTTAGAAAAATGCATTAAACTCCCTGGCTTCTTGTGCTAGGAGGTAACTCAATTTTGGTGAGATACATATTTGGCTTTCCTCATACCATAACTTGTTTGTTCAGTCCACACAATACATGGATTTTTCGTCTATATTAAATAGGCTGAGCTAACATTCCAAGCTTATATAGATGAGAAAATAAAGTGACTTTCCCAGTGTGGCTGAGAGTTCTTTTATAACTCGGGCTGTGTATATCTTTAAGAAAGATAATTGGTTGATGGAGGTGATGGGGTTGCATTATTTGGCAGGTGCTCAAACTTTTCTTCATACATTTTGTAGCCATCCTTCTGTGCAGATCATAGGTGTCAAACTCGCTGCGTCATGTTGCTGTCATGTGATGTTTCATGATGTTTTTCCCATTCACGGAGCTGGATGGGCATGGCCTGCATGTGATGCATCCGGCCTACAGTGATGTTGTTGTGAGCCTTGTTGTCCGCGACTTCCAAGGCTGCCACTCAGGTGTGCTGGGTTCCTACCATTGTTCTGGTGGACTGCTGGAGCCCCGGGACTGCTGGAGCCTTGCTGGAGCCTCGAGGGAGACTCACTGCCTCTCTCCCCACTTGACTGCAGCAGTTATCCACAAGTCAGGAAGCATGACACAATGTAATCAAGACTTACAGAGACAGTGATCATCAGTACTGTTCCCTGGGGGTATGCCTAACTGCCAGAATGGAACTTATCTTTAATGAATGGAGGAACAGGCTACCAGGGAGGGGATTGCTTAGGAAGCTCTTGGCTGTATATATTCCAATAGGACACTGTTGATGGGCTCAGGGAGAGGGAAAGTGAAAGTGTGGGAGGGATTGGTCACTGGGTTGTGTGGGGCTCAAGTGGTTGGCTTATACGGTGGAGGGGATCACGGAGCTGCATCTCCAACAATGATTCCATTTTTGCAAGAATTTGATGGTCAGTGTGACAAAGAAGCATTTAAACCAAGATTGGTGGGTTTTTTTTCATCAGAACCTTGACAATTGTGAGATCCACTTCCTTCTGGATGTTCTACCAAGCCTTTCCCAGTCTGCTTATCTGCAGACACCAACCTCTCTTCCTTTCCATCTGTGTTGAGTTTTAGGTAAAGCACATTCTTCTGTTTTGTTTTGTTTTTAACTTCTATTCTACCGAAGCACCATCTAGCTAACATCTTAACTGGCTTCTTCTGGAGCCAGGAATTGGTACAAGCATGCCTGAAAGTTGAGCACACCCATAGTAATCTCTCCGTCTCTCTCAAGAGTGCAGAAAAGAGCAAGAAAGAGGATTCGGAGACTGGAGGCTAAAACAAATAAAGAACGGTTGCTGGAATTGGGTATGTCTAGTTTAATGATAAGTAGGACTATGGGCAGGTGTGAAATTCAGCAGGTTCTGACAGGTTCTGGAGAACAGGTAGTGGAAAGTTTGACTAGTTTGGAGAACTGGCAAATACCATCTCTGGATGGCCGTAGAGTGGGTTGGGAATGGAGATTTTGCAATATCCTTCCCCCAGGAGTGGGGAGGGAATGGGAATTTTGAAGTATCCTTCTCCTGCCATGCCCACCAAGCCACATTCACAAAACCAGTAGTAAAAAAAATGAATTTCACCACTGACTAGAGGTGACATGATAGCAGTGTTCCAATATCTCAGGGGTTGCCACAAAGAAAAGGGTGTCAAGCTATTCTCCAAACCGCCTGAGGGCAGGACAAGAAGCAATGGATGGAAACTAATCAAGGAGAGAAACAACTTAGAACTAAGGAGAAATTTCTTGACAGTTAGAACAATTAATCAGTGGAACAACTTGCCTCCAGAAGTTGCGAATGCTCCAACACTGGAAGTTTTTAAGAAGAGATTGGGTAACCATTTGTCTGAAATGGTATAGGGTTTCCTGCTTGAGCAGGGAGATGGATTAGAAAGACTACAAGGCCCCTTCCACCTCTGTAATTCTCTTCTGTACCACTAACCTCCCACACAATCTCTCCAAGAGGACTTTCTATCTCATTCTATCAGAGTGGCTCAGAGTCAAATATGGCAATCCATTACCGCATCTTTTCTCTCTTTCTCTATTGTACTCTCTTTCCTCCCATCATCTTTTGTTGGCAACATTTCCTCAGCAACTTGGTGCTTTGCCTAGGGCTTTGATCCCCAACATCTATATTATCCCCCTCTGATATTGATTCATGCTATCTCCACAGTAGCTAACCCTTTATGTCACAAACTCTGATTAATAATAATAATAATAATAAATTTGGATTTATTAGCCGCTCCCTTTCCGGGCAGGACTCGGGGCGGCGTACACTAAGACATATATAAACATACATATATACAAAGACATACATGCACGGAGGAGGTGGTGTATACCTGTGGTGCAAAAGACTTGCTGCTAGTAGAATGGCTCCTTAAAGTCTAACAGTGGTGTAGGTTTTCATAGAGAGGACTCCATTTTAGTCTTATTCAACTGGCAAAAGGATAGAGAGTGCAAAGATAATAACATTCATTTAAATTATGAATAATAGACAATTGTTCATGAATGAATTCGTTAATACATTAACAAATCTCCTGTGACATAGCCACATGCTATTGGAAGTTCAAGATGAACATTATTGTTAAACAATGAAGAAAATGAGCAGTGCTGCAGTCCATGGGATTTGCACAACACAGGATTTATGGAACTACTATTGGCACTTTTTGTCTCTCTCTGTCCAACTTTTTTTAAAACTAGTGCTGATAACCCAGTGTTGCCTGGGTATTTATTTATAGGGGGAAAATATCCGGACCAAACATAATTTCTAATGTTGGATATTCCTCCTTACCAGAGGAAGCCTCCTTGTGGAATACTGTGAAGCCGTTACCAGTAGCAACTCCACTGTGCTGTACAGTAGAAGCCATTTTATGGCAGTAGAGAAGAGACCATTTGAAGGCACAACAGGCTGTATCTTAACAGAACACACACCATGAGAGGAGTTAGTATCTTACAGTATTTTTTTTCCAGAGAGTAAGTCATCTGTGTACCAGGTTTGGTTGAAATTGCTTGCGGCATTCCAGAGTTATGCTGGAACACACACACACACACACACACACACACACACACACACACATACAGCCAGATAGATGATAGATAGATAGATAGATAGATAGATAGATAGATAGATAGATAGATAGATAGATAGATAGATAGATTACTTTAGTAAAATAAAATAAAAAGTCTAGTTGCCTCTTGAACAAGCACCTTTGGGATTGGAAGCAAAACAATTTTTTGTGTATTAAAGGTCTGAAAACCAGGTTCTTGGAGGAACCAAACCATGGTGTGCTGGCAAAAAAGGGTCAAGGAAAGATAGTCATTTACAAATATCTAAGCTGCTATGATGTGGGATAGGAGGAGAACTTGTTCTTTATGGGAAACTAAAGGCAGACCGAGGACCAGGATGGCTGAAACTGAAAAGAAAGAAATTCAAGTTAAATATTAGGAGATTCCTGATGAGTAGTGGAACAGTGTGCATAAAACAATGTGTGGGGTCTCGCTGTGTGGCTTGTCATACCTGGGGGTGGGGGTGGTGAAGGGGTGGGGGCATGGAGGTGTTCTTCTTGCTGGTGAGGGGACTGGCACAGTGGCGGTGGCAGCAGCTTCCACAGTGGCGACCTCAGCGGCAACGACTCCCTAACTCCCATGGTGGCGGCTCATCGGCTGTTTGTAGCTGGCAGTGGTTTCTGCAGCGGTGGGCCCAGTGGTGGCATTTCCGAGGGCGGCGGCCTCAGCGGCAATGGCTCCGAAGGCAGCCACTCATCAGCTGTGAGAGATCGTTCCAGAATGAAGCCAGAAGGCAGGGCAAGCTCCAGGGCCATGGTGGTGAGCGATGGGGGGGGGGGCTGCAGATACCGACAGCGCTTCCGGGATTGGAACGCCACAGCCGCCCATCAGCTGTTGCACTGGGACTTCCTTGACCTTCCTGAACTTTGCCAATGCATGGCCAGATGCTGGCTTCTAGTGGCTAGATGCTGGCTGACCAGTAGGTGTGGCAGCCCGGCAGGGCGTGGCATGGCCCGTGTGCTCACATTTGCGAACCGGTAGCTAAGGTAATTCAATTTCACCCCTGCTCAACTGTATAATAATTATGTGGAGAATTTAGCAATCCACACTTTTTCATAACTTGCAGGGAAACCAAACTTCGAGGGAATGAGGAGTCTTATGCAACTTGACAATAGCATCACTAGTGGTTGGCAGAATCAAGAATTGGGCCATGAACGTCGTTCTACTGGGGGGGGGGGGGGTGAACAGGAGAGGCATTGTTAAAAGCAACAACTATTTCATGTGCAGGGGCCCAGGAATAGTTAAATGTCAGGCTAAGAAATATTCTATTCACACCCAAGCAAACAAACCTCCCTTCTACGTGTTCGCTAAAACAAATTGCTAATTTGGAAAAGGGGAAAATCGACATAATTGGAGTAGACAATGCTTTAAAGAATAGAAAAGGAAAAAGAAAACTACTTCACAAACCACTTTCAAGAGGAAAATGAAGCAAACACAGCCACAATGACAACCTGCTTTCCTTTTAGCTTTGGAAATACCGGAACATGTGGAGACATTAAGGCTCTGTCACTGGGGGAACGTATGGCATTATAGATGGTGCCAGATCCTTCTGCTTTGAAGCAAATACATCCTGCATCTCATAGGCTTTTCAGAAACAGATGCATCTCAAGGAATGCAAGGAATTTATTACAAATATTTGCCTGCCTATCAGCTTGTACAGCCTAATATGTTAACAGATACATAGATGCACTCAAGCGTCTATTAAAGGAAAACAGTCCGACATTAAAATTATATGCACTGCTGTCCTCCACTGAAGGTGCAATTGAAATGTCTTTATTATGGTATTTGACCAGCATTACAGATAAGAGAAAGAAAATAGATTGCTGCAGCAAACCCATTATTGTAGCAAGAAATTATCATAAAATAATAGAATGACGGATCCGAGACAAAGTTTGACACCGCTGTATGGTTTGATAAAGGCAACCTGGAATATGACTGAAGTGGTAACATCGCCCTTTAAAAAAAAGAGAAAATACCATTTCTGAGTATGACCCTCAAATTTGGTAATAACCGGGCAGAGCAAAGCATTTCTTGGTTTCTTACATGAACATTGGGGTTCATATCAGTTAAATATAGCTGATCAGCTGTTCCAGGCTATGGGGAACACCACCATCCCTCGCTGCCATTGCTGCCCATCACTGCTGCTTCCTGTTGCTACCTCCGCATGCCCCATTTTCAACCTCCGCACACCACATTTTTGGCCCGTTCCAGGCGGCGGGGATCGATCCAATCACCAATCAGCTGTTCGTGCTAAATCAAAAGCTGAAGCTGACAAGACTGTTTGCTGTTTGCTGCAAGGAAGCAAATTGCTGGAGAGCAGGGGCAGTTTTTTTTTTCTTATTTTCCTCCCCAAAAGCTAGGTGCATCTTATAGTCTGGAGTGTCTTATAGTCCGAAAAATACAGTATTTTTAAATCAAATTTACATGGCTGTCATCTCACCAGAATCAACATATGATCATCTCCAGAGGTTTCATCTAGCTATTACAGAATATGAGAAGAGAGCCAAGCTCTTGTTGGACTTGATCTCACCTTCTCCAAGACACCAACTGCAATTGCTCACTGAGAGAGCAGCAGAGGCATTTCAAAATAGATCTTTCCATCACCTGCCTTAATAGATGGTCCAGGATTTTAGCACTGCAGATGGTATAAAGTCTTCCTTAAAAGTTTAACAGGATTAGGAGAGATGCATTTGCCTCAAATCCTGCCACAAGACATACATGAAAGTGGCCAAAGCAGCTTGAACCCCAACTAAAAAGTACCCAAATTATCCTTCTCATTCAGGATCATTTCTGGGCCTCTTCACGAAATTATCAAGAAATGGTAGGTTGGCCAACAATAACGATTTTCTTCTATAAATCAATGATGGCCATTACAAAAAAAAATCAACCCTATTCCATATATATTCTTAAAATTAATTGGACAACTCGAAACAATAACACAAGTATGATTTATACTTACAAAAAGTCTAACTACAGTTAGACTTTTTGTGAGTATAAATCATACTTATTTTAAGGGTGACCTAAAAGCATGATGTAATTTGGCATGGCAGAGACTTTGTAGGGGAAGGGGAGATTTGATTTTGAAGGATTAAGCTTGTACGTTGGCTTATGTCTCCTTTTTGGAGTTTTTTTTAAAATAACTAACTATGAATAGTACATCACACCTTCATTAATGAACAGTTTGCTGCCAACATTCTGGGCCATGAGTCCTTATAGCAGTTTTTTTGGGTTAAGATTCATGCTGATGTCCAAATATAGACTTACAAAGAAAGAGTATGAATGTATCAGTGCAAAATAAGAAGTGAAAGGGGTTTGGTATGCTTAAAAAGGTAAAGGTTCCCCTCTCACATATGTGCTAGTCATTCCTGACTCTAGGGGGTGGTGCTCATCTCTGTTTCAAAGCTGAAGAGCCAGTGCAGTCTGAAGAGCCTCCATGGTCATGTGGCCGGCAAGACTAAATACCGAAGGCGCAAGGAGCACTGTTACCTTCCCTATTTTTCTATTTTCCTATTTTTTTACTTGCATTTTTAGATGATTTCGAAGTGCTAGGTTGGCAGAAGCTGGGGCAAGTAACGGGAACTCATTCCATTGTGCAGCGCTAGGGATTCGAACCGCCAAACTCCCAACCTTTTCTTTTTTGGTTTGCTTACCTGTCTCTACATTCCTTTTTATGAAAATAATTGGACCATCCATATTTACTTTATGCTTGGATAAATCTACTTAGGTTTTTCATGCAATGTTTCCACAGTCTTTCATCGGGACTCTTTGCAACCATAAGATAGAAGGCAAGCCAGTTCTATTCTGCCTTCGGGGGGGGGGGGGGGGAAATGTTGCCAACCAACACATACCATTTATGCATTCTCAGTCTTGAATGGTGGAGAGTGGAAGGATTCTTCAAGGAATCTAAATCTTTCCATCCTCCAGCATCCATTCAAAACTGAATAATATTATTGGATGAGAAGCAAAACTTCTTCAAAGGAAAACAAAGTCCAGTTGCCTTTTGTAAAAGGACCTTTCGGACAATCAACTCATACAATTGCTTGAATGCCCTGCTCCCATTCTCTATCAGCTTTCCTTTTAATAGATTTCTTTTTCAGGCAAACATGTACATAATGCCCATTCCAGATTTTGTGAACAGTCAGGCACTGGGCAGTTGCACATAGTCAACACAACATCCACATCTCCACAAAGTTACAGAATTATCTATTGAGCTGTAGTTATTCCTTCTCTCCTAAATGGATGTGAGTCTTGGACTCTGTATCAAAGGAGATCAAACAATTGGAGGAATTTCACATGTGCTGTCTCTGTCACATCCTTGACATTTATTGGCAAGACTATGTCTCTAATGTGAAGGCCTTAGATTGTACAATCATCAGGAAGTCCCTGAGGATCAAAACCCAGGTGAGATGGGTGGGACATAGCATCAGAATGGATGACCGCTGTATGCCTTGCCAGTTGTTCTATAGTGTACTGAAGTCTGGGAAGAGACCTTGAGGTTGTAGTGCAAGCATTACAAAGATGCTGTGAAAGAAACCCTTTGCCACTGTGACATCCAGCCAAGGAAATAGAAGCTGCAGTTGCTAAAAGTAGTACAGAGAGGTGAGCCCCTGCTACAAAGCTTCTCACTGGCTTTGAAAACATGCGCTGGAGAAAACGGATAGAAAAACATGAGCAGCATCCCAGAATTTCCACAGCGTACTATAAAAATAAACTTACAGTGCCTTTATTGTGCTAGATTCTGCACTTCCAGCCTGGGACTGCAAAGCCACCTCTGTGTCCACAGATTAATTACATAACAATCTAATAAAGAGAAGGACTAGGGGTGACATGATAGCAGTGTTCCAATATCTAAAGGGCTGCCACAAAGAAGAGGGAGTCAGGCTATTCTCCGAAGCAACTGAAGAAAGGACAAGAAGCAATGAATGGAAACCAATCAAGGAAGGAACAAACCAGTGGTGGGGTTTAATTTTTTTTACTACCGGTTCTGTGGGTGTGGCTTGTGGGTGTGACATGGCTTGGTGGATGTGGCAGGGGAAGATACTGTAAAATCTCCCTTCCCTTCCCACTCCAGGGGAAGGATACTGCAAAATTCCCATTTCCTCCCGATCAGCAGGGACTTGGGAGGCAGAGAATAGATGAGGGCAGGGCCAGTCAGAGGTGATATTTGCCAGTTCTCTGAACTACTCAAAAATTCTGCTACCGGTTCTCCAGAACTGGTCAGAACCTGCTGAAGACCACCCCTGGAACAAACCTGGAACTAAGAAGAAATATCCTGACAATTGGAACAATTAACGAGTGAAGGGGCTTGCCTTCAGAAGTTTTGGGTGCTCCAACACTGAATGTTTTAAAGAAGAGATTGGACAACCATGTGTTTGGAATGGTGTAGGGTTTCCTGCTTGAGCAGGAGTTGGACTAGAAGACCCCTAAGATCTTTCCAACTCTGTTATTCTAGCTTTATAATAGACAAGCATCATTATAATTTATGTGACTTTAGATACTATGTATGGAAAGATAAGGAAGCAACTGCACACACACACGCACACACACAAAAATACTCTCATAAAAATGAGAGTATGAAGTCTCCTTCTTGAGCAGGAGGTTGGACTAGAAGACCTCCAAGATCCCTTTCAGTTCTGTTGTTTGGTTAACAGTGCATCTTTTCCCAAACCAATGGACCACCATATTCTAGAATTTCAATATAAGGAGAACAATGTTTGGCTACAAATGGGTAAGTAAGAGTCAAAAGCAGAAAGTTAGTAGACATTTTTTGGGATGTATGCAATAGTATGAGCGGAATCAAAATAGCCTTTCTAAATGTAATGGACAGTTTCCAATATAGTAACCTTTTCTCCGATATAAAATTGATCAGCTGTTGGAATAAAATGCAAATCACCCATTTTGAATAGCGAACACTGTCTTCAGTAAGCTTTTCTTGGCCATATGAGATGTACATAAAAATGCTACAGGAACAGATGTTAGGGTTTGCATATATCCTTCTCCATTTGCATCTTTTATAGTCCTTCTGAACATGCTAATTACTGAGATGCCAACCTGTAGGAGTGCAGCGATTAGTCAGGCCTGCTAAATATCTAACTCAAAACATTGAACTTACTAAAATAAATCGGAAAGAGTTCATAAACGGAACGCACGAAGTGTAGGAGGATGTGCTCTATTTACCCAGCAAAGCTTCCAATGTTGTCATCAGTGGCTTCAAACATTACTCATTTCTCCCATAAAGTTGGCTAGATCCTGTCCAGTTGTCCTGGAATAGGTAAATAGCATTATCATGCAAACGGTCCTCAGAAAATTATCCCAGTATATCAGTGGTGGGAATTTTTTTACTACCAGTTCTGTGGGTGTGGCTTTGTGGGTGTGGCACGGATTGGTGGGTATGGTTTGGTATGCGTGGCAGGGGAAGGATACTGTAAAATCTCCATTCCCACTCCACTCCAGGAGAAGGATACTATAGAATCCCCATTTCCTCCCAATCAGCTGGGACTCTGGAGGCAGAGAATAGATGGGGGCGTGGCTAGAGGTGGGTTCCTATCAGTTCAGACTGGTTTGGCCAAGGTTGTAGGTAGTAACGTGGCCTGCCACCCCCCCAAACTGGTTCTCTCGGTGGCACCATAGGTGCTGCCATCTTGTTTTTTGCTTCTAACAGGGCCAGTCAGAGGTTGTATTTACCAGTTCTCCAAACTACTCAAAACGTCCGCTACCGGTTCTCCAGAACTGGTCAGAACCTGTTGAATACCACCTTTGCAGTAGATCTCCATGTTTGTTGGAAACATGTGGAAGAGGCTTTCGTCTTGCAGTGGATAGACAATGGGTAAGATGATGATGATGATGATGATGATGATGATGATGATGATGAAGAAGAAGAAGAAGAAGAAGAAGAGGAGGAGGAGGAGGAGGAGGAGGATCTCGATGTGAGTGAAGGCAAAATCAAAGTCAATGAGTTTCTTTCAGATCATTACCTTGAAGCTCCAGCAGCATAAAATATTGTTAATACGAAGAACAAGATTTACAGCTCTGCAAGGCAGAAGGGGAATAAGCTCAGGCTGTCTTACAAATACCTGCATAAGACTTCAAACAACATTCGAAGGAGGCCACACATTGGACCTTGTTTTTGTATCTGAGCAGTGGACGAGCGATCTGGGTAGAGGGGATTTTACTGTTACACCCCTGTCATGGTCAGATCACTCATGTCTCCGGCTTGACTTCCCTGGCGCTACCCCCCACCGCGAGGAGGCAGGACCAGACGGTCCACGCTGGTACCGCCCCAAGCACCTGATGGAGCCGGATAGGTTCCAGACGGAGCTTGGGCCATTACCTGTAGCCCTGACCCGCGCTCGGTCGGAGGACCTAGCGGCCGCCTGGAATAGGGCGGCGGCTGGGGCCTTGGACCGGGTTGCGCCTTTGCGACCTCTCCTGCGGCAGCGACCCACCCGGGCTCCTTGGTATACCGAGGAGCTGAGGGTGATGAAGCGCCACAGGAGACGTCTAGAGAGCAGGTGGAGGTCCTCACGCTCCGAATCTGATCGAACACAGGTAAGATCCTACTTGCGGACCTACCTTGTGGCATTAAGGGTGGCCAAACGTAGATATTGCGCCACCCTTATTGCGTCCGCGGATAACCGCCCTGCCACCCTGTTTAGGGTGACCCGCTCCCTCTTGTCACAGAGGACACAGGGGGCACCCTTACAGGGCAGAGCAGAGGAATTTGGGAAATATCTGCAGGACAAAGTCGCTCAGATCCGGAGCGGATGGGCCCCACTCAGTGGACCAGACGGGCCGCCAACAGCGAGTCTTGTGAGACCATCCTGGGAGGAGTTTGATTCTGTTGCCCCCGAGGATTTGGATAGGTTGCGTGGACGGCTGCGACCCACCACATGTTTAATGGACCCGTGTCCCTCCTGGTTGGTACTGGCATCTTGGGAGGTGACCCGAGGCTGGCTTCTGGGCCTGGTGAATGCCTCATTGGGTGAGGGATCCTTACCAACCGCCTTGAAAGAGGCGGTGGTGAGGCCCTTACTTAAGAGGCCTTCACTCGACCCAATGGAGCTAGCTAATTATCGTCCAGTCTCCAACCTTCCGTTTCTAGCAAAGGTTGTTGAGAATGTGGTGGCGCAGCAGTTTCCACGAAACCTTGACGAATCCGAGTATCTAGACTCACGCCAGTCCGGCTTCCGACCCGGGCACAGCACAGAGACAGCCTTGGTCGCGTTGGTTGATGATCTCTGGAGGGCCAGAGATAGAGGTTGTTCCTCTATCCTGGTCCTATTAGACCTCTCGGCGGCTTTTGATACCATCGACCATGGTATCCTATTGCGCCGGTTGGAGGGGATAGGAGTCGGAGGTACCGTTTTGCGGTGGTTCGGCTCCTACCTCTCCGACCGGAGGCAATGTGTGTTGACAGGGGGACAGAGGTCAACCCCGAGGCCACTCACTTGTGGAGTGCCACAGGGGTCGGTCCTCTGGCCTCTCCTGTTCAACACATATGTGAAGCCGCTGGGTGAGATCATCCGTGGTTTTGGGGTTGAGTATCACTTCTACGCTGATGACACTCAGCTGTATATTTCAACTCCAAACCACCCCAACGAGGCTGTCGAAGTGATGTCCCGGTGTTTGGAGGCCGTCGGGGTCTGGATGGGGGACAACAGACTTAAACTCAACCCCTCCAAGACTGAGTGGCTGTGGCTACCGGCACCTCGGTTCAGCCAGCTGATCCCATCGCTGGCCATAGGGGGCGAACAATTGCCCCCTGTGGAACGGGCGCGCAATTTGGGCGTCCTCCTTGATGCCCGGCTGTCAATGGATGACCATGTGGCAGCCGTGGCAAGGGGGGCGTTCCATCAGGTTCGCCTGGTGCGCCAATTGCGCCCCCTACTGGACCGGGATGCCCTACGCACGGTCACTCATGCGCTGGTGACGTCCCGCCTGGATTACTGCAACGCTCTCTACATGGGGCTGCCCTTGGGACGCGCCCGGAGACTGCAGTTAGTTCAGAACGCAGCCGCGCGGGCTTTTATGGGGAGTACGAGGTACTCCCACGTAACACCTCTCCTGCGCGAGCTGCACTGGCTGCCTGTGGTTTTCCGGGTGCGTTTCAAGGTGCTGATTACCATCTTTAAAGCGCTCCATGGCACGGGACCTAGTTACTTGCGGGATCGCATCCTCCCACATACATCCCTGCGGCCAATACGCTCACACAGGGAGGGACTTCTCCTGGTGCCGTCCACTAGGCAATGCCAGCGGGCGACACCGAGGAGTAGGGCCTTCTCTGTGATGGGCCCAACCCTCTGGAATGACCTCCCCCCCGACATTAGAACCACTTCTGACCTCCGCTCCTTCCGGCAAAAACTGAAGACCCACCTGTTCCGATTAGCAGGCCTGGCATAATTCAACTGTCCCTCCTGGCAAATGTATTATATCTGGTTATTTTAAGGGTTTTTTAATTCACTGTATTTGTTTTTAGGGGTTTGAATTTATTTTATATCTGCTTTGTACAGTTCTTTTAACAGCATTTTAACCTCCTCCATGTCAATTGTCAACTGTACATATTTAATTTTATTGTATCTTGTTATATTTTGTATGAACTGTACACCGCCCCGAGTCCCTTTCGGGAGAGGGGGCGGTCTAGAAGCATTAAATATTATTATTATTATTATTATTATTATTATTATTATTATTATTATTATTATTATTATTATTATTATTATTATTATTTATTCTAAGAAGTATTTTCTACAGGAAGTTTGAAGAAGCTACTGTATAATACTATCAGGCAAGGAAATGTTCATTATTAAATACAGTGCCACTTCTTAAAAATGAGACAGGTTTTTTAAAATATAAATTATTTTATTTTATTTTTATTTAAACAATCCATTTTCCATTACCCTGTGTATCATCTGGGTACAAATATTTTGTGCCAACATTAAAATATACAATCCTATTCATTATTTAATCTCATCGTGGCTTAATTTCCAATACCTTAAGTATCTAATATTTTAAGAATCCCATTTTGATTGATTTAACTCTGTCAGTAATATTAACTATTCATATGCTTTCTATACTTTAGATAACTTCTTTTAATATTAATTCTTATGTCTATTCTTTAACCATCAGTAAAAAGATTCCTTTGATGTAGTGATTAAGGCATCAGTCTGCAAACTGGGAAATCATGAGTTCTAGTCCTTCTTTAGGTACAAAGCCAATTAAGTCACCCTGGGCCAGTCACTCTCTCTCAGCCCAGTGGTGGGTTCCTCTCCCCATCGCTACCGGTATGGTGCTCACGGGGCCGCATATCCTTTTGTGCACATGCACTGTGCACGCATGCGCATTTCACCACCCCTGAGACACCCAGATTCTTGTCAGAACTCGCACAGATGCGAGCATGTGCAATTGGCCAGTTGCTTTAAAAACCGGTATAGAACGCGGGTGAGAGGGTGGACCAAATGAGCAACTGTACCAGTATGCTGCAAACTGCTGCCGACTACCACCGGTACGCCCGTACTGGGCCGTACCGGCTGGAACCAACCACTGTCTCAGCACTAGGAAAAAGGCAATGACAACCTATTTCTTAAATCTTGCCAGGAAAACTGTAGGGGCTGGTCCTGGCAGGAACCAACTTGAAGACACACACACACCTTAAATAATTATTTGCTGAAGGATAGATCATCTGTATATCTATTTTCTTACTTCAAAATTTCACAAAAACGAAAGCAATTAACTAAACCAATTTCTAAACATTATCAAGTAACTGAAACATTAAGATCAGCAATCATTAAAAGTGTGAGTCTCATCAAACATAATTTATTGAACTGCAACAAACCACGTAATTGTCAATATATTTTGAATAACCATCTGGTTTCCAATATTAAAACCCTGTGATTTTTATATTATTAATATGAGAATTGTGTGTGATCATATTAATATCATGGACTTGATTTTTAAATTTTTTTTTTTTTAGTAAAACCCAGATTCACTGAAGTATATTGTTTAAAAAACCCTTTGAATTTTTTTTACTGTACTTCAGGGATGTGAAGAGAAATGCAATTAAAACATTTAATTAAGAGCCGGTGCCTATTTTTAACACCTTTAATTAGGTTGATGGATAAAATATGTATAATTATGTGAGGAAAAAAAATATACTAAAAAAACCCCCTAATATATATTTATGGTTAGTTAAGCATTGCAAATGATATACGACTTATTATAGTATCTGAGATTATTTTCATTATAACTTTCTATGGTTTTCACAATCAGTAGCATGGGGGGGGGGAATAAAACATCTATATCATTAGAAAAAGTTGTTGACAACATCTATGTCCTTATGTCTGATCATATTCTTCATTCTTGAAGAGTTCAAATTCTTAATATCCTTTTTCCCCCTTGATACAGGAAAGATTTGAGTTTGTCATCATACTACTTTTGCATCAAATTATCAGGGAAAAGTGAGGTGTCATTTGTAAAGCAACATGCTGGTTTAATGACCAAAAAACATTATTTTCCCCTGATAAACCAAAGGACCGAGGCAGGAACCAATCTGGGTCAGTCACTGGGACCAGAGGTTTATTTATTTATTTTATTTGTTTGTCTCTCAAACATGTACAAAATAACAAGTATAGTTATGAACATAAACATGAACAAAGGAAGTAAATACAGATCAATTGGGAGAGTAAGACAGGGATGGTAGGCACACCATCCCTTTACGGTTCTCTAAGAGGTCCCTTTACGGACCTCTTAGGAATGGGGTGAGGTCCACGGTAGACAGTTTGAGGTCGAAGCTGTGAGGGTTTGAGGCTGTAACAACGGAGGTGGGTAGAACATTCCAGCATTGATCACTTTGTTGTTGAAGTCGTATTTTCTGCAATCGAGTTTGAAGCGGCTTACCTTGAATTTGTATCGATTGTTTGCCCATGTATTATTGTAGTTGAAGCTGAAGAAGTCGTTGACAGGCAAAACATTGTAGCAGACAATTTTGTGTACTATGCTTAGATCAGACCATAGGAGGCACAGTTCCAGATTGTCGGGCTCCCGAGCTCCGTTTACAGCTGCAATGGCATCCTGCAATCCTCTGCCAGCGAAAACAGAATTCAGGAGGGCTGCCTATGCCCCTCGCGAGTGCTGTTTTTGCTGGCAGAGGCACCACGGAATAGTCCTTCACTGTTTCCAGCCCTGACCACACCCGGTAGGCCACATCTAAACACCTTGCAGGCTGGATCTGACCCCCCGGGCCTTGTTTTACACTCCTGCTCTAGGCTGATCTGAATGATGCTGTGAAACCTGTAGAAAAGAAAGCAGAAATTATCAATCCAAATAACTGCAAGCCCCAGATCAATCTTAGGAGACTAGTTTGAGTTACACTCAAGGTACTACAGGCCTATCTGTACTGCCAGTAATACTGTCTCGCACTGAGACTGTACAACCACCATATTTGGAGGGCAGGTGGGTGCTATCTTAGTGACCAGCCTGGAGCCAATTTAGCATTCAGAGACAATAGGGTGTAATGTCAAAAGGGATTTTACTGAATAAATATTAAGAGAATTACAGAGAAAGAAATATCAACTTACATCTATTGTAGATTGCAAGAAACTCCAGAAGTTGGAAAAGGCAGACTTTTGGAGCAGAAATATCTGGAAATGGCTTGGTAGTACATCTTATCAGTGATTTAGTCATAATTCCAGAAAGTGGACCCTATGCTAGAGATATTTTGAAGTAAAGCATCACCTCTAACGTAGCAAACCCTTGGGTATGATTTGAGGATGTTGGCAGTCAACCATCAGGAACCTAGATAAGTGATTCTTGGCTAAGGATATTGTTAAGACAAACATTGTTAGAGTGCAGCCATCGTTTCCCCTTCCTTTAGCAGGTGTTAGATTAATTAGATTATTGTTACAAGTAGGAGTATTTGTACAAATAGACTCAAGGGTGAGAGTGATTTACAATACAATGATGCAATTTGCAAACTTTCCTAAGTGACATTTTTCTGAGCTCATGTGTGGATGGATTTACAATGCAAAACTTGTTAAGTTGTCTCAGTTGATTAAGTAACCCTTTCTACCCAGAATTGTAACTATACCTAATATGTGGAAAAGAAGAGCCACTATTTCCTCAACAATCTCCAGAAATCTTCTGAAATACCAGTATAGCAGAAATGAAAAGCGTTAACCTCGATTTTCCACTGCCCTTCAAAAATGGAACTTCCAAGCCCATTTTTCTGTTTCATATTACTATTTATGTTGGCTTCAGCAATGCTGCCTGGACTTTACCTTCTTTTAGTCCAACCCACGCCCCTCACAGGACCTTTCATACATTTGCCTTGCTATTCCTGAACAATGTCAGGATTATTAGCTTGTAGTATCACTGCATATCAGTCAAGATGCCACCAAAGCAGCAAGTCAAGGCAAGATTTCCTTAAGTCAATTTAAAGTTAAACCAAAATGAGGGGCCAGATTGAACTGCAATCTAGTTCCTATCTGTAGTCTTTCACTATCATGTCCAGCCTTACTGTTGCTTCATATTAAATCTCTTACATGTCAAGACAGCCATTTAGACATTATCTCATTCATTTATCAATTTTTCTTCCAACTCTTCCTTCCAGGAGTTCACACAGTGGTACGGAATATAGTTATCTTTCAGCTTTGTTCTGGACTAATCTCAGTCTTTTATTAAAGAAGTGCTCCATCTGTAGCGGCAGCCCAATGCTTTGAATAGAAAGGAAGTTACAGAGAACTGCAACTGAAGTGTTTAGAAAGCTGTTTAGATTCATGTCATTAAAATGATGAATATCATTCATATAAACCAGCTTTACCTCTCTAAGATATTAACTTCTGGGTGTTAGGTTAGTCCATTAGGTAGAAAAAGTAGGCGGGAGGGGACAGGATAATGGGAATCTAGGAAATTGGAAATGGCCTGCATTAAACATTTCATGACAGATTTTGCGTATAACATAGAACTGCCTGCATCCTTATCTCTCTGCTCCATCTAAATTCTTTCAGAAGGATCATGTACTTATCCAGAGGTGAAGGGAAGAGAATGGAATACAGTTGAACCATAGTTTCTCTTATGTAGGAGCGATAACAATTTCAAACCTGAGTACAAAAATGATCAGGGACATCAACAAAGTTAAAAGTGGGGTTTTTTTAGGAATGAAAATCATGTGATCAAAGCCTTACTCTTTTGTACTTACATCACTGTTGCACAGACAAAAGAAGGACTGGGGGAGAGATGCTAGCAGTGTTCCAATATCTCAGGGGCTGCCACAAAAAAGAGGGAGTGAAGCTATTCTCCAAAGTACCCAAGGGTAGCACAAGAAGCATTGGATGGAAACCAATCAAGGAGAGAAGCAACCTAGAACTAAGAAGAAATTTCCTGATAGTGAGAACAATTAATCAGTGGAACAACATGCCTCCAGAAGTGGTGAATGCTCCAACACTGGAAGTTTATGCAACAACATGGAAGTAATAATAAGAGAAAATGTGGAACAATTGAACAATGATGGATTGCAATCTAATATAACCATGTAGCATTATTATTAGAAATACATAAGTTGACTGAATGTAACAACTATGATTACATTTATTAATTTCATTTGTATTAGAATTTATGACATCCAGGTGCCACACTGTTCGTGCATTGAATTGATATATTTATAAAAATAAAACACTTTTTAAAAAAGATGTTGGATAACCATTTGTCTGAGTGGTGTAGGGTTTCCTGCCTAAGTAGGGGGGGGGGGGGTTGGACTAGAAGACCTCCAATGTCCCTTCCAACTCTGTTATTCTATTCTAGATATACAAAGCGGGAAGAGCTTTGATTGCATGGTTGCAACTCCCATCTTTCCTTTTTTGAAATCTCGCACCATCAAATTACACCCTAATAACCATGCTGATTCATTAGCACTCTCATTATATATTAAGGGAGGGGTTTGATGTTTTGCAATAGACTCTTATCACATGTTAATGAAAAGATAAAGTAGTAGATGATTTAAGGAAAAGAAGTACTCTCTATTTAGGGAAAAGAATTTGATTGGAAATGGTTGCATGGTTTGGTGGCATATGCCATTCCCCCCCCCTGAATTATTTGATAGCTTTGAGTATCTTAATATGGTTTTTTAATAATAGAAGGCTAGTTATCCTTGAAGCAAATCATGTTCTTTAATGCAGTAATAGTCTTGCTTGTACACTGACATTGTCTAAACATATGTTTCTCTCCATTAATAATGACAAAGCCTTCATGAGTTGGCTCCTACGCAACATAATCCAATTAAACTGCACAGAAATCAAAATCAGTGTTCTCTGCATTACAGAAATATACCCTGTCCTTTAGCAAATCAAATGTAAAATCTCAAGGAAGGGCTACTTTGTTGAGTAACCCTATTATTTCAGAACTGTGGTACACACTCCCCCTCCCCCTCCCCGCAGAGGATTTGTGCATCAGATGCCCCACATCCTACATATGAAAACATACATACTAAAACATATGAAGAATGGTTATAGGAACTGGGCATGACTAGTCTAGTGAAGGAAAGGACCAGGGGAGACATGATAACAGTGTTCCAATATTTGAGGGACTGCCACAGAGAGGAGGGGGTCAAGCTATTTTCTAAAGCACCTGAAAGACAGACAAGGAATAATTGATGGAAACTAGCCAAAGGAGAGATTCAACCTAGAAATAAGGAGGAACTTTCTGACAGTGAGAACAATCAACCAATGGAACAGAAGTTGCCTTTGGAAGTTGTAGGGGCTTCCTCACTGGAGACTTTCAAGAAGAGATTGGACTGCCATTTGTCAGCAATGGTGTAGGGTCTCCTGCTTGAGTGGGGGGGGGGGTTGAACTAGATGTCCTATAAGGTCCCTTCCAGCTCTGTTAATCTGCTCATCTGTTACATATGGCTGGCTGGATTTTCATCCCTTGAGAAGCCTTTTCTTTTCTAAGCTGTGCACAGATGTTGAAAGAAGTTTGGTTTAATGTGGAGCCTGGAATACATTGAAAAAGCTGACTAGTATGACTATTTCTCTTTTGTCATTGTTTGGCAAGATCGATTGGCTGTCTGTGTATGTGGAAAATATCTCATTAGAACATAAGGCTTCCGGTTGGATTATCTTCTGACCTAATTCAGTGTTTCTTTGTTAACAATAAAACAAGGTGCCTTGCTTGTTGTCTCATAAGAGAGCAAGCCAAAACACAACAACATGTCTTGCATTTCTCTTTTGAAAACAACAACCAACAATCTGTAGGTTCTTGGGGTTAATAGGCTGGTTGTTTCCTCCACTTGTTACTCCAGTTGGTTTATTTGAACTCAACATGCATTTGTTTTCTGGAGCAGACTGGCGCCTTTGCCTGCTGCTCTTACTCGTCTTTTCCTTTCCTTCTCTTTTTGCCTGTTAAATTTACTTTTCTAGTCTGAGTAAAAACAGCTGCAGGGAAAATAAGAGGAACGTGGGTATCTGATTTATCTTTTCATCCATATTCCCTCCTCCCCCAAAGTATCTGTGATAGTCCAAAAAAAAAAGCAGAATAACAGCTCTCTGTTTTTGTTCCAAATAATTGACACAGTCTATGAGATGTGGAGTTAGAACTCAGGAACCATGATTGATGCTATTTCTAAGAAGAGTCTTATAAATATGACACAGCTGCTGGTTCAGAGGTGGGTTGCTACCGGTGCTGGCGAACTGGTAGTGTAGTCTGGGCCTGGGTTGCCGAACTGGTAGGGACAGCAGGCTGGCCATGCCCCCAAACTGGTTCCCCAGTTGCCCATGCCATCCTTTTTTAATGTTCTGCACATGCGCAGAACAATTTACAGGCAACTGTGAAAAGCAAGTGCACAGCAAACTGGCAGTAATGCCAACAGCAACCCACCCCTGTGCCAGTTCATGTACTTACCCCGGTCCTGAGACTGCAGCCCTCCTCTGTGTCTTAAGGGGCAACTTTGGTGAAGTTGTCCACTTCTAGAAGGTTCCTGTATATTAAATTTAGAATCTAATTTTCCAATGTTCTAAATTGAGGTCTGGAAGTCTAGATGCCGCAGGAAGACCTGTGATTGCTACCTGAATGTCACCTTTGCTTTTATTTTATTGTCTTGCCTGCACCGAATCGTTATTCTCTACTACGGATATTACTGAAATTATAAGTTTTTGGGGGAGAGGCAGTGGCTCCATGAAAACACTATCTTGTAGGTATCCATTTTTTTTAACAAATAGCAATTTGCTTAAGTAGAACTTTGAAGACAGCTTTTGCAGATTAATTGTAGGTATTGATAGTCCTGTGAAAACTGAGCATTGGATGAGATCTATTGGATTGCACCATTAGAGGCTAAAGCAATTTTGTTGTATACATGATGTACTGTCTATTATTGTTGTTGTTGTTATATAATTTATTCATTAAACATGAAACTCAGTCATCCGAACATTCAAAGATGCATCACAAATACCATTGACTGGCGCTAATGGTTGATAGGGGTTGCTGCCAGCATCCTAGCTATCAACCTGGTACCTTCTTAAAATATATACAATGTTCCAAGTAGCGCAGTTTTTTGCGGTTCCATGGGTGTTATTGCAGGAAACTGCAATTTGTTGGTGTATTTTATAAAATTCTTGGACATGACAGAAGTGCCCCAATGACAATGGATATCACTGTTACATGTTTCATCCATAATCGAGTAGTTTCGATGGCCAGGTCACGGTATTTCGTGATTTTTTCCCGTTGTTTTTCTCCGACTCTGGCATCTCCTGTTGTTGTTGTTGTTGTTGTTGTTATTATTATTATTATTATTATTCAAAAAGCACATGCACAGAAGACAGATAAATTTAACAACTGATGGTCCTTAAAAGCAAGAGGTAGAACATACAGAGAGATATTTGCTTTCACACAACACTGCTGATATCTCCAGCAAAATAGCAAAATTGTCTATCCAGCAAAAGAAATTTAGTATCCATCGGGGACTTTTTTCTGAAGATACATGAGATGAGAATTTTAAAAAAACATCGTGCATAATCTTTAAAAAAGCTATCCTTATATTAACCTGAAGGATACGGCACAGTTTGCCTTAAATCCCTCCACTTCCCAACCCAGTAATCTATTTCCCCTTTTCACTTAGAAGGAACTCTTGACCTGCCGCTTTTAGTCTTGTAATTAATTCTGCTTGGCTTTACTGTTTAAAGACACTGTTAGCTAGCACAAAGTAATCAAAGGAAGGGTTCCTGCTAGGAGCATCCTCTCGTGGTATTTTATTTATTTTTTCCAGTTTTTCTAAAGCAAAAAAATTAACTGGACAGGTTATTGCACTCCAGCAGAACAACCAACATTTGCATAAGCTACTGAACCCCTATCTCACATTCATCCAGCCTTGTCCACCTTAATTCACTTGTAATTAAGAACAGTTATTTGTTATTGTTCTGTATTGTTCCAGAAATGATTTCAAGTTGATGCATCTGATCATCTTAACTATATTCAAATGCACAGAGCTGCAGGAATCAATAAAGACTTTTCCTTGAAACAGTTTGTCGTAGCTGCCCCACCATCAACCCTTCAGACTGAGGGGTTTTTCTGCATGGTAGCTCTAAGCTGCTTGCCTTTCATGCTGAAACTTCATGGAAACTATCCAGATTTCAACTGTTCCTTAGGATTGGCAACTATCACAGTCCTTGGCTGATGAATTTCTTGCTTCTTTATCTTGTCCCCAGGGAGAAGAAAACAAGAAGCAATCACTGCCTTTTCCATGGCTAGATCTCTGATAATGTGTGGTTTCCACAAATAGGTCTTTTGTATGAGGTCTTTCCTCCACTGCCTACCCCTTATTCTTGTTAGTTTTCCATTTAAAAGGGTATTAAGAGGAAAGGAGAGCAGAGAGCAGAGAGCAGAGGAGAGGGCAGAGAGCAGAGCGGAGAGCGGAGGGGAAGGGAAGGGAAAGGAAAGGAAAGGAAAGGAAAGGAAAGGAAAGGAAAGGAAAGGAAAAATTTCATCGTATTTCCTGTGAGGAAGGCTAGATAGATAATTTTGTCAGAGTGCACATAGCATGACTACTATTTTGAGACAACCCAGGAGCAAAATACAATACACACAGGTTTTGTCTTTCAAACAATGATTTATATACAATACTTATATATACGTGTTAGGCAAATACCAGGCAATCAATCAATCTTCAACTCTACATGGGGAACCACAATGGACATAGAACATGAGGAGAGAGATACACAAGGAGAGAGAACGACGCCCCCACAGGGCCTCTATTATATAGACTGCCTCTTAAAGTGATTTAACTCATTCTCATTGCATCATCTCAGTTTACATCTTTACACTAGCTGGTCAGCTGTTAAATCATCATTACCCTGACAAATTTGGTAGAATGTTTGTCAATTTCAAAAAGGAGGAGGAGGAAGAGGAGAAAACAAGCTACCAGTTTTCTAGTTCATGGTTCAGTCATGTCAAGTCAAATCAGGTATAAGAGCTATTGGGTGAAATTATTTTACAGGTTCTTCTGCACAGTCTGCTTCCCCCCCCCCCCACCTTTTCCTCACAATTTCATTAGTGAAATGAAATTGTGAGGAAAAAGGTGGGGGGGGGAGGAAATTTGACTGTGCAAAAGAGCCTGTAAAATAATTTCATCCCGATAGTTCTTATAGATGACTTGATAGGACTAAACCATGAACTAGCAAATTTCATAATCATAGTCCTGAATAATTCTTAAGAACTTCTTAAGAATTATAAAATTTCCTAAACTGATTAAACTCTTCCTTGTGGACGGATAATGAAATCCACACAAGATACATTTCTGTTAATAGTATTGATAGCGCTGTCTAAGCTACTCTATAATGGAGGGGGGAAAAGAGTTGTGCACATGGAATGAAGATTAGTTGATAGTGATGATCACGGTTAACAAAACCTACCCTTATGGATCTTTATTTTGGCTAATTCATGTGCAGAGGTGGGTTCCTCCTGGTTCGGCCCGGTTCAACCGAATAGGTAGCACCATAGCTACACCCCTGAACTGGTTCTCTCGGTGGCGCCATAGGTGCCTCCATCTTGTTTTTTGCTTCTGTGCATGCGCAGAAGCATTTTTTTTAATACTGCGTATACCGCATGCACGCAGCATGTTCCTGAGCGAACGGACAGTAGCAGCAGCCGGAACCCACTCCTGTTGATGTGATAAGCTAGCCTCCCTAAATTTGGTACTCTCCAGTTGAAAACAAATGGATATAATGCATTGATAAGACCACATTTGTAACATTGCGTTCAGTTTTGGTGCACCATGATATAAACGTTGATGTGCAGACTCTAACAAGAGTGCACACAAAAAACAATAAATGTTATTAGGGGACTGGAGGCTGAAACATATGAAGAACGGTTGCAGGAATTAGGTATAACTAGTTTCATGAGCAGAAGAATTAGGGGTGACATGATTTCAGTGTTCTAATATCTAAAGGGCTGCCTCAAAGATGAGGGATCCACCTATTCTTCAAAGCACTAGGACAAGAAGCAATGGAGGGAACTAATCAAGGAGAGAACCAACCTAAAATTAAGGAGAAACTTCCCTAACAGTGAGAACAATTAAGCAGGGCAACAGCTTGCCTTCAGAAGTTGTGGAGACTTTTAAGATGAGCTTGGGCAACCATTTGTCTGAAATGTTATAGGGTTTCCATCTGAGGAGATGTAGGGCATGACCCTTTTCTGCTGTGGTACCCACCCTTTGGAAATCATCTCTCCCAAGATGACCCCAACCCTCGTGGCCTTCTAGAAATCCCTCAAAACATTTTTTCCCAGAGCTGATTAACAGAGACCCCATGCACTACTCAGGCCTGTCAAACTCGGGGCCTGTACCACATGCTGGCCACACCCACATCTGGTTTAGCAAAGGGAGGAAAAGTCCCGATACATCATGTGATGCTGCCATGACGCTGCAAGTTTGCCACCCCTGTTCTAGCTGTATCGCACGTAATATTATGATATGTGCCCTCTTGTGATTTTGCCTTTATCGACATTCATTGTTTTCATTGTTTTTTGTAGAAAGTTTTTTTTGTGTTTGCTTTATTATACACAACTCAGAGTCACTTCTGTGAGACCTTTATGAGGATATATTGATATGGATATATCAATGTAACAAATAAACAAACCTGGGTTTGTTGTAAGCCACCCCTGGAGCTACATCAGCTTTGGAGAAGCCTCTGAAGAAATGTTAGGACCAGAGGTGGTATTCAGCAGGTTCTGACCAGTTCTGGAGAACTGGTAGCGGAAATTTTGAGTAGTTCAGAGAACCGGTAAATACCACCTCTGACTGGCCCCGCCCCCATCTATTTTCTGCCTCCTGAATCCCAGCTGATTGGGAGGGAATGGGGATTTTGCAGTCACCTTTCCCTGGAGTGGGGAAGGAATGAGAATTTTACAGTATCCTTCCCTGAATGTCCACCAAGCCACACCCACAGAACCAGTAGTAAAAAAAAATTGAATCACTCTACTGGTTAGGACTATTTTCCAGTAAGAGAGAAGGCCCTTTTCTAGTCCAGATTTCAATAATTCATTGAAGGTTCAATTGCAGATAATGGAACTTCCACCATCTCAGTTCAAGACTTTTCACAAAGCTGCCCACTCACGTCATTGTGTCAAACAATTCCACTGAAAAAAAAAGAAGGTATGTATATATAGTATACAAGTATTATACTTTGGCAGTTGCTTATGGGAAATGTATGAGTGAAGAGACAGAAGGAAGGAAGAACACTGATTCTCTGTAGACAGTTGGAAAAATGAAAGAAGAACATGATAATTCAGGCAACAGCTTGTCACAGATGAACTTTTTTGGGAGGCGCAGTCATCTACAGAGAGACAGTGGAACATTTTCCCACTCACAAGAATTTAAGAAACATGGAGCAGGTGACAAAATTTCTCCCTGGAGATCACCACTCTGAAATACTCTCCCCCCAGAGATATGTGTTGTTCCCACTCTGCTCATATTTTATTTATTTATCAAGTTTCTATACTGCTCATCACATTTGCCTGACTCTTACAAACCAATCTCAGCTTTAGCTCCAGTTGATTGGATTGACAGTGTCTTTCATAGATATTTTGTCTGGGGAGTTTTAGTGTGATATTGCTATCAGGTTTTCAAAAGATGCCCTAATTGATTCATGAGCCTCGAGCCAAGTTTCAAAGGAAAACCAGTCATTTATTAGGAGTACCATTTTGGCAATACTGTATTGTAGTCAGATCTAAGCCTCATTTGAATTATAGCTGAACTTTACCCCTGTTCCTTCTCGCCCCTCAGTCTGTGTCTAAATCACATTCTCCAATGAGGTGCACCCCTCACAAGCCTGCTGTTGCTCTTATATTTTATTTATTTATTGTTGAATGTTGCCCTGACTCCTTGGGGCTGTGTATAAATACGGATAAACAAACCAAGAGTAATGAACTTTCCAATATTGGTGCTTTAACACAATGTTTTATGTTAGTGACTAGAGGGGAAAAATATCCCTTGCTTAGGGAAAAAATGAATTGAATAATAAAGTGTGTGTGTATATTAAAATAAATAGGCTTAAGAATAATGCTTAAAATTTATGCGATCCATTTATTATTACACATTCATTAATAATGCACTTGACTAATTGAATTGAATGTTACAATATGTGCCTGTTACAAATCTTATTTAGATGAATACCAAGCTTTTCCTTCTTTCTAAAATTCTTGGGGATTTTTCTTAAAATTAATATTTCTGGATAAAATATACAATTAATCAGACACCTCTCCCTTTTCTGCATACCGGCTTCTTAAAACTGTGAATTAACACCAGAGGTTTCAGGCAGGCAAAAATAATTATTTCAAAGGTTTATTGTAACAATTTGTGCGTGTGTATGTGTGTGTGTGTGTGTGTGTGTAAGAGTGTGCGTCCATGTCAATTTCAATTGACAAGAAAACAGCAGCATTACCTGGAGGAAGGAACATTAGCTGTAAATTGGAAGGAATGTAGTTAAGGGTTGATTATAAGTTAACATAGGGGATCTGTCTCTCAAAGCCATTGTGTAGACAATCAAGATAAAGGCTGAAAGTTGTGACAAAAGAGATTCCTATCAGAGAAGCCACATATTGTCTGGAGGTGTGCATTGCACTAAGCTATAAGTGTGATTTAATTGGTTTTACCTTCCGTTTTGCGTGCTTCTAGCAATTCTGGATTGTATGAATTGTGATCCTAGCCAGTTTTGCCTTCTTCAAGCAAATTGTGTTTAAAATAAACCATGGCTAAGGAAATGTCTATGAAGATCCTCAATCATCCAAGTCATGGTTGTCCCAAAGGTAATTTTCAAAAGGCAACAGGAATTCTTGGGGTTGTTTTTTTTCTTGAAAACATTTCACTTCTCAACCAAGAATCTTCTTTGGTTCTCACTGACTGATGGGGAATGGAAGGATTTATGTTCTTACCCAGTTACCTGGTCATTAGCAAGTCAGTTGTTAGCTCAGGGGTGAAATTTGACTGGATCTATCTGTTTCGGGTGAACAGGTAGCGCCAGTGGTGGGAGGCTCCGCCCACCCATCCGGATGTCATCACATCCCATTTTTGATGCTCTGAGCATGCTTGCGCGGAGGTGATACGTGTGCTCACATTTGCGAACCGGTAGCGAAAGTGTTGATTCCACCCCTGTGTTAGCTCCCTTGAGAGTTGTTGAGGCCACGTGGGGGTTTATCTGTAATCTCTGAAGTACCTAAATATTCACCTGAAAAGCACCTTGACATGGCTAAGTAATGCATGAATCTTGCCATTTTTTGTGTTGATGTCTTAGGGTGCAGCCTTAAGCTTCCAGTTTAATAAAGTTGGGATGTCAGAATCATTCATAGAAATTACTTCTATTTTTCTCCAAGGATATAAAATGACATTTGATTTAATAGAGGGTGGAATAATGTATGTGTTTGTGCAGGAGGGCGGAATAGATGAGATTAGTGTTTATCTGAGATTGAGTCTGAACTGAGTAGGACTAGGGAAAAAAGAAAGCTACATGTAAATATCAGTAACATTGAATAATAAGATGAACGCTGCCCATTATTTATTATTATGTACTGTACACATTAAAACCAGAGGTGGTATTCAGTCAGTTCTCTCTGCTTTGGGTGAACCAGTAGCGGCAGCTGGGACATAATGTGTGAGCACTGTGCATCTGCAGAAGGTAGTACGCTCACATTTGCGAAGGTAAGTAAATGTCTGATTAAAACTTACAATTTTGTAATAACTGATAGAGGTAACCTGATCATACAACAGATCATACAACAGATCATACAACAGAGCAACAAAGATGATTAGGGGACTGGAGACTAAAACATATGAAGAACGATTGCAGGAACTGGGAATGTTTAGCTTAAGAGAAAGAAGGACTAGGGAAGACATGATAGCATTGTTTCAATATCTCAGGGGTTGCCACAAAGAAGAGGGAGTCAAACTATTCTCCAAAGCACCTGAGGGTAGAACAAGAAGCAATGGGTGGAAACTAATCAAGGAGTGAAGCAACTTAGAACTGAGGAGAAATTTCCTGACAGTTAGAACAATTAATCAGTGGAACAGCTTGCCTCCAGAAGTTGTGAATGCCCCAACACTGGAAGTCTTTAAGAAAATGTTGGATAGCTATTTGTCTGAAACGGTATAGGGTTTCCTGCCTAGGCAGGGGGTTGGACTAGAAGACCTCCAAGGTTCCTTCCAACTCTACTATTGTATTGTATTGTATTGTATATGTGCCAAGTCTAAAAGCATGGAGAGGAAAACCACCCACGCAGTTATCACACCTTCCTTGTCTGAGGTGTGTAAGCATTTGGGCAGTAAATGGCCAGCGTTGTCTCTCTTATGGCCTACTTCATAAGTTCATCAGCCAGCTATATAGTCTTTCTGTCTATCTGGAAACAAAATCCCCAGACTTTCTGTCCCGAACGTCCTTGACCTTAGATCAGATGACTTCACATTTCTCACTAAAATAATTTCCCTACTAGCAACTTCTTTAGACTCCAAAATTGCAGTAATGAGGATAGTTTTTCATGTCACTTCAATTATGGTTGGAGAAAACTATAAGTTATTATGCTATGAGTTAAGTAACTTAAATGGAGAGATGGCCAAAAAGGTTCTTACAATTTACGGAAGACTTCGAAGTACAACCGAAGTTGATTGTTTTAAACAGCAGCCAGAATTTCTGATCTCATGGTTTTTTTCACAGTTCATTTGTGAGAATTAAATTATTTTCCAAGAAAGTTGAGAATCTCTCTCTCTATGTGTGTGTGTGTGTGTGTGTGTGTGTGTGTGTGTTACAGCATAACTCTGGAACGCCTTGAGCAATTTCAAGCAAACCTGATACACAGATGACTTACTCTCTGGAAAAAAATACTGTGGGGTAAGACACCCCTACCACCCCTCGGGGTGTGTATTCTGTTAAAATACAGCCTGTTGTGCCATACTGCCATACTGGCTTCTACTGTACAGCACAATGGAGTTGCCATGGTAATGGCTTCACAGTACTCCACAAAGGGGCTCCCTCTGGTAACAGGGAAAAGACAGCATTAGAAATTACATTTGGTGTGGACATATCCCACCTATAAATAAATACCCGGGCAATGCCGGGTTATCAACTAGTCTGAAATAAAATGGGATATGCTTCTGGTATGTAAGAAGAGTTGGTTTATTTGATATGTGGAGTTGAAGTTAATTAAAGCTGCATGATCTGTAAAACATAATTTCACAGAGCAACATTTTTCCATACTAAACAAAATAATATTCCTTTCGATTTCTACATATTTTGTAATGCAGTTAGAAATAGCCCAAAGAGCACTTACTGTACATATATTGAGAAAAAGACACTATAGATAACAATTATTTGGGTTCAGTGAGTGAACTCAAAGGAGGCCACATTTATGAGTTATACACTAAAGGTTCTTCAAGTGAACCCTATGCAAACTGTGTCTAGACAAACTTCATGCATATACTTGGAAATAAAAACTCTGAACATCCAAAGAACAGAAAAATAATCTTTTCATGCACATCAGTCAGTGAGATTCAGTCACTTAGTGTTGTCACTTTACAGTGAAAAGGAACATCTGACAACTTTTCTTACAAGACATGGAAAAAGGACAATGCTTGAAGAACAATATTGGCTAATGATAATTGAAGTTTTTAGCTCTACCAGGAGCCCATCTACATACTCATGACCAAACCTTGCTACCTAGATTAAACTGTTGGCAAGTGTTGGTGGGCCAGTTCACTGCAAAACATAGGATTGAAGACAGACACATTTCCTCTTATTGCTACCATTTCTTCAAGCTTAAAATGTCATCATCAGGCTACCTAAACCCATGATGGTGAACCTATGGCACACATGCCAGAGGTGGCAAATAGAGCCCTTTCCTTGGGCACACATGCTGTCACCAGCTGCTCTTTTGGTTTGTGACGTGCACATGCACTCCAACCAACTGGTCTTAATGGGTGCCAGAGCACCGGAAAACTGCCTGAAAATGCCCAAAAAACAGGCTGTTTTCTAGGCCGTTTTCAGGCCATTTGGGGGACTGTTTTCAGGCTAGTTTTTGACCATTTTTCAGGCCAAAAACAGCACCCCAAATGGCCCAAAACCAGGCATGTGTGTGTCAGCCAGCTGGTCTTCGGGTTTCCCATGCTGCTTCAGCACACGCAAAGACCAACTGGCCAGCGCGCATGCATGTGCCAGAAACACGAAGACCAGCTGGTTAGTGCATGCATGCACACTGGCCAGCTGGTGTTCGGGTTTCCAGCATGCAGCATTTGTGCATGCATGCATATTCCAGTTTGGGCACTCGGTGCCAAAAAGGTTCACTATCACTGACCTAAACCAACAAGCATAGACATGGCAAGAAACTCAAACAAGACTATAGCGATTCAGATCAAACATCCCCCTTTCTCTCCACAATATCCTTGCAGGACCATTTTTCAATACATCCTTTTTTAGTCAATAGAAGCACGTGGCTAAATAGCAAAGTAAAACTGCATGTAGGAAATTCAGGTGAGATAGAAGCTATTCTTTCCACAACAGATGGAATTTGCTGCTGTCAGATGTGGCTACCAGTTTAAACACTTTTAAAAGAGGACAGTGCAAATTTATGGGAGCTCAAGCCAATCTTGACAGAAGCTTACTACTTCCTGAATTACAGGTGGCGTACCTGAAATACTAGCAACTAGGGAGCAATTCTGGAAGAAAGCTACCTATCCATATTTCTGATCTTCCCATATAGTTAGCTGCTGATTCACACAAAGGTATGACCTAGTGAGCCTACAACTGGATACAGCAGCATTTTTCTTATGTTCTTGTAGTGTATAGATCAGGGGTGTCAAACTGGATTTCTTCGAGGGCTGGATCAGCATTGTAGCTCTCCTCCATGGGCCATTGGGGATGTTTGTGGGAGGGAGATGGGACACATACCATGTTTTTCGGAGTATAAGATGCACCTTTCCCCCCCTAAAAGAGGGTGAAATTTTGGATGCGTCTTATGCACTGAATGTAGCCCCATCCACCCACTGTCCCCACCTTTTGGCCTCTGCCTCTCAGCAATTTACCTCCTTGCAGCAAACGGGGAAATTGGGGCTTGCAGAGGCTGCAATAGGCTATAGCAATCCCTGCAGCCTAAAACAGCTGATGATCGGGAAGCATTTAAACTGAAAGTGAAACTTGCTGTTTGCTCCACGAGGCAAATTGCTGGGAGGCAGAGGCAGATTTTTTTTCTTGTGCTAATCAGGCTGTTTGCTGTTTGCTGCAAGAAGGTAAGTCAATAACTATAAATTCCTATAGACTGTTCAGATTATTAGACTTATTTTTTAAAGACTCCTTTATTATTGTTCTAGACAGGTTAACAAAATGAAAAAGCTTTTTAAAATAAATGCTTCATCTGAAGAGGTCAAGTGTTAGTGCATCTTTTTTTAAATAGCAGAGAATAACTATACGTCCAGAAAGTATATCAATTTTAACAGCATCTGTACAAGTATAGCCTGAAATGTAACACTACAAACAGTGTATATTGTCTGTACTGTTTGCTTTTTGTTGCAAGGAGGCGAATTGCTGGGAGGCAGAAGCAGATTTCCCCCCTTGTTTTCCTCCCCAAAAGCTAGGTGTGTCTTATACTTCAGAGCGTCTTATACTCCGAAAAATATGGTACATCCTGCAGCACCCTGCTGGCCAAAATGGTGGATGGGGGGCACCCGTGTCTCCCTACATCTTATTTTCACCCTCCATGGCTCCCTGCAGAACTCTGCCAGCTGAAAACAAGCTGAAAATGGGATGCATAGCCTGTTTTTGGCCTCCCCTGCATCTAGCAGGATTCTGCCAGCCAAAAACAGGCCCTGGGGGGATTCACAAGACCCATTTTAGCCAACAGAAGCACCATAGGCTGGTCCTTTGATATTTCCAGGCTGGCCCTGCGGGCCATATTTAAACATCCCATGGGCCAGATCCGGCCCACAGGCCTTGAGTTTGACACTCCTGGTATAGATGTTTAGTTGCATAGATTGTCACCAAGCAACAGAGTAGCCTAGAACCTTTTTTAAAGGACAGATGAAATATTTAAACTAAAAAGATTACAATGGAAGGAAAAATACACTATGGTCTTTCCCTCTGTCCCCTCCCTCCCTCCACCCTTCTTACACTTATATTAATATTTCCAAAAGAGACAGCTCCTTGAGCTGGGAAAGAGATTAGCATTAATTCACTTCTGTGTTGTTGTGTACAGGAAGCAGTTTCCAAAGCTGGAGTTATGAAAAGATTTTAAGCACATGTTAAGAAGGAGAAAAGAAAAACAAAAATGGAAAAAAGAGGATCTTAAAGTAGACCTAGTTTTCTTTTACAGTAACATTAAAGCAGGCGGATAAAGAAGACACATCATTTACTAGAGTGCACAGGCAGGATGGCTTGGAATTTTATCAAAGAAAATACAACATTTGCACTACAGGACTACACTACTCACAATCAAAGCAGCAGAAGTGTTGATTTTAGGCAAATAAATAAATAAAGGAAACAAGAGTATCTAACTCCACGAGTAGGAATAGAAAAATACAAAGCACAGTAGAGATCAGGGTTGCCTATATTAAGAAACGTACTGAAATTTGGGTTGAATTAGTTCATTGTATTAAGCCATGATCTGTTAAATGAGCATATATTTCATTGACCTTATGTGAAAAATGTCCTGTTGACAGCTCACATCATGTGGTCCTCTCATCCCATTAATCTATGCTATTTTTTAAAAAAGAATATCTGAAGTGTTACCATTTTTGGACTGCCACAATCCACTTGACTCCTATGGTAGATAGAAGGAAAAAGATAGTAGCAATATGTAGTATGTAGCAATAGCATTTAGCCTTATACAGCAATAACAATACCGCTGAGCATTATATACTGCCTTACAGTCCTCTTTAAGCAGTTTACAGAGTCAGCATATTAACCCCAACAATGTGGGTCCTCATTTTACCCACCTTGGAAGGATGGACGGCTGAGTCAACTTTGAGTCTGGTGAGATTTGAACTGCCAAATTGCAGTCAGCCAGCAGTCAGCAGAAGTAGCCTGCAGTACTGCACTCTAACCACTGCACCACCATGCCCACCATACCAACCCATTGCACTTCTATAGCATTCTACGAGTGGTTTACAATCTAGAAGCATTATTTGTATATTGTCCCCAACAATTTGGGTGCTCATTTTACCATCTGAAAAATGGAAGGCTAAGTCAACCTTGAGATCCATCAGGATCAAACTCCAAACAGTGGGCAGAGTTTCCCTGTCATACTGCACTTTAATCACTGTGCCATACCAAACACCCTTGGTTCCAGCACAGAACCAAGTCTGGAAAGCCTTGTTGGGGTGTTGGGGTCAATCTGAACTCTGGAGGGATGATATTCCCAGAGGACAGGCAGCACATAGTAGAAAAGTTCTCTTTCTGGGACCCACTAGGCAACACTTTCTTACAAAGGTAAAGATAAAGGTTTCCCCGCACATATGTGCTAGTCATTTCTGACTCTAGGGGGCGGTGCTCATCTCTGTTTCAAAGCCAAAGAGCCAGAGCTGTCCGAAGACAGCTCCGTGGTCATGTGGCCGGCATGACTAAACACCGAAGGCACATAGAACACTGTTACCTTCCCACCAAAGGTGGTCCCTATTTTTCTACTTGCATTTTTATGTGCTTTCAAACTGCTAGGTTGGCAGAAGCTAAGACAAGTAACGGGAGCTCACTCCATTATGCAACACTAGGGATTTGAACTGCTGAACTGCCTACCTTCTGATCGACAAGCTCAGCATCTTAGCCACTGAGCCATCGCATCCTTACAAAATAGGACCTGAAATATGCTTCTCCTTGCTGGATAATATGGTATGAATATAAAGACGAAGAGATTGTCTCATAAGTAACTCAGCCCAAACCATGAAAGGTAGTCACCTTGAGTTGCATCTATTGATAGCCAGTCCAACTCAAGGAACATGTTATCCCATGTGTGAAATAATAGGTGTTCTTATTGCTTACACCATTGCATTCTGCCCAGTAGAAGCTTCTGAATACTCTTCAAGAAAAGTTCCATGATATGCCACTACGGTAGCCCTATCAGAATGTCACAATGGCATGAGTGACTATGAGAGATCCTCCCAGCCCAGGAACGGTTGCAACTGATGCACAATCCAAAGCTGTGCAAAGGCTCTCTTCTCCATGACTGCCATCTGCTCCTTGGGGAGGAACTGTGGTCCTGGAAGAACCTCACATTGGTTCTGTCTGAGGGAGTGTAACCAGAGTCACTCAGTCTTGCTAGGCCTGAGTTGAAACCTGTTGTTCCCCATCTAGACTCCCAAGCCTCCAGGCACTGTGACAAAATTGTAGAACTCGAACAGACAAACAGAACACAAATAAATATTCTGATGGCCCTGATCATGGACCTACCTGGCGACAGGTATAGGAATGTATGAACCCTAGTTTAAAAATCCCTGTGGTAATTGTAATTTTCAGATTTTCCAAATGATTGCACCAGGAACTCTTAACATTTCTAATCTTTCTAAGGATGTGCAGTCACAGAAGTTGCAAACAATTGAGAAGAGGATTGTGTAGTGAAGGATGAAGAAGAAACAATTTCTCTTTCTTCAAAGGCTTTGAATGGAAAAACATGAAAAGGAGGGTTTTTTTCCCCATAGTCCTATTCTACTACATTTTCAGTTATGTGTGTAATCATAACTCACTGGCTAACAGGCAAATAAATCAGTCATGTGGTCAGTTGTATGCCTAGATAAACCATAAGAGCTATGATAATACATATTTCGGTTCTCTACTGTGACCTGCTTCCAGGTGTCAGGAAGGGCATCCAGCCAGTAAATGCTCAGCTTCATTCAGTTGTCCCAACTCTACCCCAATGCAAGGGATTACAGCAGATGTTTCAAATTCGTGACCATTGTTGTCACATGACGTATTGCGATTTTCCACCCCTTTGCTAAACTGGGGGTAGGCATGCCCAGTGGGTGACACATATCCGGGCCACGGGCCATGGATTTGACACCCCTGTATTGCAGGCTCATTAAAAGAAAAAACTGTGACCTGTTTCCATGAGACGACACAAAAGAGAAGGTGAAAAAACATTTGAAAGACAAAAGTTGGCACAAGTTAAAATTCAGTTATTCTTGGGAATATTTAATTCCAGATTCTGATGCCTAACTTCCTTCCTCATACCACTCTTAAAAGTCAACCAATAAATTATTTGTCAATTATAATTTAACATACTCCCTTTCCCTCAGGGTAAAGAATAGTTTTGCATAACTTAGTGTTTCATTAAAATTAAATCCGAAGTCCACATAAATGTTTCTTAAAATATTTGTCATATTGTGCTGTGCTGTTTTAGCAGCTCTTACTGTTCTTGAAGTCTTCAGTGTGATCTGTACATATATAGTTCTACCAAAAAAAGTTAAAGACGAGAAAATGAGCTTTAGAGTTTGCCGTTTTGGGGTCAAACACAAACAATGTGGTCAACCTTTCTTTATAGGGTGTTAAAAATAAAACAGGGAAAAAACCTTTTCACATCTTTGGAATTTGGAAAGCACTATTTCAACACCAATAGCTGAACAAATAAGAAAGGCTCATTTCTCCACGGTGGCTTAAATAGGATTATAACAATGGAATAATTGATAGATGGCAAATATGATTAGCTATATCCTGTTTCCCTGAAAATAAGCCCTCCCTGGTGAATAAGCCCAATCGGGCTTTTGAGCACATGCGCTAAAATAAAGCCCTCCCCCCCAAAATAAACCCTCCCCAAAAATATTGCAACACAGCAACAGCCATGAGGTGACCATGCTCACTGCCTCCTGCACCTCAAAAATAATAATAAGGCCAAGCACTTATTTCAGGGGTCAAAAGAAAATAAGCCCCTGTCTAACTTTCAGGGAAACATGGTACTGAATCAAAGGAACCTCAACTGGCATAACTGTGAATAACTGCAGCTTCCCACAAAAACCAGCGAAAACCACCATTGATTAAGCTGCATTCACACTTAAAACCGCATGACTTGACTTATAACACTGTGATTTGATATACGGCCATGGTATAAATGATTGTAAAATTAGGTACAATCACAGGATGACCCTGTCAACCCTGAAGCTTACCTGACCTAGGCCATTTTGAAGCTACAGGGTTGCCACTCTGGAGCTGAGGGATAGGGACAAAGGAATAGATATAGATGAGGTTTTGTAGCCAAAACAACATTCTTTCTCCTGGGAACCAAGGACATTCCCACAGGTGGTCAGAGAGAGGAGGAGTGAAGTTACAAGGCAACCAGACAGCACGTTGATTGGACCATGTGATTGATTGTTTGGGTAAGGGATTTTTTTTTAATTAGGTGGAAATCATGGGAACATTCAGACTCAGTTTTCGCCAATATGATATATCCAATAAAACTATCCTTTGAGGAACCTAATTGCCTCAGACTTCTGTTTGCTATGGGTGTATTACTTGGAACTCTGAGAGACTCAACTAATGACTTACAAAAGAAATTCCAGTCTCAATTGTGGCCTTACGTTGAAGACTACCTACAGTATATCTGTGTTAATGAGAAACTGTGATCGTTCCAGATAACAATTCAGGAATATAATTCTGGTATAATTAAGGAGCTGCATAGGAAGGTGGCAGGCAGAAACTTTATTTGACTGAGTTGTCATAGGAATCCAATTGTGTTTTGAAATTTTCATTACAGTCAGTCTATTGGAAGTTGTACAGATTCCTAAGGAAGACTTAACTCTGCCAACACTCTGTGTGTGTGTGTGTGTGTGTGTGTGTGTGTGTGTGTATGTGTGTTTTGTCTGGATAAGAAGCTTCTTTAGGTCTTTTTGCCTTCTGTGAATTAAAAAAAAAGTTCTCTCCCAGGTGAGTCCTGGTGTTTTCCACCAGAAGGATATTTCTGTCAGCAAAAATACATTTAAAGATTACTTTCTGATCCAGCCAGCTTATCTCTGAGTTAGGATTCTACTGTAGGCCACTAATGTTTAGCGACATGTCTCTTCTTTATAGAATAACAGAAGTATAGAACTGGAAGGGGCTATATAGGTGCTATATAGGTCACCAAGACAGCTGTCCTTAGTGCTTTTGAAAAGCCAAGAGATGTTCTTGAAAGCATCACTGCATTGTCTGCAGGGAATAGAACTGAAATATGGATTTCTGCAATCTGGTGGGAGTGGCAGTCCATGTTTTAGAATTTAGTCTATATGGAATAAATATAATAGTGAGGAAAATATTCAGCCTTGATTTATACATTTTTAATAACACTGCGAGAATGATCCTAGAGTTATATCTTGATGTACCTTCAGTACCTTTGTATTGAAGGCATTAGATGCTGATCAGTAAAGGGGATTTCCAACTTTTCCAACAATTTTACTTTGAAGATGGAGTTAAATGCTGCTTTGAAATCTATGAAAGAAACATAGACAATTTAGAGCAGGAGGAGGATATTTTTTTTATATTATTTTTGATGACATTCTTAAGTACAAGACTGTGATTCAGTGGTGGATTGGATTTCCCTGGTCACTCTGTTCATTTGTGAGAATATTTTTTTTTAATTGCAGAAGCCATCAAATCCACTCACTTGCTCTGAGGAGAAATCTTAACCCTAACCCTTAGAGATGGTTGCCTAGAAGACACCAAGAGAATTGGAACTCCCTAGATCAGGAGTGGGGAACCATGGCCTTTTATGACTTGCAGACTTCAACCCACAGAATTCCTGAGCCAATCAGGCTTATAAAAGGCCCATGGTAAGTGAACACCTATCTACCCTAGATGAGTTCAAAGCACCAGGACCGGATGGATTACACCCCAAGGTTCTGAAGGAACTAACAGATGAGATCTCAGAACTACTGAACTCTTTCAAAGATCCTGGAGCACCGGGGAACTGCCAGAGGACTAGAAAAGAGCTGATGTAGTTCCCATATTCAAAAAAGCACACACAAAAAAAAGATCCAGAAAACTACAGACTTACCATCCTGACCTCAATACTAGGGAAGATTCTGGAAAAGATAATCAAGCAACAAATCAGTGCACACCTAGAAACAAACAAAGTAATAACCACAAGCCAACATGGGTTTGTCAAAAACAGATCATGCCAGACTAATCTTTGACAAAGTGACAAAATTAGTGGACCAGATGAATGCTATCGATATAATTTACTTGGACTTCAATAAGGCATTTGATAAACTAGACCATAAATTACCACTAGATAAAATAGAAAAATATGGATTAGACAGCATCACCACCAGATGGATTCATAACTGGCTGACCAACAACACTCAATGTGTAGTCCTCAATGGAACTGCATCTACATGGAGGGAAGTATGCAGTGGAGTACCCCAAGGCTCTGTTTTAGGCCCAATACTCTTCAACATCTTCATCAATGATTTGGATGAGGGAATAGATGGGGAAATCATCAACTTTGCAGACAACACCAAGTTAGTAGGAATAGCCAACACTCCAGAAGATAGGCTTAAGATACAGAAGGATCTTGACAGACTTAAACATTGGGTGCTATCTAACAAAATGAAATTCAATGGTGAAAAAAGTAAGATTCTACATTTAGGCAGGAAAAACAAAATGCACAGGTACAGTATATGTGGTACCTCACTCAATAGTAGTAATTGTGAGAGGGATCTTGGAGTCCTAGTGGACAACCATTTAAATAGGAGCCAGCAGTGTGCAGCAGCTGCTTAAAAAGCCAACACAGTTCTAGGCTGCATAAACAGAGAGATAGAATCAAGATCACATGAAGTGTTAATACCACTTTATAATTCCTTGGTAAGGCCACACTTGTCCAGTCTGACAGACTTAAACATTGGGTGCTATCTAAATGAAATTCATCAAAATGAAATGAAGTTTTGGTTACCACAATGTAAAAAAGATGTGGAGACTCTAGAAAGAGTGCAGAGAATAGCAACAAAGGTGATTAGGGGCCTGGAGGTTAAAGATATGAAGAACAGTTGCAGGAACTGGGTATGTCTAGTCCAGGGGTGTCCAAACTTGGCAATTTTAAGACTTGTGACTTCAACTCCCAGAATTCTGGGAGTTGAAGTCCACAAGTCTTAAAGTTGCCAAGTTTGGACACCCCTGGTCTAGTCTAATGAAAAGAAGGGCTAGGGGAGACATGATAGTAGTGTTCTAATATTTCAGGGGTTGCCACAAAGAAGAGGGAGTCAAAGGATTATCAAAGTACCTGAGGGTGGGACAAGAAGCAATGGGTGGAAACTAAACAAGGAGAGAAGCAATCTAGAACTAAGGAGAAATTTCCTGACAGTTAGAACAAATAATCAGTGGAACAACTTGCTTCCAAAAGTTGTAAATGCTTCAACACTGGACGTTTTTAAGAAGATATTGGATAACCATTTGTCTGAAATGGTGTAAGGTTTCCTGCCTAGGCAGGGGGTTGGACAAGAAGACCTCCAAGGTCCCTTCCAACTCTGTTATTCTGTTCTGTTCTGTTCTTCATCCCTGCCCTAGATAATTGGTTTCATTATCAAGCAACTTTCCATGTTGATAAGGTTTTCAACTGGAATCCATTAATTTAAGAGATTGAAGAGTATTATTTTCAAATAAGGGTGCCTGAGAACACATCACACTCCTATTCTCTATGGAACCTGTTCATAAGAATGATATTTATCTCCCTGCTTGATCATCTCAAAACCAGTTCCTTCTATTTTGCCTGAAAGACCTTTCTTCCCATCCACTTATTTTGCTCTTATTCTTAAAGCACAGAGCCAAGAAATGGGCACAACATTAGAGCTGGAATCTGACCAATGCTGAATGGAGTGGAATTACTGCCTTCTATGATTTTGAAAGTACACTCGAGGCCTTATTACTCCATCGTACCTGTATCAGCATTTTGTACCGAGGATTGTATTTGTGCTATTTACTGAAATTAGGAAAAGAGGTCTAATTCTAAATGTGCTTTTCAACCCAGCCAACATGTAAGTAAACAGCTGGACTTGCTGAAGAGTCAAAATATTTTGCCATAATAAATTATGTTGAAACCTTAATTACATCAGAGGTTAATGTCAATAGTTGGCTCAGGACACGTTTGTGTATTTTATGAAGATTAGTCTCAGCACGGAAAATCAGAATGGACTTTTAAAAGAGCAAGCCAGTTTTTAGACCTTATGAACGTAAGGCTAGTAAACTGATTGGATTACATGCCATCAGGTCAGTGTTGACCTGAACCATCAATCTAAACATCCTCCAGTATCTCACTTCTACACCTGACCCTTCAACTCTTTTAATGTTGTACTGCCCTGATCAATATATTGATTACCCTGTTTCTCTGAAAATAAGACCTCCCTGGATAATAAGCCCAATCGGGCTTTTGAGTGCATGCACTAAAATAAGCCCTCCCTGAAAATATGGCAACACAGCAGCAGCCATGAAGTGACCATGCTCGCCGCCTCCTGCACCTCAAAAACAATAAGACCTCCCTGAAAATAAGGCCAAGCGCTTATTTCGGGAGTCAAAAGAAAATAAGACCCTGTCTTATTTTTGGGGAAACACGGTAATATGAGTGATTTAATTATTTAACAATTTAACAAATATTTATGCAATTGCTTATTAAACAATATTATAAATAATAAATTTACCATCACTGCTGAATTCGCCGTCTATCAGCTTATTTTGGGTTGTCTTTTCTTCTCTGAATTCTAATATTCTCAGCATTATCTCAATTATTTCTCAAGACTCTTCTCTGGCACCATCATTAAAAAGTGTCAGTTCTTCTGTGTTGTGACTATAGAGCAGGACTGTCCAACACCCAGCCCATGGACTAGATACGTCACACGCTGGCCAAGCCCATACTTAGTTTAGTGAAGGGGGCGGGTAAAAGTCCTGATACGTCACGTGACACCGCCGTGACGATGAGAGGTTGACACCCCTGATATAGAGTGTTACATACAGTATAAAGCCATTGTCTGCACAGATCTAATCCTTGCAGGTATAGGCAATTTCTGCCCCTTCACTGGCTGGGGAATTCTGGGAGTTGAAGTCTGGACATCTTCAAGTTGCCAAGGTTGAGAAACACTGGTGTAGGGAATCCTGTAGTATACAGTAGCATAGGGAAATGGAATTGATGACCTCTTTCCAACTCTGATTCTATAATAGGATTGGTTAACAAAAATAGAACTACTGGTATTTATCTGAGCCTGGATCAGATCCTGGCTCTTCTGCAATACTAGTCATGAAAGAGAGATTATTGTAGCTGGGAGGAACAGACTGAAAATGTGCCATATCTCTTAAAGCTACAGATGCTTACATAGACCTCCATGCTAAATGTCCATGTTCCCAATTGATAATGATATATGGAAAGGCTAGTGGGATAAGTTGTTGAACAGCTGTGGCAATGAAGAGTTCCAGCTGTTCACCAATGCTTTTTACCAACACTTAGCACACGTGCCCTCCCGTTTGAAAATTAAGTCTCTGAAGCAGATTGGAGACCACCATTAACACTTAACGTTTCATCGCATCACCAGTGAGCGACTGGCTGATGAACATTTGTCCCAAAGCACTGCTAATTTTATTACTAGACCTCATCCAAGGAACTTCTTTATTACAAAGCCACAATGTGATCTTACAACAGTTTGGAGAGATAAGTTGCTCGCTCCATTTCTCTGGATGAAAGGCAGATAGCCAATGCAAACGTTAAAATAAAACAAGCCAGGCCAGGCAAAATACTCTATTGTGCAATTACATTTTCCTGGTGGGCACAATAAATACACGTTGGAGGATTTTTTGTTGTTGTTGCATAGCTTATTGCTTGCCATTGATGGAAGTGTAATCGTTTTAATTCATCACATTAGTCCACAGGACCAATTGGGGAATAAGTAAACAATCCATAATTTTCCAGAATTAAACTTGGATTATAAAAGTAGCTGGCATCGTTGCAGGTGTCTGTAGGGAGAGGATGAGAGATAACAGATGCATCAACAGGTAATTTGGCACAGTAATGTCTTGATACTTGTGGTTTTTTTTAAAGCTTGTACCAAATGCCTATGACCACCATGACGATTTATTTTATTTTTATTGATTAATTTAGTTTGTCAAACGTGTAAAAGATAACAGGTGTAAGTATGAACATAAATATGAGCACAGTAAATGGGTATGAATAAATGGAGACGGTAGGACAGGGACGGTAAAACGCTGGTGCGCTTATGCACCAGTGGTAGGATTCAAAATTTTTTACTACCGGCTCTGTGGATATGGTTTGGTGGGCATGGCGGGGGAAGGATATGGTAAAATCTCCATTCCCTCCCCACTCCAGGCGAAGGTCATCGCAAAATCCCCATTTCCTCTCGATCAGCTGGGACTCGGGAGGCAGAGAATAGATGGGTGAGGGTCCAGTCAGAGGTGGTATTTACCCATTCTCCGAACTACTCAAAATTTCTCCAGAACTGGTCAGAACCTGCTGAATACCACCTCTGTTATGCATGCTTTCTTGATTCAAGAAGCAAGGCTTCTTGGATCCTTCTTGCAAGTCATTCTATTTCTAAAGAGGTTTCTCAATATGGTTCTGCCAATGAGCTTCACTTCCCTAACTCCAACTTTACAAAACATTGTAATTGGAATATGGAATATTCTTTATTGGTCAATTGTGATTGGACACATAAAGAATTTTTCTCAGGTGGATAAGTGTCAGGGTTCGGACACTTATTAGATGCCTTAATTAAATCATGAACCTCGCACCAAGCTTCAAAAGAAATCCAGTTATTTATTAGGAGCTTCAAGTAGGCACGTTCCAAGTGAAGCCAACTCTGACCCCATGTAATTTATGTTCCAAATGAAGCCAACTCTGACCCCATGTAATTTATGTTCCAGCGCTGACCCTGTGTTTCCCATCATCCCAAGGTGTGTCATCAGTCACATTCACCAACAAAGCAATTTCGTGCGTTGTAGAGATCACTCCCCTCTAGGTAGTGTGGGTAACCGTGGAGATGGCCTTTACAGAGATATGGCTGGAATGTGCTGGGGTGGGGGGGGAATGGAGTCTGCTAGCATCGAATATATATTTGGGAAATTTATACTTTATTTGTGGTAGTTGCAATTTTAAGAAAAGAGCATACAATGGATATAGTTGCTTTTAAAACTATGTATTAGGTTAAGTCATGTACAAACCTTTTTTTACGTTCAAGAAAGCTATATACACCCCAGATTCAAAATGAACAATGATTAGTGGGTGTGTATGTGCGTGCGTGCTTGCATACATCTATAGCATATGTATATGTAGGAGTGGTGCTATGGCCTAGAGGTGGAGCTCTCACCTCACAATAAAGAGGCGGCGAGTTTGATCCTAGGTAGAGGCAGATATTTCTCTCTTTGGGCACAATGAGAATATATCTGCTGAACAAAACTCCGTATTGGCGCAGGAAGGGTGATGATAATATCTATATGAGTATCGATGGGTATAGGTATAGATATGGGTATGGGTATGGGCTATCTATCTATCTATCTATCTATCTATCTATCTATCTATCTATCTCTATCTATCTATCTATCTATCTATCTATCTCTATCTATCTATCTATCTATCTATCTATCTATCTACCTACCTACCTACCTACCTACCTACCTACTCTCTGCTGCTCCAGACCACTACTGGTACGGCCATACTGGTCAGTACCGGAAGCAACCCACCACTGTCTTATTACCTTAAATAGGTTTGAGTTGAAAAACCTGGAATGAATCCAAACAGTTCAACCGATGGTCCTTTTTCTACCTAAAAGAATCCAAGGAATATTTGATAACATTCGTCAAGTGAATGTCTTCTATTCACATGACACTTATTTTCACAATGTGGACCTGGACGATTTCTTACTGAGGGAATCCATGACTTGTACCTTCTTGTCAGCAAGATCCTTAAAAACCTCACTTTTTACTAGTCGTTTAAAAACTGTCTTCCCAATTCTTGACACCATTTAAATGGATATGTCAAAGAGAAAGATATGAAGCTTATTTATGCAAAGCTTGAAACCTTCCGCTGGTCCTTTTTACCAATGCCTCCGTTTCATTTCCAACATGCAAAAACAGCCATTCTGGCACTCGCATAAAATTAGTTTTGCTCAATGGATTCCTTGTCATGCATGTGCGCAGAGCTTAATTTGCTTCCAATTTGAATTTTTGTTTTACTCCAGTGACTCATTTTGCTGCATCTGTGTTTATGCTATAACCTGTGGATAAGGCATGTTTTGCTAGCTGTGAGCTGGCTGGGCTTCTGCTGATGATTGCCATGTGCTGGACTATTCTTGCAAATAAGTCTGCCTACCCTTCTCTCACCACATTCCCTACCTGAGCTCCCACATATTGTGTTCTTCAGCCCACTCAGAGCCACTCAGGTGGAGTTTCCTTTGTTTACCAGAATAGCACAGATGCTGTGTAGGCTATTTCTAGGAGTTCTTTTTTGGGAAAAACATCCCACTGATGTATCTTATCATCACCGTTCCTTAGACCTTCCATTTCTGTATACCATAAGAAGCCTAATTCATAGAGGGAATTAAGACATCACAAGGTATTAATTCATTGGCCATACAATTATTCGTTTCCCTCCATGAACGCAGTACTCATACCTACTTACAATACTACACAATTGTCCAAAGGCCACAGTCATAACTTTCTGACTGAAAGATGATGCTTATTGTAACCTAGTTCAACATCTCCAGCAACCATTGGTTTTTGGACAGAAGCAGTTCCTGAACTCCTGGAAAATATCGTATTTTCTCCAAAATAAGATTCTGACTTATATATATATATTTGCCACCAAAAAGGGCACCAGGTCTTATCTTGTGGCAGGATGTCATCCATTGCCTCACCTTATTTGTACGCATTGCCCCCGACCTCCTTTTTGCAGTCAGAGACCTTCAGGAACTTCTTGGGCTTTGGAAAGTTGCAGCCTTGGACTCGTACACCTCAGCCTCTGCAGCCAGCAAGGCTTTTCAGAAGGCCTCTGTAGCTGATGACAGAGCCCTAGATCAATCTGAAGCTCTGTTATTGGCTACAGGGGCCATCAGGAAAGCCTTACTGGCTGCAGAAGAAATCGGCCAAAGTTTGTGAGGCCTGGATGCAACTATCTGAAGTAGTAGGGCAGCTTCAAACCCTCCCCTCCCATCTTCACCCAGCTTAATTTTTACCCATGCACCATGGAGTGGGTGGAGTCTTAATTAGGGCTTATTTTTTGGGAGGGGGTAGGGCTTATATTGTATAAAAAATAAAGCTAGATTTTACTTTCTGAGTAGATCGTATTTTCGGGAAAACATGGTAGAAGTGGGAGAAATAGAAGCAGTGACTGATTTTATTTTCTTGGGTTCCAAGATCAGTGCCGATGGCAACTACAGCCATGAAATTAAAAGACTCTTGCTCCTTTGGAGGGAAGCTATGGCAAACCTAGACAGCATCTTAAAAAGCAAAGACATCGCCCTGCCAGAAAAGGTGCGTGTAGTAGAAAGCTATGGTTTTCCCAGTAGTAATATATGACTGTGAGAGTTGTACATGAGGGCGGCTGAAAAATTGATGCTTTCAAATTGTGATGCTGGAGAAGACTCTTGAGAGTCCCTTGGACTGCAAGGAGATCAAATAAGTCAACCCTAAAGGAAATTAACTCTGACTGTCCTTTGGAAGGACAGATACTGAAGCAAAATCCCAAACACTTTGGTCGCTAAATGAAAAGAGAAAAGACTCTAATGTTGGGAAAGATTGAAGGCAAAAGGGGATGGCAGAGCATGAGATGGTTAGATAGGGTCATTGACACAAGGAACATGAATTTGGGCAAACTCTGGGAGACAGTTGAGGAGAGGGGACCTGGCATGCTATGGTCGACAAGGTCAGGAAGAGTCAGATACAACTTAGCAATTGAACAACAACAAATTCTTTAACTTGCTAAATTGTTGTGATCCGTTTATAAGGTAATGATGGAAAAGACCTTCCAGAATCAGTTTTATGTGAATCTTCTTGGAAGCTTCACGTTCTGAAATCAATGCCACTAGATTGCCTTGACATTAAAAAAAATTCTCACTTATTCATTTGCTTAATTTATTGTCTTTGCCCAACTTTTATGGCACAGTGGTTAGAGGGCAGTACTGCAGGCGACTTCTGCAATTTGGCATTTCAAATCTCACCAGGCTCAAGGTTGACTCAGCCTTCCATCCTTCTGAGGTGGGTAAAATGAGGACCCAGATTGTTGGGGGCAATAGGCTGAATCTGTAAACCACTTAGAGAGGGCTGTAAAGCACTATAAAGCAGTATATAAATCTAAGTGCTAGTGCTATTCTCATTGAAAAAGCCGTTTCATTTCTCCTGGCCATTAAGAGCATTTCAGCAAGGAAGCTTGAGATGGTAGGAAACAATGATGGCGATACAGCTCTCTTAATCCACTTTTCACATCCCTCCTGATTAACTATCAGAGCCATTCATCTTATTTTTTTTATTCATGGCAGTATTGGAATAATAGCAGGTGATATGGACCTGCAATTACTGTAAATGCCTCACATCTATTAATGGAATGATATCCACATATACAAACTACTAGTACCTTTTAAGGCTGAAATGAAATGTTGCATAAATGTCAAGTCTGAAAAAAAAGTAAAATGTTTGAATGATGAATACTCGCCGCTCTCTATCTCTCATATCTTAATGAGTAAGTCCACTGATTTCAAATCAAGATTGCTCTGGAGGATGAGGCATTTTAAAGGGTTTAATGCCAAGGAACAACTGCCCATTTGAAACTCTTTATGTTATTTCTAAAACGTCTGAATCCAGCGTAATCTGTAATTTATTCAGATGGGTTTGACTGCAGATTGCACAGCATTTGGCACATCATTCAAAAATGGGGGTGGGGGGTGGGGAGAGACCAAAGCAGAACACATATTAGTGAAAAATGATTTGCTCCCTGGGTTCACTTTGGAAACAAAACCAAATAATGTGGAACTTCAAGACAGAGAATTTGGAAGCATCTTTAATCATAAGCTTTCAAGAATTAAGCGGGTTGCAGGTAACTGTTAAGAATGATACTGTCCTTTAATGCATGAAATCTCATGGCAGATGGGTCCTCTTAATGAACAATAATTGCTCCATAGGAGTTTATTCTTATTCTGCTGCTCTGTGGTTTCAGTATTTTCCCTTTAGGGGATTTTTTAAAATGGTATTATGCAATTATATCTGCATAGGTAGGTCAACATAAAGGCCTTTTCTAATTATTCTGCCAGTTATTCATCTCCAGATTGCGGCTCAACATGCCTAAAAACTTTGGGGCAAGTTTAAAAATCTTTCTATATTTCAAGATAGCAGTTTTTGCATGATTGAATTGTGGCATTTGTTTATTTATTTTTGATAATTCAGGATGTTCTGAATTACTTAGAGGTTTTTTTCCATTTGCCCAAGTAATTCTTTGATAGTTTTTATAGGAAATGTAAGTAATCGTGGGATTTATTTGACAGATATACAGTTCCCAAATCTCTAACTGTGTATGTAAAGGCCCACTAGAAATTAATTCTGAATTGTAATTTTCAATGGAATAGGAAAGGAAAATTACTAAATACATGAGGCTAATGATGTTAAGACTTTAAGCTTCAATTAAGTCTAATTCAGAAAGAGAGAGTTGTATCAAAAACTAAGGAGGTGAGAGGAGGAAGAGGAAGGAGGAAGAGAAAGGAAAAAGAGGAGGATGAAGAAGAAGAAGAAGAAGAGGAGGAGGAGGAGGAGGAGGAGGAGGAGGAGGAGGAGGAGGAGGAGGAGGAGGAGGAGGAGGAGGAGGAGGAGAAAGAAAGAAGTAAGTTTTTTTTCCTAGATGCTTGACTGTTTCTCAAACAATTCTTTAGGAAGGGATAGAAATAGAAAGTCTGCACCTAAATTATTCAACTCCATGGAAAGAAGAGAACTCCAAGAAAAGTGAAAGGAGAAAAAGTGAATATATAGTATCCTTAATATGTATGGTCTATATTCAAATATCCAAAATGAGGTGTGCGTGAATTTCTGGAATGTATGCATGTTTTGTAGAATGAAAAATGCCTGTCCATTTTGCCTTTAGATTACCCTACTTATTTGCAAGCTTTTCCAAGCTAGAATAGCAGGTTTCTTTTTAAAAAACCACTTTCTTTTGCTGATGATTCTTCTTCCTTGATATCACTTAAATAGTCTCTCTATTGGATTATGAGAAGAATTTGAATCTGAAACATTCCATAAAAAGTTTGAAAAGCTTTGTTTACCAAATGCAGTTATATTTTGTTTATTTTCTGAAAATTACAATCATCTTCTTTATACTGTACAGTACAGTGACTTTCCTACAGTTCAATAATATTTTAGCATTCATCGTAACCTTCTATAATAGGCATTTGAGGAGGAGGAGGAGACTCAAGCTTTTTCACAAGTTCTCAATTGGTTCTAAATTGAAACATTCTTACAAATGAATGTAAGGTTGGGCAGCCAATAGGGCATGACTTAAGCAATTGTGCAGTGCTGCTATATATTAGAATCAATGACACTTGTGTCCTTAGTTGGCTATTTTAAGGCTCATTTGAAAGGAGGAGGAGGAAGAGTGGAAGGCATAGTATCCAACACTTGGGAGCCATGACATACTTTGGGGAAATCTGGGAAAGTGACAGAAAGGAAAATAGACATAATCAGGAGATATTAAGAGAGTCCAGTGATAGCTTGGCTTATAAGTGCCAACACTGGGAAGAAGTATTTCACATTATTCAAGACTCCAACTTAATAAACTCCCTTAAAATGAAAGTGTGAAATTTAACCTTTATTTAACCCAAGACTAGCTTTTTTTCAAGAGGCAACTGGATAAAAACAGTCTATGGGGATTCACAGTCATCCAGGTCATGGTTGTCCCAAGGGTGCATTTTCAAGAGGCAACTGGACTTTCTGTTGTTGTTTTTTTTCATTTGAAGACGTTTTGCTTCTCATCCAAGAAGCTTCTTCAGCTCTGACTGAATGGTGGGGAATGGAAGGATTTATACTCTTTGCAGATTCAGCAAGCATTTCCAGCAATACGGTGAGAAATTTGACTGATATAATTACATGTGATCCAAGTTATCATTTAAGATGAATACTATTTTATCCCTTTATAATATACTAGGTGGGTAACCGTGCTTTGCAACAAAACTATGTAATCGGGCAATGCAGGAGAAATCCAGTCACTGCGGTTCAATCCATTAGCTTTGTAATGGTTAGTAATTGAAAAAACATGAGGGAATATTGCTCCCGCTGCCTTGAGTCTGGAAGCAGTTTCATAGGTGGAAGGCATAGAGATTGTGGTGAGGTACCGACATTTAGTACCGTAAGGAGCCCCAGACTGTTCCTGAATGAAGGAGTGGAATGTCTGCCAGTTTGAACTGAGGTAACAGAATGTGAGGCAACTGGCAGTTAGAACAGAATTCTTTTCAGGTGGGGAGGGGGAGTACAACTTCTTAGCATCAGAGCGTGTTAATTACTTTATAAGCAATACTAATGATCTGATGGTCATTTCAAAAAATCCTTTGTTAGCGAGCACCTAGAAGCTAAGAAGAACATATTTGCCAAATTTCAAGTTTGTAGGCTTTACGGTTCTGGAGATTTTATGCTGAGTGAGTGGTATTTGGTGTATGTACATATATGTTTGTGTGTGAGGGGTGTTTGTGTGTGTGTGTGTGTGTTGCATTTGTGCTGATGAATAAATAACGGGACACTAGTATAGATCTATTTCAAGCTATTTAGCTCTCATCAGCTAGCCATACCCTTACTGGGAATTGAACCTGGGCTGTATTACGTATCAGGCAGTTCTATTAGCCACTGAGCCACAGGCTCTCCTCCTTTATCAGCTAAGCCAGGGGAATAGATATGTATCCCAAATATGAGAGGGAGCATACTGCTTCCCTTTTCTGCCTATCAGCTCACCCTAGGAGCCATCCAGGCAGAAAGCCATATTTTTTTATGTTGCCTTGTGTGTGTGTGTGTGTGTGTGTGTGTGTGTGTGTGTGTGTGTGTGCGCGCGCACACACACACACACACACAGACACACACAGAGACATATATATTCTTTTCTTTCTTTACACTTTCTTTATTTTCTGATTTATTTCACTTTGCTGTTGGGACCGACTTATCTGATCACATGATTGATTGGAGTATAAATATGATTTGGCATCAGCTCAAAATATGCCTCATTATTAATTGCTAATAGAGCAAAGTTTTCAGAGTAAAATGAAAGTCATACAATACAAAATGAGTCCCCAACACAATGAACATTAATATTAAAGTCTTATTATTTTTAAACTCAATTTGTCACGTTGCTAATGAATATAAAAAAAGTTAAATGTGAAAGTCTTTTATTCCTTAATCTAAGCCTTTCTTAGACATTCTTATCTTACTTATCTCTTTCTTTCTAACTATATATTTCCATTTCGCTTTCAAAAACCTCTACTGGATCTGTTTCCATTCTTTGCTTGCTGCTTTATCTTACCTGTTGCCTGGAATTGTCCACCCACATCTAATTTGGAACTTTTTTTTTTTTTTTACAATCCATGCAGTCTGGAGTTATCTCCAATGTTCCAAAATACATTTCCGTGACTTTATTTTTAAAGCAATAATTCTAGAATTATAAATAGTAAAAGTAACTGCATCTAATTAACGGCTCATTTGTAGTAGAACATTCTATTCAGGAGCAATATATGGTTAAAAATATAGATCCGTGAATTTAGGATTTTCTTATTTTTGTCTTTTTTTTCTCTTAGGTAAAGGTAAAGGTAAAGGTTCCCCTCTCGCATATGTGCTAGTCATTCCCGACTCTTGGGGGTGGTGCTCATCTCCGTTTCAAAGCCGAAGAGCTTTGAAAGAGGGATAGAATCAAGATCACATGAAGTGTTACTACCACTTTATAATGCCTTGGTAAGGCCACACTTGGAATACTGCATTCAGTTCTGGTCGCCATGATGTAAAAAAGATGTGGAGACTCTAGAAAGAGTGCAGAGAAGAGCAACAAAGATGATTAGGGGACTGGAGACTAAAACATATGGAGAACAGTTGCAGGAACTGGGTATGTCTAGCTTAAGAGAAAGAAGGACTAGGGGAGACATGATAGCAGTGTTCCAATATCTCAGGGGTTGCCACAAAGAAGAGGGAGTCAAACTATTCTCCAAGGCACCTGAAGGTAGAACAAGAAGCAATGGGTGGAAACTAATCCAGGAGAGAAGCAACTTAGAACTCTGGAGAAACTTCCTGACAGTTAGAACAATTAATCAGTGGAACAGCTTGCCTCCAGAAGTTGTGAATGCCCCAACACTGGAAATCTTTAAGAAAATGTTGGATAGCATTGTCTGAAACGGTATAGGGTTTCCTGCCTAGGCAGGGGATTGGACTAGAAGACCTCCAAGGTCCCTTCCAACTCTACTATTGTATTGTATTGTATTGAGCCAGGACTGTCCAAAGATGTCTCCATGATTGTGTGGCCGGCAAGACTAAATGCCGAAGGTGCACGGAATGCTGTAGGTGTAGGTTGCTGCTGGGGTTACTGTTGGTTTGCTGTGCACATGCTTTGCGTTTTGCAGTAACCTTCCCCTGGAGTGGGGAGGGAATGGAGATTTTACAGTATCTTTCCCCTGCTATGCCCACCAAGCCACACCCACCAAGCCATGCCATGCCCACCAAGCCATGCCCACAGATCCGGTAGCAAAAAAAAATGAATCCCATCACTGATATGCATGCTATGAATTACATTTTTTCTTTCCAATCTGGATTGCTGCATAATCCAAAATACAAATTAATTGTATTTCATTGTAATTTGACTTCTAATGCACCATTCACTACAGCTTGCAGCCTGACTTTCAGTACATTACGCAAAGGCAAGTTGTTAGATCGGGTAATGAGAAGGCAGACACAGCCTTAACGTAACAACAGCTCTTTATTAAAGTACAACAAGTCTGTACAATCCAGCAACTTCTTGGTCTGACAGCAGCCCTTTTATAGGGAGCTGTCAGACCTCTTAGCCAATAAGATTCAATCTCTGTTCCCGCCTGAACAGAGGACCTGGGTGGAAACTATAACAGACAGAGTTAATATCTAACACAAGTGTAGCCTGTTAGGCTGGTTAGACTCTATATTTACATAAGTTGTACATATCTGAATGCAAATATTCATTGTAGTAGGCCTACAATATTGCCTGAACTACATGTGTTTAATACTCCTTTGTTCTTTCCTCTCTGCTTGTTGTGAAATGTGACATAGATTGATTACTCTTGTGATATCTCTGCTGAATGTTGAACTTTAACTTGTAACACTGGTTGACTGCTGTGATGATGTTTTTATGGAGAGAAGCAAACAACTTAAAAGGATGGTGTTGATTGATTTATGTTCCCATGTCCTTCCAATAACAGGAATATAATGTATTCTAGAGAAAAAGAGTGATAAGAAATAATGGTATTAACCATTGATAAGAATACAGTACGGTTGGAATGGGCCCAGCGGCTTCCACATGGCTGCATGCAGTGTGCACACACACACACGCACAGAGTGGGCATGCGTTTTACCGCTTCCGTGAGCCTCTGCAATGCTCCAGCTGCTCAGCGGAGTGTCGTGCAGGTGCTGTACGAACCGTGCAGAGAAGCACAGAAGACTTAAAAGACCGGTAAGGAGCTCGGGCAGGTGGGTGGGCCCTCCAGAGCACCATACCGGAATGATATCCGGTGCTCTGGGCAGGCTGTACCAGGGCGTACCGCCTGCAACGCACCATTGCTACTAGGCTAAACATAAGAGGGTATGGACACCTGGATGTCAAGTTATCTAGAATTGTAACATCTTTCACATCAATCAGAGAAATAAAAAAATGGAATATTATATGAAGGAGCCAATCCCAAACTGGAGTGGCTAATGGGCATCAATTTAGATACTATCAGAATGAGGATAGACCTAAACTAATCATACCACAAGGGTTTGGAAGAAATGTTAACTTTTCAGATTTTGAAAGTACTACATTTATACCTGTATGATGGAGGAAGTGTGCCATCTATTTCTTGACAAATATCTTACTTCCCAACTAGATGTCCAGCAATTCTTTTCTTTTTTTTCAGAAAATTTTATTGGTTTTTTAAAACATTTATAAGGAAAAGGGTAGGTGGAATGGTATACAAATTTTGGCAGTTGCAAGTATGGCAGACGCCCCCTCCCTCCAAACTCATAAGATACATCTATGTATAAAACAATAATACAAAATCGTATAAAATCAGCATATTAGTTCTATAAAAATTTTTCAATCAGCTTATATATTATAATGTATAGTCTAGATATAATTTCATTATTACTTTCGGTCTGTTTATAACAATGTGATTTTCTTATTCATTTTTGTGATCTGAGCTTTCTTAGTGTTGCCCCTTCTCCCCCCGCTGGCAGAGCTCCGGCCCCTCCCGTGTCCTGTGTGACCGTTGAAGTGTCTTCTGTTTTTTCTAGGTTCGCTTTATTTTTTTCCATAAAGGCCTGAGCCTCTATGGGTGTATTGATTCTGATTCTTGTCTCCTCCCAGAATATCAACATCCCTTCAGGCATCAACCATCTAAACCACACCCCTTTCTGGTATAATTTATTCACCAATTGCGAATAATTTTTCCTTTTCTCCCTAATTTTTTGGGGGATCTGCTTCAAGATGGTTATCTCCCTGTCGTGATATGTCAATGCTTGCCCCCTTTGTACACCCAGAATTATGTCTCTTGTGCTTTTCCTAATGAATTTGATATGGACCTCCCTGGGTACATTATGTGTTCTGGCATATGCTGAGTTCACTCTATAGACCAGGTCTATCTCCCATTCCATCTGTTGTTTATCTTTATGTATATATTCAGCTAAAATATTAGTCATGATGTCCCTTATGTTTTCCCCATCTGCTTCTATAACATTTTGAAATCTAAGATAAAAGGACATTCTCTCAAATTCTGTTTTCATTTGTTGGATATCAAGTTTTTTGTTACCCTTCTGCAAAGCTTCTACCCCCCCCTCGCCTCCGCCACCCGACCCTCCACAAGGTCCAGTCTCTGTGAGTTCTTATAAATTTGAACTTGATTCTCTTTAATTTCTTCCTTCATTTCCTTTAATTGTTTCTTAATTTCTTCCTGGCCCTGTATGAGTTGCTGAAGCATTTGTTGCAAATCCATCTCTGTACTCTTAGGTTGCATCAGTTCTGTAATCTTTGACTGTGTAGCAGGACTGGATGTTGCAGATGTCGGTGCAGAGGTAGCAAAGCCAGGTTTTCCAGGTGGTGGTCTTTTTGGAGACATAGTTTATAGAGCAGACAAATCAATCAGTGTAGGGACTGGACAGCTGAAGAGGTAGAGCAGGCAGATGAGTTCAGGAGGCAGAAGATCCAAGCAGCTGGGAAATTCTTTAGTCAGTCTAGCAATAGAGAAAGATTTTCTCTCCAGAGGGTTCAGAAAATAGCAATCCACAAGAGATTCTTCTGGGTGACACGGAGACAAAGACCAGAAGCCTGAATTTTAAAGGTGGAGTCAGGTTTCACAGTTCATGAAGACAACGGAAGTGTGCCATCTTGCCCTGCCAGCTTTGGGCTCCGAGGCATAACAAAGTTTTAAAAGTTCAGAAAATTCTCAGTTCACCCATAAGTTCTGGAGCTAAATCCAATGAAAGTCACTTTTACAGGGGTGAGGAATCATTAGTTGGCTCTCCCCCCTCCTCCTTCCCCTGGGGGCGAAAGCAAAATCTTCTCAAGCCGCTTGTCCAAGGGGGGGGGAAGATCCCCCTCCCTCTAGCCGCACCTCCAGCAAGAATCCGAAAGTTTAACTTTTAAAAACGCTGAAAAGTCCATCAATTCAGAAAGAAAGGGAGTGAAGAAAGGAAGCCTCTCACCATACCGCCGCTGCTTCCTTCAAAAGTATGTTGTCCGATCGGCATGGAGCGAGACGCCCACGCGCCCTCCGATACTGCTCCCCGGTGCCTAGAGTGATGCGGAGAAGCCCCCACCAGCCGCCGCTGATGCCAGGGCCCTCCGCGAGCCGCTCCCTTGGCAGGACGCCTCTCCGGGGCGTCCTGTGCCCCCCCAGAAGCGGGGGAAGCCCACCGGGAGAGCGGGAGCGGGCAAAGACTTGCCCGTCGCCGTAGCCGCCGGAACCGGAAGTCCCCCGATGTCCAGCAATTCTTAACTTTTTGACAGCTAAACATCAACCATATAAAAATGTGTTTAAATCTGTTGCTTGTTCTTAGAGTTTGTTGCATAAATTCAAATCTAGAGCGCATACACATAACTGATTCAGCTGGATTCATTATCTTCTTTATATACATAATGATAGATGAAGAAATGTACAATATCATCAGGTGGTTCTTCCAAGTAAACACAGGGCAGGAGAGTTACAGGCAAACACAAGCAGTTAGTTTCATTTCATGAGACAATCCCAGACAGGCTGCTTGTTTACTTCTCAGAGCAGCAGACTGCTTAAGTTTCTGTTTCAATTCTTTGCACAGACTCAGATCTGTTTAAGCTCCCATTGGCTTAGTTGCTATGCCCATTCATTGGCTGACCTTGTTCCCATGTTTCTCCCAGTCATAAATATTTTAACACTAGAGTTTCGACAGCTAAATCTATACCAAAATATTATTACTTTCTAAATAAACACTCACTAAATAAACACTTTCAAATCTAGAAGGAAGGAAGGAAGGAAGGAAGGAAGGAAGGAAGGAAGGAAGGAAGGAAGGAAGGAAGGAAGGAAGGAAGGAAGGAAGGAGCACTCTAAAATGACCAAGGTAATAAACATCAGCTGAAATAAATTTTATAAATTTTCAAAAGGAAAAAATATTATTTTTAATTTTGAAATATATATATTTTTAATATGACTCTAGGGACCATTCTCAATTATAATATGCATTTATTGAGAGCTTTGTTGTGTGAAAAAAAATACTACAATACATTGCTAATCCCTAGTCCAAATCTGTTCATTTTTTTTCAGCTTTGCAAAAGTAGAATATGTTATTGATTGGCAAGTACTTATGGTTTTATTGTAAAAACTTTGCATTGTCCTGAGAGTAATTATTGGTAATCCTATTATTGTGTCAGTAACATTGCATTTGTTGTTTAGTTCAACGGATTCAATGGAATTATTGACTGCAAAGGACAAAACAATGTATCTTGCTCCCTCCCTCCACCCCCCAGGTTAAATTAATGTACAAATTGTGTTGAACAAAGACAATAGCCTTATAACAGCTAGACTGGAGTTCTGTAATACTTTATACAATGGACTGATTTTGAAATTGGTTTGGAGACTCTAGTTGGATGAAAATAAAGTAGTGAGGGTCACATTTGGAATTCGGCATGTTATGACCAGGTTTTTCCTATGCCTCATCAACAGTATTTGATTCTAGCTTATTTCCAGTATAATTAAACTGCTATCACAGACTTTTTAAAGTCCTTTGGATATTTGAAGATATTTGAAGGAGCCCTTATCTTCACACATCCTTGACCTTGCTTTAAGAACTTTAAAGAGGCCCTTTCAGAGCAAGGATTTACATGATGAAGGTCCTACATTCATGGAGTCTCCAGATATGAGACTATCAATATCGAGGTGATGTGAAGTATTGTTCTATCTTAGGATAAGGCTGTTGGGGTCATCTAAAGGTTAGTTTCACTTTAGCACAGTTAAGAGTTAGGGTCATCTAAAGGTTAGTTTCACTTTAGCACAGTTAAGAGTTAGGGTCGTCTAAAGGTTAGTTTCACTTTAGCACAGTTAAGAGTTAGGGTCATCTAAAGGTTAGTTTCACTTTAGCACAGTTAAGAGTTGGGGTCATCTAAAGGTTAGTTTCACTTTAGCACAGTTAAGAGTTGGGGTCATCTAAAGGTTAGTTTCACTTTAGCACAGTTAAGAGTTGGGGTCATCTAAAGGTTAGTTTCACTTTAGCACAGTTAAGAGTTGGGGTCATCTAAAGGTTAGTTTCACGTTAGCACAGTTAAGAGTTGGGGTCATCTAAAGGTTAGTTTCACTTTAGCACAGTTAAGAGTTAGGGTCATCTAAAGGTTAGTTTCACTTTAGCACAGTTAAGAGTTGGGGTCATCTAAAGGTTAGTTTCACTTTAGCACAGTTAAGAGTTAGGGTCATCTAAAGGTTAGTTTCACTTTAGCACAGTTAACAGTCATCTAAAGGTTAGTTTCACTTTAGCACAGTTAAGAGTTAGGGTCATCTAAAGGTTAGTTTCACTTTAGCACAGTTAAGAGTTGGGGTCATCTAAAGGTTAGTTTCACTTTAGCACAGTTAAGAGTTAGGGTCATCTAAAGGTTAGTTTCACTTTAGCACAGTTAACAGTCATCTAAAGGTTAGTTTCACTTTAGCACAGTTAACAGTCATCTAAAGGTTAGTTTCACTTTAGCACAGTTAATACAACTATATACATTCAATACATAACACTCACTATGTAATGCTTTATTTTCAAACAAACAAAAACAGTAGGCCATTTTGATCCGCTGAAGAAAATACAGAACCAATAAATGACAATATTTATAGCTCAGGCACTGGCACCGATGCTATTACCTGATTTGGGTTTGCAAGGAAACAACCAAGCTCAGAGAGCACCAACGGCCCCTCAATACAGAACCACTCATGGCCACTGCTGACTAAACAAGTTGGAAGAAATCCTAGATACATTTTTAAATGTATGCCATTGTGTGTTTTGATTCCATTGATCACTTTTTTACCATTATTTTATTGCTTGCTTTTTTAAAAAAAATGCTTTTGATGGTTTATAGTTTATTTCTTTGTTTTTATGATTATTTTAAATTTCTCCAAGTCAACGGGTAAAAACCAAAGAGGTGCGATGTGGTGGCCTAAAGGTGGAGCTCTTGCCTTACAATCAGGAGGCTGTTCGATCCTAGGTAGACACAGATCTTTCTCTCTCTGGGCACAATGAGAAAATATCTGCTGAACAAAACTGCTCACTGGCGACAGGAAGGGCATTAAGCTATTAAACACTCTGCTGCTTCATTCAGTTCCCCAGACTCCACCCCTCAAGGGATTATCGGGTTGTTAAAAGATAATGGTGATGAACACGTGGAAACCAAATGCATATGTGTGCATCAGAGGCCGGATCGGCTGAACCAGCAGTAGTAGCGGCGGGAGGCTCCGCCCACCCACCCGGATGCTTCTGCACATGCGTAGAAGCATCACACATGTGAGCATGCATGGGAGCGCACCTGAACCGGTAGTAAAGAAATTAGCAAGCCACCTCTGGTGTGCATGTAACTGGAATGACTTGCGGAACTTTAAAGAAAAGTGTGAATTTGACCCCCAAACCTCTCTGTTTCCAGTCAAAGTTTGTTAACTAGGCAGCAAGTTACTATGGAGTTACCACTAATAGGTTTGCCCCTAAAAATCTTCAAGCCTTACAGCAGAACAACAAAACATACCAAATTTTCCAACCCTGGAAAAAGCTGAACAGTATTCTTCCTGAGAGTTTGAAAGATGTCTAAAAATGAAAACTTGTCTTCTTCATAGGATTTCCAAATGACTTTTGGAATATTTCTGGAAAAATGAATATCAGTGTAATTGTAGAAAGCAGAGGGAATGACTTTAAAGAACAGGGAGAACAGCTGCTGGAGAGACAGCCCAGGGGTGAAATGCTACCGGTTTGGGCCCTAACCGGTAGTAAAAAATACTTTAAAAAGTTTAAAAAATAAACAACATTCCGATGATCGCACATCGCACAGCTGATCTGGAACTTTAAAAAAAACTGTTTAAGCATTGTTTTACTACAAATTCGGGCGGCGCCGAGGGATAGGGCCTTCTCTGTGATGGGCCCAGCCCTCTGGAATGACCTCCCCCCCGACATTAGGACAGTTACCGATCTCCGCTCCTTCCGCACAAAACTCAAGACCCACCTGTTCCAACTAGCTGGCCTGGCCTGAATCATAACCATATTTCCTAATCCCTCTGGATAATTTTTAAATTTTAAATTAAGTTTGACTTTGGGTATTTTAATTGTTTTTAATTGCATTATGTTGTTCTTAACTAATTGATTGTTTATTTATTATATATTGTACAATGTTTTTTGTATATCTCCTCCTCGTTATTTATTTGTTATGTAATGAATTGTACGCCGCCCCGAGTCCCTTGGTGGAGAGGGAGCGGCCTATAAATTGGATTAATAAATAATAAATAAATAAATAAATTCCCTGGAAACATGGGGGCGGGGGGGGTCTGTTTTTGCTCTCTACAGTCTGCTAGGCCAAAAACACGGGGTAAGGGTGCTGAGAAAGAAAGAGAGAGAGAGAGAGAGAGAGAGAGAGAGAGAGAGAGGGAGGGAGGGAGGGAGGGAGGGAGAGAGAGAGAGAGAGAGAGAGAGAGAGAGAGAGAGAGAGAGAGAGAGAGAGAGAGAGAGAGAGAAATGGAGGAAGGGAGGGAAAAAGGAGAGGAAGGAAGGATTACAAACCTGGCACTAGACACAGCTTTAGAGGATAATCCAGGGCCCGAAGGGACATGGATGTCATCTAGTCCAACCCTGCTCTAGCAGGACATTGTTAAAGTAAGTTTCTGTCTTTTGACTCCCCAGTTCCATGACTACATAGCTACGCCTACCCAGTCACATGACCCCACCAGGCCATGCCCACCAAGCCACGGCTACAGAACCAGCAGTAAAAAAAATTAGATTTCATCACTGAGACAGCCACTTCCTGAATGAGAAGATGAAGAATAGACGACACAGCAGGAAGAAAGTGGAGGAAGAGGAGAGTGTGGATGTAATACATGACTTGTTGAGTAATCATAGAGAATTGCCAGCAGAGGATGGGAGCAGGAGGACTATGCTTTGTTCTCATTGCCCATTGTGTGTTTCTGGAAACATGAGGGGACTGAGGCTGATGGGATGGGATGTAGAAGGAAAAGGGAATGGCCTTGAGGGTCAAGTGGCAGGGTTGTACTAATCCATGATGAGATAAAAGGGGCATGAATCCAGTAATTAGAGAAAACATCTGAGACAAGCTCCACTTCAGTTCACACAAAAATAATGGAAGGGAGGGGAAGCACATTAAGACTTCCAAGCTCTATTTCCCTGTTACCATAAAAGTGGTACTGGCTTACATAGCACTTACGTAGTATTGGTTTCTGGTCTTTTGTAGAAGATGACCAGACTGAGATAAAGAGCATCATTGGTTTGGAATTGCTACACTTCCACAAGAAACCTAAGTCCAGTCCCCCCATGAATTCCATTGACTCTCACTGAGCACCAATTTGCCTTGTCTATTAGTAGATTAGATTCTTGTATATAAAGTAAAGGTTCCCCTCGCACCAGTGACGTGCGGTGAGGTTTATGACTGGTGAGGCACTGACACAGTGCTGGGTTTCAAATATTTTTAGACTTGTGGACTTCAACTCCCAGAATTCCACAGCCAGGCATGCTCAGTTCCAATTTAAAGCGACAGCATTTGTTTTTCTCCTTTGCTCCTTCTTTCTTTTTCTTTTTCTTTTTCTTCTCCTTCCCCTCCTTCCTCCCTCTCTCCCTTCCTCCCCCTCTCTCAAACACACACACAGAAGTTGGATTGGACTATCTCTCCTACCCCTTCCCTCTCTCACTCACTCTCAAACAAAACCCCCCACACACAAAAGTTGGATTGGATATCTTTTCCAGTGGCTTGAAAGCAGCTCCTCTGCCATCCCCCCCCCCATTCCCCTGCTGTCTTTCCCAAACACCTCCACCATTGCAAATGCAGCCTGCTGTCTGGGTGGGAAATGCCTGGAACACAATAAAGCCCACCTACCACCTCCTGCTGGCAGGCTGGGGTGAGAGGAGAGGCAGAGAAGCCGGAGGGGAGCCGAGCCGAGCCTTCCAAAAGAAAGAGGCTGGGGGGAAGTGTGTGTACTACAGCATGGCTCTTTGCCTGACTTCCTGCCTCCTCCTGTGGTCTCCTCAGTGCTCGCTTGTGCTCTCCCTCCCCAAGTGTAGTTTGATTGCAGGCGGAGCCATGTTGCCTTTTCAAACTTGTAATCAGTGAAGCTGGGCTAGATTTTTATATAGTTTTATCCAGCTGTGTGTGTGAGAGAGAGAAATGAATGGGGGCCTGGGGAGGAAGTCACTACACTTGGGGAGGGAGAGCACCAGTGAGGAGACCACAGGAGGAGGCAGGAAGCCAGGCAAAGAGCCATGCTGTAGCACACACACTGGCCCCACAACGTGGCTCTGCCTGCAATCAAACTACTCTTGGGGAGGGAGAGCACAAGCGAGCCAGGGTCCTTCCCTCCAGCCTTTGCCCAAAGCCCTGCACAGCACCAGGAGGATGAAGTTTGAATTCCTCCCCCTCCCTCCAACCCACACGTACCTTTTCCAGCTTTTTTTAACAGTTAAGCAGAGTCATCCACGGTGAGGCAGTAACTAGCTCAGCTTTTTACTTTTACTTTTTTTTTTCATGATGAGAGTGGTGAGGCTGTGCCTCACTTGCGTCATCTGACTGCATGTCACTGCCTCGCACATAAGTGCTAGTCATCCCCGACTCTAGGGGGCGTTGCTCATCTCCATTTCAAAGCCAAAGAGCCAGCATTCTTTGTCTCTGTGGCTGGAATGACTAAACGCTGAAGCCACACAGAACGTTGTTACCTTCCCACCAAAGGTGGTTTCTATTTTTCTACTTGCAATTTTACATGCTTTCGAACTGCTAGGTTGGCAGAAGCTGGGACAAGTAACGGGAGCTCACTCGGCGCTAGGGATTCGAACTGCCGAACTGCTGACCTTTCTAATCGACAAGCTCAGCGTCTTAGCCACCGAGCTACCGCATCCCTTATTCTTGTATATAGATGGCATGAAAAAAACTCATAGTACTTTAGATGGCTCCTGATTTCTTGTGCCTGACATCTACCTTGAAGTCCCAACAATAATAAACAAAAAAAGTCTTACAATCCCACTTGGCAATAAATGTATTGGAATTCCAAGAGAATTATTTCTAAGTAACCATGATAAAGTCAGCTGAAATTTAAGAAATATATAATGAAAGGCACTAATTGCTGTGTAGTAACACTACAGTATTTTTCTTGTTACTTTTCTTTTTGGAATAGGCCTTCCCTATGAAAAACTGAAGATAAACATAACTTCTTATTAATAATGAATAATACTTAATACTTAGAAGTAATAACAAACATGTGTAAATATTTTCATAATACAATCCATGTCAGCAGCATTCTATTGGAAATTAAACACATAATTAACACAAATTAACAAAGACATTTGAAGTGTATGCTTCGTTATTTCAATAATTCATGTAAAAACCCCAATTTAATTGTAATGGTTATATTTTTGTCTTATTTACTCGAATGAATATGATGTGCTCATTTTTCCCATTATTGCATATTTGTGTAATGTATTTCCCCATTCTCTACTTGTGTCAAATTCCATTTCTATCTGCTACTTAGCCTAGAGACTTCTGGTTGCTATTATCGTGTGACTTTAGTCTGTTTTTAAACATAGTTAACTCCAATGTACATACGTAGAGTTGATGGTGCTTGGCTATATCAAAGCGCATTTCCAAAGGAAAAGAAGCATCCATAATGTTGGGCAGTTTCTTGGGCAATGAATTGCATTTGGCTCTTTGTTTACAGTACAATATGTGAAACACATATTGTAACTAGTTTTCAGATTTTTTTTTAATTCCTTTAGCAAAATGTGGAGAGAACATAAAGTACCTGTGATGCACAGCCGTGTGCTCATGGAGATATATATAGAGAGAGAGACAGAGAGAGAGAGAGACAGACACACACACACACACACAGAGAGAGAGAGAGAGAGAGAGAGAGAGAGAGAGAGAGAGAGAGAGAGAGAGACTGGCTGGCTGGCTGACTAGATTGTCTGACCAAAGAAATACAGTAGAAAACAGCTAATCAAAATGTGCTATATCAGGGATGTTAAACTCAATTTCATTCCCCCAACCTTTTGACCACCAGTTCCTCAGACTGAGGTTTTTCCATGGATTGGAGGGAGCACGGTTTCATGCGCTGCTGGCATCCCGTGGATGGGATTGCTGGTTTGCACGACCCAGTTTCTGGAATGCCATGCACTTGTGCTAGTCCACTGACTGGGAATCAGGGACCCCTGATTTAGAGTGCAATTTTAGGATTTTGGGAAGGATTTTTGGAAGGATTTCTGAGATCATAGCACTGATTCGATCTTTCACTAGGCAGGAAAATCTACAGGCAGAAGATGAGGTCCTCTCTTGGAAATCTTTTTTTTTTGCTGGGGAATCAGACTCTTCCTGTACTCTTGCTGCTGCTATTTCTAACAGAAAAGAAGCAATAGGTAACATAGAAATGCTTAAATGTGATGATGCACCCGAGATGCAATGACTTTAAAAAGGATCTCATTTTCTGCCTGTGGGTTTTCCTGTCTGCTGAGAGATCTGATCAGTGCTGTGATCTCAAGAGAGCCATGAAAGAAATGCTAAAACTGCACTCTAAATGAATGAACAGTTCAGTTTCTCGAGGTAGCGACTATTACCTAGCATATAGTTTTGATTACCTGTTTTCTCTTTGGTCAGAAATCTAGGCTCTGTATGTGTCGATGTGCATGGGAGTGTGTTTGTGTGTGGGGGTGGTGCATACATCATTGTGTAGTTTAAATTGGAAGAGGACAGGCTATAATGATTGCAAGTTTTAATGGCCCTTTACTACTTTCTGCATAGGCTGCATAATTAAAAAGCCAACAAGGAGCAAAAGTGGAAGAATCCTATTGCCCACTGAAGGTTTCTCAGATCTTTTACGGCTCTCTAACACAGATGACTGGACTCCAAGTCTGATGTTCTTGTGAGAAACTGAGAATGTGCCTGGAGAATGATGAAAATTTAGCATCCCTTAGATCCGGGATGGCGAACCTATGGTACGCATGTCATAGGTGGCGTGCAGACCTCCCACTGCAGGCATGCATTGCCCCAGCTCAGCTCCACCACGCATGTGCGTGCACCTCCCACTGTTGTATATGTGGGGGGGTTGGGCACATGCACAGATGTTACATGCACATGGATGGGGTGGGGGGCGGTGTCCCCGCATGGCCCCTTTTGCTCCCAGGAAGCTGCAGGGAGGCCTAGTAGGCCCAAAATGGAGGGTGCATCACACATGCATGCACGGGGGGATGGGGGAGTGTGGGGGTAATGCATACGTGCACAGGAGGCAGGACACACGCGGGGGTCATGCACACATTGCATTATTGCACACACTTTCGGCATGCAATGACAAAAAGGTTAACCATGATTGTCTTATATTAAATCCATTCCTTTGATATGCTAACATTATAGGGGGGAAATATACTCATGCTAGGTAGGTTTTGGACCTGTGAAAGAAAATGTGATGACCCTGGGCACAGCACAAACAGCTGGCAGTTCAAACCATCCCTTGATTAATCCAAATTTCCCCAAACACTCCCACGTGTCTAGCCCAGTCCCAGAGCAAAGTGATCTCAACCCCCCCACACACACACACCTCAAGCAGCCTCTAGCTGCAAAAAGTCCAGGACAGTGCTATGTACCCCAAGGCTGCATGGCAATAAATCCAGCAGCGCAAATCAAGCAGTTCAGGAAGCAAAGGATCCAGATAATTACTCCAAGAAAGCCAGAAAAAATGCAAGGACTCTTGGGAAGTTCAAACATCAGCACTCAACACTTCAGGTACTCACCGTTTGTTCCTGGCAAATGCCCCTCCCCAAACCATCTCCTTAAGTCTATTCCCCAAGTGTCTTGTGAAGATGGGCGGGGCACTCTTCTCCCATGTAGTTTGCTCAGTCTGCACTATTCTCACCTTTTCTCCACTCTCCATGCTCTTGGATCCGGAGGGGGTGGTCCTTGCTCCTTGCCTGAGTTCTTTTTCTCATGTTCATCCTGCCCCTGTTTTTCCCTGTCTACAGCTGTTCTAATCCTGAAAAGCCCAGGCCTGACTGGCCCCACCCTTCCCCATTTTCCTCCAAAGCCAACAAAGCTGTCAATCTCTGTCACTTCAAGTTCCAGCTTGTCTTCCCACGGATTCATGCTCTGATGTGGGGCATGACAGAAGAAATATGGGGGGAAAGTTATCTCAAAAAGAAAAAAAATGGGTAAACATAATTAATGGGGTTTTTGCTGGAGTTTGGAAAATGGAATTTCATTTATCATGGATTCTCTCTTTTGCATTCTATAGGGTTCTGCATAAGAGACTGATGGCTTCTGATGATTTCATTTCCATTGTTCTTTCAACAAGTAAGGTGATATGATATTCCTTCCATATAGCAATGATGTAAATAAGATATATTATTCTGACTCCCGTCTAAAGTGCATAATCTTTTAAGTATTTACATGTTAAAATCCTGATTGTGGTGACAATGTATTGGAAGAAAAGAGAACATTTTGTGACTTGAATTCCATGAAGCTTAGCCTGCTGTTGCCAGTAAGCTTTCATGGAAGTCATTGTGTGGAATAAATGCTTTTATAAGTCGAAAATATTTTAAGGAAAAAGCCCAGTCCAAATCCCGAGGAAATGCACATATTCAGGGAAATGATATGAAGTAGCAATTAATTTTTGTACAAACTTTCTTATCAGTTTGCATTTTAAAAAATGTCTCAAATTCCCCAAACATATTTGAACTTTTCAAAAGACTTATACCGAGTGCCCAAACTCGACCACATGTGCAAACCAGAGCACCAGAAATCTGAAAACCAGCTGGCTGGTTTGCGCATGCCTGTTTTGGGGGCATTTTTCAGGTCGTTTCAGACCATTTTGGGCCATTTTCAGGCTGTTTGGGGGCTGTTTTCAGGCTGTTTTTTGGGTCCTTTTGGCTGTTTTTCAGGCTGTTTTCTGCTGCTCCGGCATCTTTGAAGGCCAGAAAAGCAGCTGGAGATGGCACATGTGCCCACAAAGAAGGCTCTGCATGCCATCACAGACTTATACACTTCTATAAATACAACAGTAAAAAGGTAAGCAATATTTCAACTTACCAAAATTATTTTTAACAAATAATCAAACATGCTAGAACAAACACAACAAAAATGAGAAGCTGAGCAAAACAGAATTGGTCAGTTTTGTCTCTTCATCCTCAAAAAACAAAAACAAAAAAAGGGGGGGGGTAATTAAAGGCACAATAAACTCAAAGCAATCCTGTAATAAAAACTGAAATGATTTCCAACAGAAATGGTCACTATAAGTCTAAGAGGAAAGAACTCTTGGATATAAGAAATCTGGACTGGAAAATGAACTGAAGTCAAAATGAAACACTTTCAGTCTGGTGCTTTTTGATATTGTGTTGGGAATGTGGTCCCAGAATCCTTCTTTCTCCTGGCCAACCTGGAATAGTCTACCTTTGTGTTCCCATATCATCTTTTTGAGAGGGGGGGGCCAGGAAAGCCAATTTAATTTTTGGCTTATGTGTGGTTCAGAAGCAACTGCTCAAAATAGAACTGAAAAGCAGTTATGTGGAAGCTGTCAGCGTTCCAAATACCATGCATGAAATCAATCAGAGTCCAAGGCAGAATCATCCTTAAAGTTCCAATTTAATCATACAGGCATGTTAGCACGTCTGTGGAATTCCAACTCTGATTCTCTTCCTGGAATTCCACCCAGTTGAAAGTTCATGATCTTATCCCCATGCCTATAATCCATCACATGGTCCAATCCTTTTCTTCCACGCTGGCATCTACACCCCTCTGCTTCCGGTCAGGTGTCGAGGTGCGGAGACAAAAGATGACCTTGAGCTTCTAGAAAAGAATGACAACAATACATTCCACAAATCTACTCCTTTCTATTCCCCCCTCCCAACTACTACACTAATGAAACAGCATAGGAAAATAATAGAAAGTGTGGCAGGCCAAAGATCCTAAAAGGAACATCACTACAGGCCTGACAGAAGCTTTGAGAGAAGAAGTTTCTGGGCAGAGGGAATTCTCACCTCGTCATTATTTCTGCTCTTTGCATCTTCTTCCTTCTCACTGATGCTACCTCACCATTTCTGTGTTCTTTCTGAAATGGCCTGCCATACTATTAAGCTAGATGCTTATCATGAGGATGATAAGGAGATGTATTAAAACCAGTCCAACTTTCCAGCTTCCTGTTCTGAGCCACATAGCACTGACAGCTCAATGAATGCAAGATGTACTAGTTGAGAGAATAGTCTATAGAGATTCTCAATCAGCCAGGTCATGGTTGTCCCAAAGATGCTTTTTTCAGGAGGCAACTGGACTTTCTTTCTTTTTCTTTTTGAAGATGCTTTGCTTCTCATCCAAGAAGCTTCTTCAGCACTGAAAAGATATTGAGGAATGGAAGGATTTATATTCCAGACTTTTAGCTATACAATTTGGGATGAACATCCTTTGAATGGTGTGGGAGTAGGAAAGGATTTCCAGAAGAAAAAATTGTAGACTACAGGACAGAAGCACTAATTCAGGTGACCCTGAGGACACAGATAAACCTCCAAGTGCTTCAGTGACCCGCGGAAAGGATGCAAATGACCAGCTGTCTACAAGGAATATAAATCCTTCTGTTCCTCACTATCCTGTCAGAGATGAAGAAGCTTCTTGGATGAGAAGCGAAATGTCTTCAAAATAAAAAACAAGAAAGTCCAGTTGCCTCCTGAAAAAGCACCTTTGGGGTAGTGAGAGAATACAGAATATTATGAACCACTCTCTCATACTGGTGCATGCTGACTTTTCCCATGTATCACTTTGACGACTCAAATATAGGAAGCCCCCGCTGGTAGTCACACAACATCAGCTTAACAACTTTAACATCAATTCCCAATGGAAAGCCAAATGGGTCATTGAACACCCGGTCATAGGAAGACACATAAAAGGTGCCAGGTTTTGAACTACCTTGCCAGCAATGGACAGGCATTGAACCCTGAACAGGATTCACAACTCACATGGTATCTGCTGGGATTCACTGTATAAATAAGGTGTCACATCCTTCTCCCCAATGGTGACTGCGGAATCCCATATCAAACTGTAGATCACATCATGACCAGCTACAAGCTGAGGGCCTATACTGGCCAGTATCTGATTTTTTTTTCAGATAAACAATGCTGCACTTCAATGGTTAGATGGCATAGACATTGTTATCTGAATATCTGCATCTGCCTAAACAGAGAGATAGAATCAAGATCACATGAAGTGTTAATACCACTTTGTAATGCCTTGGTAAGGCCACACTTGAAATACTGCATCCAGTTTTGGTCACCATGATGTAGAAAAGATGTTGAGACTCTAGAAAGAGTCCAGAGAAGAGCAACAAAGAGGATTAGGGGACTGGAGACTAAAACATATGAAGAACGGTTGCTGGAGCTGGATATGTCTAATTTAATGAAAAGAAGGACTAGGGGAGACATGATAGCAGTGTTCCAATATCTCAGGGTTGCCACAAAGAAGAGGGAGTCAAACTATTCTCCAAAGCACCTGAGGGCAGGACAAGAAACAATGAGTGGAAACTAATCAAGGAGAGAAGCAACCTAGAACTGAGGAGAAATTTCCTGACAGTTAAAACTATTAATCAGTGGAACAACTTGCCTCCAAAAGTTGTGAATGCTCCAACAGTGGAAGTTTTAAAGAAGATATTGTATAACCATTTGTCTGAAGGGGTGTAGGGTTTCCTGACTAGGCATGGGGTTGGACTAGAAGACCTCCAAGGTCCCTTCCAACTCTGTTATTCTGTTAATATAGATCTTTTTGACATTCATATTTTACTCTGTTTTTAATCTAAGTAAAATATTAATATAGCAATAGCACAAACTTATATACCGCTTCACAGTGCTTTATAGCCTTCTCTAAGCAGTTTACAGGTTCAGCCTATTGCCCCCAACAATCTGGGTCCTCATTTTACCGACCTCAGAAGGATGGAAGGCTGAGTCAACCTTGAGCAGGTGAGATCTGAACTGCCAAATTCCAGGCAGGCAGCAGGCAGTAGAAGTAGCCTGCAGTACTGCACTTTAACCACTGCACCGCCATAGCTAATATACATGGTAAGTCCACGTATGTTGTGCCATATGCTAAATAAATAAATTAATCTGAAGTGAAATACTGTTTGGATCATTTTTCAGGTGCTAAGGATTCAATGAGGAAGGAAGTAGAATGTTTCTATTTGTCATTTGTGCAGTGACTCAAATGTCTTTCTGACAGTCTTAGTAGATGTGCAGAAGGAGCCCAAATTTGGAAAGGTGAATCTTCTAGGAGATGAGGATTTTGGGAACTAGATTAAGATCTATCTTTAAAAGTGGAGTTAGTTTGTAGCAGAACTCATGCAAATCTCAGTTACCTCAGATGAACTCCTCTCCAATCAGTAATAATATCTGAATGAAAAGAATTTGTTTCTTGCCACATTACAAAGTAGGATAGGCTGAAAGCAGATCATTGGAAGACGGAGGTTGTTCTTAATTTCAAAAACACTGTCTCTAAAACGGAATATTTGAGAACTTGTCTGACAGTAATAATTAACATCCACTATGAGAAATCCTCCTTTGTGCTGGAAAACAGCCACTGATTTTATTTTATTTTAATTTGTCAACAAGTACAAGGAAACAAGCAGGAAGAACACATGAAAAAATGGCACCAATAAATGGATAAAAATAAGTAAAACATAGCCCTAAACACATAAAAAAGTACATCTAAATGGGACAGTAGAGCAGGAATGGTAGGCATGCTGGTGCGCTTATGCACGCCCCCTTAGGGACCTCATAAGAAATACATAAGGTCCACGATAAGCAGCTTAAGGTAAAAGGTGTGGGGGTCAGAGGAACTAACAACAGGATCGGGTTAAGTGTTCCACACATTTAATCTTCTATTGCTGAAATTGTTTTTCCCACAATCAAAATTAGAACCGATTACATTTAGTTTGTGTCTATGGATAGCCCTTATGTGTTATTGCGGTTGAAGTAAAAGTAGTCATTAACAGGTAGGATGTTATGGCAGATTATCTTGTGCATTAAGCTCAGGTCTGAATGTAGACGGCATAGTTCAAAGTTATCCGGGCCTAAAATTTCAAGCCTGGTGCTATACGGAATTTTATTACGAGCAGAGGAGTTGAGTACTCTCCTTGTAAAATACCTCTGGACCCTCTCTAACGTTTTAATGTCCGAAATGCAGTGTGGGTTCCAGGCAGGTGAGCAGTAGTCAAGTATAGGTCTGGCAAAGGTTTTGTATGCCCTAGTTAGCAGCATAGAGTTACCAGAGAGTAAACTACGTAAAATAAGGTTGACAACGCTAAATGCCTTTTTGGCAATGTTCCCTTCCCCCACTCACTCTATTACTGGCATATGTGTAAAATTATTATTAGCTTCACATTTTCTCTACCTCTCCAATGAACATCTTAGCTTGTCTTGTATATGTGAATGAAGTCTTGGGCATGAAATTTGCTGAGGGAAAATGTCACTGATTCAGAAGTATGAACCTTTGATTCCAGGTTGATTCCTGAATGTTGAAGTGCACCAGCCTGAAGTTACACATCTACTCTAATTTAGAATAGTCTAGCTAAGGCTGATGATAGTGATTATAAGATAAAGTATATCAAATGAAAGCTCCAAGCCAGATATCTCTCTCTCTCTCTCTCTCTCTCTCTCTCTCTCTCTCTCTCTCTCTCTCTCTCTCTCTCTCTCTCCCTCCCTCCCTCCCTCCCTCCCTCCCTCTCTCTCTCTCTCTCTCTCTCTCTCTCTCTCTCTCTCTCTCTCCCCAAATGATTTCTAAATGGCCATGTGTCACTTTGGAAGCAAGAAAATATTTGTCCGTGATTTTAAAACTGCGAGCAGCAATTCCATCACCCGTTACAATGATGTCCTTTCTTTAATGTCAAGAAAGCTGCACTGACATAATCATTTATTTAGGCTGTGGTGCTCCAACTCCTTTTAAACAGGGTTGTCAGATTCAGGATCTGAAAATAATTCTTTAAAAGTTTCCTTGAAGGGGAAAAGGTTTTCCTGTCAGTCATGTCCAACTCTAGGGAGCAGTACTCATCTCTGTTTCTTAGCTGAGATTGTCCAAAGACACTTCTGTCGTCATGTGACCAGCATGACTATATGCCAAGGAGTACAGAACACTATTACCTTCCCACTGAAGAGTACCTATTGATCTATTTGCATTTTCCTGCTTTCAAATTGTTGCGTGGGCAAGTAACAGGAGCTCATCCCATCACAGAGCACATGAATCTTGAACCGGGACCATCAGCATTCCAGCTGACAAGCTCAACATCTTTAACACCTGAGCCATCATGGCCCTTTGAAGATGATATATGTTCAAAATATTGCAATGTTGGGAGAAGCTGCCATATTAAGCAGAACTGTCCTCTTTAAAGAGTTTGTCGTGCCACATGCTGAAATTAGTTTCGTCTTTCCACCTTTCCCCAAAGCTTCCTGGGAATTATAATAAATTGGAGGCAATGTGTGCATTCTGTTAATGTTCTCTCCTTCCCCTTCTGGACCTAATTTTCAGGCTTCCCTTGGGACAGCAAATGACCTTTACACCGGTATAAGGCTGCAATTAAAGTCATTTAATTAAAGGCTGTATTACGGATTTAGAATCTTTCTCTGAGCAACACAATCAGTAGGAGGAAGTCAGAATAAAAACAGTTAATAGCTCTTATTTCTTAAGACTGCATTTCTTCATATAGAATAGAATAGAATAGGAATAGGAAAAGAAATAGAATAACAGAGTTGGAACTGACCTTGGAGGTCTTCTAGTCCAACTCCCTGCCTAGGCAGGAAACCTTATACCATTTTTAGACAAATGGTTATCCAACATCTTCTTAAAACTTTCAGTATTGGAGCATTCACAACTTCTGGAGGCAAGTTGTTCCACTGATTAATTGTTCTAACTGTCAGGAAGTTTCTCCTCAGTTCTAAGTTGCTTCTCTCCTTGATTAGTTTCCACCCATTGCTTCTTGTTCTACCCTCAGGTGCTTTGGAGAGTAGCTTGACTCCCTGTTCTTTGTGGTAGTCCCTGAGATATTGGAACACTGCTGTCATGTCACCCCTAGTCTTTCTTTTCATTAAACTATATATATTGGGATGTCTTGTAATGTGAGCATGGCCAAAGTTTAAATGATATATGGAAGTCTATATGGACAGGCAAGTGCTCTTCAGTCTATCCATGAACAAAGATTTTGTAAGAAAAAATCATTAGGGTTGCCACTTCAAGACCAAAGACAGTTCTTGCAACATCTTTTTCAATTTTATATGAACTTAAAAATATCCTTTATTTCATGTTGCATTTATGATAGCTTTTGGGTCAACTTTGGAAATAGAAACTGCAAGGCTACTGCAACCCATGAATGTGGAATGAAAATCTTAATTAAGATGACATTTTCAGACTCCTCTGAATCATATTAGACCATCTTCAAGGTCTAGTGGTTAAATGTTTCTTAAACCATTGAGACATACAGTCAATGAAGTCATAAAATATTATGAGATCTACATGCATCAGATACAGAAATTAGCATGTGAGTTGGGTGAAGGTGAATTCTTTGTAAAATTGGTGGCCTGTATTTTTAAAACCCATCTGCTATTGAAACTAGGGCAAATGATTATGGAAACTGAGAATATTATGCTCACAGATTAGGTCTATTTACCTGATGCTTACCTGTAAGGCATCCATGATTCTCAATACATACATTAATACACTTATGAGCCAATTTGTCTTCAAAACAAACAGTAACATTTCCCTTCCCATTAACAGTAGAAAATTGAGAGTAGTGTACATATATATTTTGCTCTGCTTTGTGGATCTTGTTTGATTGTTTTGCCTCCAAAATAAGATACCTTCTTTGGTATATTTGAGTCATAGCAAAGTATAAATGAAGATTGATGGTGTTTCATTGTAATCCACTAAAGATAGCACAGAGAGTTTGAAAACTGATCCTTAAACATTTTATAATCTTTGTTCAAGATACAAGATGCAAAAAAGTTCTTGTGTGACTCTATAATGGGAAAATAGAAATTATTGTGGATTTCTATGAGAACAGATTAAAGCAATTTACCAAACTGAGGATGGCTCCACGGAATGGAGCTAGAATAGTATAACAGAGTTGGAAGGGTCGTCTGCTCCAACGCCCTGCCTAGGCAGGAAACCCTACGCCCCTTCAGACAAATGGATATCCAACATATTCTTTAAAAACTTCCAGTGTTGGAGCATTCACAACTTTTGGAGGCCAGTTGTTCCAGTGATTAATTGTTGTAACTGTCAGGAAATGTCTCCTCAGTTCTAGGTTGCTTCTCTCCTTGATTAGTTTCCATCCATTGCTAGTTTGATTCCCTCTTCTTTGGGGCAGCCCCTGAGATATTGAAACACTGCTATCATGTCTCCCCTAGTCCTTCTTCTCATTAAACTAGACATACCCAGTTCCTGCAACCGTTCTTCATATGTTTTAATCTCCAGTCCAAATCATCTGTGTTGCTCTTCTCTGCACTCTTTCTAGAGTCTCCACATCTTTTTCACACCGTGGCCACCAAAACTGGATGCAGAATTCCAAGTGTGGCCTTACCAAGGCATTACCAAGTGGTATTAACACTTCATGTGATCTTGATTCTATCCCTCTGATTATGCAGCCTAGAACTGTGTTGGCTTTTTTGGCAGCTGCTGCAGACTGCTGGCTCATATTTAAATGATTGTCCACTAGGAATCTAATGCTAGAATCTAAATGAAGCTGAAATTCAAATACTTCAGCTATCTAATGTGAAGAGTGAATTCATGGCAAAAAAACCAAAACCTGATGTTGGGAAAGATTGAAGGCAAAAGGAGAAGGAGATGGCAGAGGATAGTATGGTTAGAAAGGGTCATCGATGCAATGAACATGAATTTGACAAACTCTGGGAGCCAGTGGAGAACAGAGGGGGCCTGGTGTGATACGGTTCATGGGGTCAGGAAGAGTCAGACATGACTTAGCAACTGAGCAACAAGAGTCTATGTGGTCAAAATTCTTCTTACAAAGCTACTTACTTGTAAAAAAAATGCATCTAAAAAGGAACATCTTTTGTGAAAGGTATGTATAAAAGAGATACAGGAAGGTGAGAGGAGTTACAGCATCCCATAGTCAGTTGTAAATGCAGGCCAGCTGGCCAAGTGCCTGAATTTTGCTCAAAGAGTGTATGTATGCAATAGCTGTAACATTGGGCACAAGTTGTAAATCAGCACCACTGTAATTTTGAACAGTTGCTGAATTGAATTAAAATTAAAGATACGTTGGACGATAAAGCATCTTACAATTTTGTCTTGTTATTGTAAGCATCAAGGTGTACATTTTTGACATCCTTGTTGTCAAATAAGGATCCCCTGCATAGTTCAAACAAGATTCTCAAGTGCTTCAAACTTTGCATTACGATACTTCACATCAAGGCTTATTATTATCAAAAGACTTTTTAAAAAAGAATTCTTTATTGGCCAAGGACACACAAGGAATGTGTCTTTGGTGGATATGCTCTTAGTGTACATAAAAAGACAAGATACATTTGTCAAGAATCATAATCTACAACACTTAATGATAGTCATAGGGTACAAATAAGCATTCAGGAAACAATCAATATCGATATAAATCGTAAGGGATACAAGCAACAAAGTTACAGTGGGAGGAGATGGGTGATAGGAGTGATGAGAAGACTAATAGTAATGCATCCTTAGTGAATAGTTTGACAGTGGTGAGGGAATTATTTGTTTAGCAGAGTGACTTGAATGAGTATTTCTGATCCCTGTTTAAAATTCTGTAAGTCAGTGGTTCCCATAATACAACAAATCCCATACAAGTAGGCATAATTCCCCTGGTAATAGCTGACAAAAGCAGGGGATTTTTTGATGAAACTAAATGTACTCCAAGGGAGCTATTTCTTTTAACAGAGGCAAAAATGAACAAAACACAAGAAAATTGTCTGATATTTGATTACCTCCTATCATGGAAGACTGTAGTGCCTGAGTAGTTATAAATTGATTTTGTTGGATATAAAGTGTAAGGGGTGGGATGACCTGAAGTCTAGGCAAGGAGAAATGTCCTTTACAGAACTGGTTTAAAGACACAAGTAACTAAAATAAATAAAAAGTAACTAATACGGTTACAGCAATATCCCATATTCTTGGCCATCTGGATAAGTCCATCCTGCTTAAACATCTGCCAGCTTAAAACTATTTAAGTAGGCCATGTGCAAAAGCCAGCTTATTAGTCATAATTAAAGCTCACTAAAAACAACAAAGCAGAAGTTAGTTTAAAAGAGTCAAAGAGCGGTGCTGAACAAAATGAAATAATAAGCTTACTGTTTTAGTTTTCTTAACATTATTTTTATTAAATCAAAGGAAAAGAACGGGCACGCATATACCAGTGTCAACATAATAATGTAGTATCGTAATGTTCACAGAAGAGGGGGAACAGCCTGGAAAATAAGCTCAAACAAACTAGTTCCATGAAATGCTGATTGACAGATCTCACATATTAGCAGTGCATTCCTAAAAAATCAAATTTGGATTTGATTATATTCTTCCAGTGCTGTAACCAGGGGTGGGTTCCTGCCAGTTCTAACCTCTTCTATAGAAGAGGTTCTACAAATCTACCATGCCGTTTAGAACCAGTTCCAGCTCCCTCCCCCTGCCCCTCCGCACCACGCTTGCCCTGCCTGCCGCTCACTGATTGACTGGCTCATCAATCACCCCGCCCGCCTCTAAGAGTCCTATCTAAACCTTAAAGTCTTAAAGCTGCCAAGTTTGAACATCCCTGGGGGGGAGGGTTCTAAGGGGTTAGGGGTGCAAGGGTCTTGTAACCTGACAGCTTTAAGACTTGCATGGTTCAAATGCCAGAGTTTCTGAGCCAACATTTTGGTTGCTAAACAAGAGCGTTGTTAAGTGAGTTTCACCACATTTTACAAATTGGCCATGCCCACCCTGTCACATGGCTGGCAAGCCACTCCCACCCAGTCACATGGCCAGCAAGCCACTCCCACAAAGCAGGCCACACTTACAGAAGAGGTTCTAAAAAATTTTGAAACCCACCACTGGCTGTAACCATCATGTGCAGAAACATCCACCATACATAATGCCTTGATACATGTCAAATGCTAGGTCATGAGCAAGGAGAAGAAAGAGATTGGTCTAAAATCATGCTAACAGATATCTGAACAAGTTAATCCTAAAATAAGTTAATGTTCCTTTTCCTGAGTTGCCCCTGCAATAAAGTTAAAGGTTCCCCTGCACATGTGTACTAGTCGTTTCCGGCTCTAGGATGATGCTCATCTCCGTTTCTAAGCTGAAGAGCCAGCACTGTCCAAAGACGTCTCCGTGGTCATGTAGTCAACATGACTAAATGCTGAAGGTGCACAGAGCGCTGTTACCTTCCCACCAAAGTGGTCTCCTATTTTTCTACTTGCATTTTTTATGTGCTTTCGAACTGCTAGGTTGGCAGAAGCTGGGACAAATAGCGGGAGCTCACTTCGTTACATGGCACTAGGGATTCGAACCACTAAACTGCCGACCTTCTTATCGACAAGCTCAGTGTCTTAGCCACTGAGCCATCCCTTACACCCCTCCAATAGGAAGTATTTAATATATCCCCCCACATCACATAAATAGCTAATACTGAACTTCTTTAGTAATTAGATTAGTAATTAGTAGACCAGTAATTAGACTTCGGAGCTCTATTGATTCCTTTAACAATTGTGGAACTTCCAAAGCAGCAGTTAGAACCAAATTGTCCAAATAGCAAATTGTTAAGTGGAATAAATTGTACAAGACTTCTCTGTGTAGAGGTAGTAGCACCACTAAAGAAAATAAAAAACCTAGAAGGAATTTTCCCATATCATCTTCTCCTGGGATTTCAAAAAGCATAAAAAGTCAGCTTGCTGGGAGATATAGTAGAATGAAATAGAAGACATTCTGAATATGAACTTCAACAATGAACTACAAGCAAGAAAATCCATGATACATACACATGTGAAATGATATAAGAATGGGATTTCCTGTAACAGCATATAGTAGGAATTGTAGACATGGATTGAAGTCTTCTAAATCTCCAAATCTATTTTATCTGTGGTAGAGAGGCATGTTGACTCAATGGCTAAATAACACTGGAGATGTTCTCAGCTCTGATGGTTTGAGCCACGGCTCTATGTGTGGGGGGGGTGAGTTCCTGTCACTTGCCTCAGCTTCTGTCCACCTAACAAAAGCATGTTCTATGCAAGTAGATAGATTGGTACCACTTTGATGGGGACACGAGCTGGTGCTCTGTGCAGGCAGTCAGATTCCTGAAAACCCTGAACCTTCGCAGTTGTAGTGCCCATTTGTGAGGCAGCTCCAGGAAGGGAGAGATTGGTGATGCTGCAGGAAGAGCCATTTGTCTTTCTCTCTGATGTGAAATGTATTGTATCTTATCCTATAACTATTGTATTTTACCCTACTCTTATTTTAAATTGTTTGTACAGGATTTTATTGGTGATATGTGTTTGAACTTTGTGCTTTGATATGGCCTACAGCAGTGATGGCTAACCTTTTCCCCATCACGTGCCAAAAGCGGGGGGAGCACAGGGGGGTCGTGCGTGGGTGTGCCCTCACCCTTAATTCTAGGCACATGACCTCTGCAGCATGCATACACAACCCCATCCCCCGCACATATGCACGTGACCCCCTCCCCCCCACGTTTGGTTCGCGATGGACCTGTTTTTCACCATCTCCAGGCTCCCAGCTTCCTGGGTTTTCTAGAAGTTTGGGGGAGGTCGAAAACAGCCCTCCGGAGGCTTCAGGAGGCTTTTTCACCCTCCAGAGCCTTCAGGGAAGCCTACCTGAAGCCTCCGGAGGGTGAAAAACAGCCGAAAATGAAGCTGAAGTCAGCTGGCCAGCATGTGCAAACGCACTGGGGCTGACAGTGAAACACCTCACATGTCCTAACAAATGGTTTGCCATCATGGGCCTATAGGCTAATCAATAAAGCTATAATCGAATCTGGTGCAAAGTTCTCTTGCCTCCTAGGATGCTCCTTGGGAAAGCACGCAAGCATGTGCTATCACCTTGGCAAGCCAAACTACTACTCTGCAACAGCATCGTGGTCTCTTGGCTACAGCATGACTGTAAGAACACCATTAGCTAATAATAATAATTCTCTCTGGGGAGAAACTTTCCATTTGTAATCTAAATGCTTCCCAAGCATTAGGAAATGCTTTGAACTCCAAAGAGTTTCTGTGTAACAAGTCAGCCAATAGAGTGGAGGTGAAGAGGAAAGCATTTTAGTTGATTGTTTTTTAAGATGTTTTACCTGAAACCAACATGTTAGGAAATAAAATTATATTAACTCTTAAACAAGACATCACAAACGTACTTGTTAGTCAGAAGCCAGGAAAGAAATTCAAGATCAAAATCCATGCACTGCCATCCTTTACAAGATAGATGGAATCTTTCAGTCCTATACAGAGCTGGATATTTAGGAAGAGATTAAGAAGCAATGAAGATTAGGTCTCTCACTGAAAGGCAATGATCCAAGAGGTGATTTTTTTTAATGGCTGGTTAGCTTCTCTGGCTTGTTATGTTATTCTTGCTAAAAATTATTCCACAGCTTACACTCAGAAGAGCAGTTCCCACATTTTCTGCTGTGATAAGTTCTTACACTGGAATAGTTCCTCTCCATTCTGGTGTTCATTGTTTTGACTTTCTAATATCCCTTGGATTCAACTGTGTTAGAATTCTGGCAGCTGTGAATTAAAAAGTTAGGAAGTTGGAAGCATCTGTTGTTGTTGTTGTTTCTATCCCTTGATGCTTCACCCAGGTGTACTATACACTTACCTTCCCTACCAGTTTGCAAATGCAACTCTGTGTGTGCTCACACTTCACTCGCATGTGCCACGTCTGTGCATGCGCAGATCCTTCCATGCATGTGCTTTTGGTAGAAAAAATGGCCTAAATGGGATGCTGTAGAGCCGGGCACAGGTGGGTGGAGCCACCCGCGATTTCCGCTACCGGTTCGGTTGATCCACTTTGAACCGGTAGAATACCACCTCTGGCTTCACCTCTTGCGGGCAACTCTGGGTAGGAGAGGATGGTGGTGCAGGTGGTAAGAGTTGGGTTAAGAAAATAAAATCTGCAGTCCTTTTACTACACCAGAAGGATTTATTCATAACTGCTGCAATAAAAGTATGATCAACCACAGGTTTTGTTTGAAGCCCATTTGGCTTTCTGCAGATTGTTCATCTTTTAGAAAGAAGTGCAATCTAAATTCTTAAGGAACATATTTCCCATCCTACAATGTCTTTCTTATATGGTCTTGTGCCATGGGACTGGTGTAACCAAAACAGGAAATCATATTTGGCTATGCATTTTATTTAAAATTATTTTTTCCCCCACGGGCTTAACACCTTTAATTTTAAGTAATGACTTCATATATCTTGGGCTAGGACATTGCACGAGAAATTGAAGTGCTGTGGCTTTTCATTTAATGCAATCTCAGTGATGAGATAAGAATGTGCAGAGGTGGCCCTTAAACAGTGGGCCTAGGATCTGGGAGTCCAATTCCATCTGGCTGCCACAACCAAAATTGTGTTCCTGGGAAGACATTCGTCTTTTTTTTCAAGTCATATCTAAGTCAAATTGTGGTCCCCAAATTCAGAAGTTCCCCTAATCTTTGCCAGATTTAATGTTGTAGGATCTAATCTAGGTTGGTCACTGGGACCAGAGGTTGTCTTTTGGGTTAAACATTTTTGGACTCATGCTGGAGCCCATCCTCAGGGAACTTCTCTCTCACCAGAATGTGTCTCACCACATTCTGCTAGAGTGAAGGTCCCCAAGGAGGGGCCCCAGCATGAGTCTGGAAGCTTGGAAGACTAAATCTCTTGTCCTGGTGACCAACCCAGATTGGATCCTGCAACATTATGGGACACTTATATTTGCCTTCATTCGTGAGATTTGATGTCCTCCAAACAGCTGTTCTTGAGAAGAAATTCTGGGGTTTCCAATTTAAGCAAATTTTGATCCAGTTGTGAAAGTACCTATATTTTTTTATTTATTTCTCCCATCATCAAAATTCAGTTCCAGTCAATAACACCCAAATCTAGTCAGATTTCCAGGCCACCCAGATCCATTTTATTCATAGTTGATATTATCCAAACAATGATATTTATTTATTATATATTTACTTTTTATGTGACTAGGTTTTTTTTTAGTATTTGTAAAATGCAGCATGCCTTGACATTATTTATTATTATTTATTTATTTATTTATTTTACCGTGCTTCTAGACCGCCCCCTCTCCCAAAAGGGACTCGGGGCGGTGTACAGTCCATGCAAAATATATCAAAATACAATAAAAGTTGAATATGTACAGTTGGAATGGAGGAGGTTAAAAATGGAATTAAAAGAACTGTACAAAGCCAGTATATATAAATATAAGTTTTTAAACCCCTAAAACACACACAATAAATTAAAAACAATACCCCTAAAATAACCAGTTAATACATTTGCCAGGAGGGACAGTTGAAATTGAAATTATGCCAGGCCTGCTAATCGGAACAGGTGAGTCTTCAATTTTTGCCGGAAGGAGCGGAGGTCAGTAGTGGTTCTAATGTCGGGGGGGAGGTCATTCCAGAGGGTTGGGCCCATCACAGAGAAGGCCCTACTCTTTGGTGTCGCCCGTTGGCATTGCCTAGTGGACGGCACCAGGAGAAGTCCCTCTCTGTGTGAGCGAATTGGCCGCAGGGATGTATGTGGGAGGATGCGATCCTGCAAGTAACTAGGTCCCGTGCCATGGAGCGCTTTAAAGATGGTAATCAGCACCTTGAAACGCACCCGAAAAACCACAGGTAGCCAGTGCAGCTCGCGCAGGAGAGGTGTTACGTGGGAGTACCTCGTACTCCCCATCACAGCCTGCGCGGCTGCGTTCTGAACTAACTGCAGTCTCCGGGCGCATCCCAAGGGCAGCCCCATGTAGAGAGCGTTGCAGTAATCCAGGCGGGACGTCACCAGCGCATGAGTGACCGTTCGTAGGGCATCTCGGTCCAGTAGGGGGCGCAATTGGCACACCAGGCGAACCTGGTGGAATGCCCCCTTGCCACGGCTGCCACATGGTCATCCATTGACAGCCGGGCATCAAGGAGGACGCCCAAATTGCGCGCCCGTTCCACAGGGGGCAATTGTTCGCCCCCTATGGCCAGCGATGGAATAAGCTGGCTGAACCGAGGTGCCGGTAGCCACAGCCACTCAGTCTTGGAGGGGTTGAGTTTAAGTCTGTTGTCCCCCATCCAGACCCCGACGGCTTCCAAACACCGGGACATCACTTCGACAGCCTCGTTGGGGTGGTTTGGGGTTGAAATATACAGCTGAGTATCATCAGCGTAGAGGTGATACTCAACCCCAAAACCATGGATGATCTCACCCAGCGGCTTCACATATGTGTTGAACAGGAGAGGCGAGAGGACCGATCCCTGTGGCACTCCACAAGTGAGTGGCCTCGGGGTCGACCTCTGTCCCCCCGTCAACACACATTGCTTCCGGTCGGAGAGGTAGGAGCCGAACCACCACAGAACGGTACCTCCGACTCCTATCCCCTCCAACCGGCGCAATAGGATACCATGGTCGATGGTATCAAAAGCCGCCGAGAGGTCTAATAGGACCAGGATAGAGGAACAACCTCTATCTCTGGCCCTCCAGAGATCATCGACCAACGCGACCAAGGCTGTCTCCGTGCTGTGCCCGGGTCGGAAGCCGGACTGGCGTGAGTCTAGATAATCGGATTCGTCAAGGTGTCGTGGAAACTGCTGCGCCACTACATTCTCGACAACCTTCGCTAGAAAGGGAAGGTTGGAGACTGGACGGTAATTAGCTAGCTCCGTTGGGTCAAGTGAAGGCCTCTTAAGTAAGGCCTTCACCTATTTAATAACTATTGTGCTTTTTGTTTGCCCTCACATATTTTTCTTTCTGTTTATGAAATGCACTATGGCTATAATAAAGTACCTGTCAATCTATTTAACAACCTTTGTAATAATGTTTGAATAACACATATTTTTCAAATGCAAACACAAACAACATAGGAAATAAAGTGCCTGAAACCTGATAGTAAAGGAATAAAAATGTGTTTATTAAAACCTAATTGCTTTAAAAGACAGTCTGAAAAACATTGACTGGAATGGTACTTTATTGATATCAGCTATAGTAATATAATTTGAAAGCCTACCTGAGATTTCAACTTGTTCCCTCTTCTACGCTAATGAATTAGGGAGAATTTTTCCAAGAGTATCACATGTTTTTCCAACCATAATCTGTGTGATCTCTACGCATCTCAAGTATTTGAGCTATAAGCATCTCAGTTTTTTAACTGAGTTTTTTAAATTCATTTATTGAAATGGATGGGCTGCCTAACTGTGGTGTGGTGAACAAAACATCATGGTCAGCCATTCAGTCATGTCCGACCCTCGGCCCTTCTATAGATCAGCACTCTCCTTGCCCCTTTCTCACACTGCTTATTTCAGATCTGCCCTGGTCATCACTATTCTCCAAGGCACCTGAGGGTAGAACAAGAAGCTCTAATGGATGGAAATTAATCAAGGAGAGAAGCAACTTAGAACTGAGGAGAAATTTCCTGACAGTTAGAACAATTAATCAGTGGAACAGCTTCCCTCCAGAAGTTGTGAATGCCCCAACACTGGAAGTCTTTACGAAGATGTTGGATAGCCATCTGTCTGAAACGGTATAAGGTTTCCTGCCTAGGCAGGGGGTTGAAGACCTCCAAGGTCCCTTCCAACTCTACTATTGCATTATTGCATCCCAGTGTCGTCCTTTATAGTGTCCAGCCAGCAGATACTGGAATGGCCCTTTCTGTTGTGGCCCGAGTCAGACAGTGAGGAGGTTGGGGAAGAGCATGGGCTTGTCCTGGTGGCTGGGGAAGGCTTGGACAAGGGCTCTGCATTAGAGGCAGAGATGGGTCTGAGGCCGTCTGGTAGTGATCAGGTGCCTATGGAGTTTAGGCAGCAGTGAGGCAGAGGAACAGCTGGAGCCTGTTCCCAGTGTGCACATGTGCAGGGCTGCTAGAAGAAAAGAACAACTCAGAAATCAGGGTAGACTTGGGAGTAAAGCCACAGGTGGAAGGTGATTGGCCCCTCCCATAGGAAATAGAAGAGGAGCGAAAGGGGAGTGGGCTTTTGCAGGAAACAATTTGTTTATTCGGTTATTAGATTCATTTCAGGAATGTGAAAATCTGTACCCAGTCTTTCCTTGCACAGCACCTCATTTGGAAAATATTTGCACGGCAGCTTTCCAAGATAGATAAGGTCTGTGGTCATAAATATTCCTTTGAAAGACAGTTTGCCAGGCCTTGCTGAATGTGAATGGGAGGAATTCACATTTGTTTAATAAAAAGGATTTTGTCGGGATGAGGACTCTGCCTTGTGCTTTTTCGATCAGAATACCCTCTGCTTTTTCTGCTGATCATTCCCAGCATGACTTAAGGAGATCATGTAACGATCATTTAAGGAGATCACTTCCCACGTGGCATTAAGGAGAAACTTCCCAATAGTGAGAACAATTAACTAGTGGAAGAGCTTTCCTTCAGAAGTTGAGGGGCACTCGGAAATTTTTAAGAAACTGGACAGCCACTTGTTTCAAATTCTATAAGGTCTCCTGCCAGAGCAGGTGTTCTGACCGAGGCTTCCCAAGAGCATGAAGCAAACTCCTGGTCCTGACAAAACCCCTTTATTTAATTTCCTGTGAATTCTGCTCATTTGCATCAAGCAAAGTCTTTCAAGGGAGGATTTACAGTCACGGACCTTATCGGGCTTGGAGAGCTGCCAGGCCGATATCTGCAAAACTTGGCAAGGAATCTCGGGGAGTCATGAACCAATTAAGTGAACTAATTGTCTTCTGCAAACTCCACTCCCCTTTCCCTCCTCTTTTATTTCCTCTGGGAGGGGCCATTCATCGTCCACCTGTGGCCTTACTCCCAAGTCGACCCCTGTTCTTTAGCTGTTCACCTTCATCTGGCAACTCTGCCCATGCGCACACTGGGAACAGGCTCCAGCTGGTTGTCTGCCTCACTGATGTCTGACTCTGAAGGCAGCTGATAACTGGCATACGGCTCTGCCCCCCCTCTCTGCCTCTGACACAGAGCCCTCATCAGAGCCTTCCCCAGACTCCAGGACTGGCCCATGTTCCTCCCCAACCTCCTCACTGTTCAAATCTGCTGTCAGCTCTGCTGACCTCTGGCAGGCCGCAACAGCAGGAGTTTGAACAAGAAGACCTCCAAGGTGCCTTCCAGCTCTATTTTGATTGATTGAACTACTGAGCTATTTGATCTCGTTGTGGTAGTAGTGTTAGGCAAATGAGATACCTACATTAAGGGCACTGCGGATTCTAACTTGGCTTAAGATTTCATGACTGCTATGACAATTATGGACTTCTTTGAAGGCCCATACATGGGAAGGCCACAACATAGATCTGGTTTATAACTTACAATCTGGTGGTAAAATGTATCTTTGCCATAGTTAGGCCATTTGCTAATGATCCCAGGGTTGACCAAGACCACACATCCCCACAGGGAGAAAAGACTAATTAGTCAACCTTAATCATTTAATGGATCCAGTTGATTTCGGGAAAGTGCTTGAGCAATTTCTTAGCAATCTGCCTAGTTGATCTTTTAGGAACATGGAGGTGACTTCCCATTCCAAACACATTCCTGACTAGCCTTTCCTTTCTATTGATCGTAAGGAGCCCTTTGGTTTTCTCAGAGGGTGAGAACCTTGGGTGTTGCTGGTGGATGACAAGAAACAAAGAACAGATGCTCAAGTTTAGGCCTATTCCATGGTCATAAGAGCAGTAAAGCAGAATCACTTCTATGTCTTTATTGTGTCTATGAAAGGCTATCTGGCAATAATCACTCATATATTCATCACTTCACAGGTGATCTAATATAAAACAAACACAGGAGATGTGATCTTGGAGTCTGTCCAAAAACTTAATGTAAAATGCAGTAGCTTAAATTTCAGCTGAGATGACTTAATATCGTCAGTGGTGTAAGAACTATAGTACACTGGTTGCAGGTACAAAGTTTGGTGTAGTAGTTAAAGTGCTGTGCTAGTAAACCAGGATACTTTGTGTTCCAGTCCTGCCTTAGTCATGAAAGACAGCTCTATGGCTTTGGGCCAGGCACTTTCTCTCAGCCCTCACAGGACTGTTGTGAGTAAAATAGGAGGAGGAGGAAAGTGTATTAGGTATATTTGCTGACTTCAGTTAATTATAAAGCAATAAAGGTGAGATAAATATCTAATAAATAATAATAAAACATAATTTCAGTGTGCTGTCTATTATTTTAAAAAGCCTACAAGATTTGAAACCTGGGAATATGCAAGTCTTCAGGTAAAATCTGTTGGCTTTCATGATTAGAGAAGGCTTATTGTAAGACGAGCCTTGGAAATAGTCATTTTCTGTGGGGGCCTTGGAACATCTGCATTCTTACTCTCAATATTTATGAAATTTCTGAAAACATGGCATTTCCAACGGGTATGCAGCTGTGATACATTCACTTTTAGAAATGATACTTATTGTTATAAGTATTGTATTATTATCATTGTTGTTGATGTACTTGAATGTTGATGATTGTGAGCCAAACTGATTGAAACAGCCTGAAAGAGATAGATCGATAGATCGATAGATCGACAGATCGATAGATCGACAGATCGACAGATCGACAGATCGACAGATCGACAGATCGACAGATCGACAGATCGACAGGCAGGCAGGCAGGCAGGCAGGCAGGCAGGCAGGCAGGCAGAGAGGTAGAGGTAGAGGTAGAGGTAGAGGTAGAGGTAGAGGTAGAGGTAGAGGTAGAGGTAGAGATGATAGAGATAGAGTAGAGATTGATAGATTGGTAGATAGCTGGATTGCTGGATTGATAGATGGATGGATGGATGGACAGATGAATAGACAGATGTAGAAGTAGAAGTAGAGGTAGAGGTAGGTAAGTAGGTAAGTAGGTAGGTAGGTAGGTAGGTAGGTAGGTAGGTACTTAGGTAGATGATAGATAGATAGATAGATAGATAGATAGATAGATAGATAGACAGATAGATAGATAGATAGATGTCACTTCAATGTTTTGTATGGTCCCCTTCTGTTTTGTAATTTGCAGCAATTTAATAAAACAAACAAAAAATTGTACAATACCTTTCTAAATCTTCTATTAGAGCAGGGACTAAGCAACCATTTTAGTATGATTGGCTAAATAGATAAACATAATTTTCCATTCAAATTCTAAATGACTCGATCTATTTCTAGTACCCCCTACTTACTGCCATAATTCATTTAAAAGTCTATTTGAATATCCTGCCATGTGTCTGAAAATAATATCTGTATTTCAGCCTGATCTTCAGGCTTATATTGTATTTACAACCCAGGCTGCGGGAGAGAGCACATATAATTAGAAAGGCTTCCTGGGTCCTTATCCACAAAAGCTATCTGAAAGGTGATGAAATTAGATAACCCAGGAAACAATTTAGACCTGTCTGTGGACAATAGTTATAATTTATATGGCACCAGAGAGATGAGTAAAGCTTTGCTTAGTTAATTCCACATTTACACAGAATACACTTTGATGACTCTCTCTCCCAGAAGACGATTTAAAAACCTGGCCTGCAAACAAAAGGACTTTGATTGTGTTTGGAATTAAATTGGAAAACCACCTCTTGAATAAATGTCACAGCCACATATGGACTTCAAAGAGTGTCGTTTTGTTTTCACTCTTTCCTCACGGTTTATGGCGACTTTGTCGAGGGTTTCCTTGGCTGATATTTAGAAGCAGGAGATGTGTGGTGAACGATAACTGACAAAAAGGGTATGCATGCAATAAAGTGTTCGGGGATCTTGATGGAATGAAAAGATTTGAAGGGGCAGCAAAGCTTCAAAAGAGCACTTCAGTTCAATGAAGCATCCATTCATTGTGCTGACTCAAAGCAGTGCTTCTCTTTGAAGTGGCTGATCAGAGCGGCTGCTTGGTTTAAATCAGTGGTGGGATTCTACTGATTCTGCAGGCGTAGCTTGGTGGGCATGGCTTGGTAGGCATGGCAGGGGAAGGATACTGCAAAATCTCCATTCCCTCCCCACTCCAGGAGAAGGATACTGCAAAATCTCCATTCCCTCCCCACTCCAGGGGAAGGATACTGTAAAATCTCCATTCCCTCCCCACATCAGGGGAAGGATACTGCAAAATCTCCATTCCCTCCCCACTCCAGGAGAAGGATACTGCCAAATCTCCATTCCCACCCCACTCCAGGGGAAGGATACTGTAAAATCTCCATTCCCTCCCCACTCCAGGGGAAGGAAACTGCAAAATCTCCATTCCCTCCCCACACCAGGGGAAGGATATTGTAAAATCTCCATTCCCTCCCCACTCCAGGGGAAGGATACTGCAAAATCTCCATTCCCACCCCACTCCAGGGGAAGGATACTGCAAAATCTCCATTCCCTTCACACTCCAGGGGAAGGATACTGCAAAATCCCCATTCCCTCCAAATCACATGGGACTCGGGAGGCAGAGAATAGATGGGGGTGGGCCCAGTCAGAGGTGGTATTTACTGGTTCTCTGAAATACTCAAAATTTCCACTACCGGTTCTCCAGAACTGGTCAGAACCTGCTGAATACCACCTCTGGTTTAAACCCAGAGGATAGCAGAGGGCTCCCATATCTGGCACTGTTTTCTTATTGTATAAGCATCATTGGTGGGATTACTACAGATTCTGTGGATGTGGCTTGGTGGGCGTGGCTTGGGAAAGACACTGCAAAATCCCCATTCCCTCCCCATCAGCTGGAACTTGGGAGTCAGAGAATAGATGGGGGCAGGGGCAGTCAGAGGTGGTATTTACCTGTTCTCCGAACTACTCAAAGTCTTTCAAGGGTGGAGTTACAGTCACAGACTTTATCTGGCTTGGAGAGCTGACAGGCCAATATCTGTAAAACTTGGAAAGAAGTCTCAGATAGTGAAGAACCAATTAAGTGAATTAATTGTCTCCTGCAAACTTCACTCCCCTTTCATTCCTCTTTTATTTCTTCTGGGAGGAGCCCTTCATTGTCTACCTGTGGCCTTACTCCCAAGTTGACTCCTGTTCTTTAGCTGTTCCCTTCATCTGGCCATTCTGCACATGCACACACTGGGAAGAGGCTCCAGCTGTTCATCTTCTTCACTGATGTCTGACTCTGAAGGCAGCTATTAACTGTAATACAGCTCTGGCCCCCTCTCTGCCTCCGACACAGAGCCCTCATCAGAGCCTTCTCCAGACTCTAGGACTGGCCCATGTTCTTCCACAAACTCCTCACTGTCTGAATCTCCTGCCAGCTCCGCTGGCCACTGCGGGGCTACAACAAGAACAGCCTTTCTGGCTTGGCAAGTGGAAGCGGTGGTGGGGCAGTGGGCGGGGGAGGGGAGCTGGGATGATTTTGTGCATGCACGCACACACCGCTTTCACAAATGCAGCTTTACATCACTCACCCACCATTTCCATGGCCTGGTTCCCAACGGTCTGTGGCACAGCAGTGGGCTTCAGACCAGCAGGTTAGGGACCTCTGAAACAGAAGATGATATAGAAGACCAATGTTTGCATTTCCTGCATCGGATGAGGAGAGCACATTTTTCTCCTTCTGTTCTGACCATTTTTTACCCAGGCATGATTGAGAGCATTTTAACAAACAGCAACACTGTTTGGTTTAGTGGCAGCAGTGCCTCAGATAGAAAGTCCATACAGAAAGTGGTAAGGACAGCTGAGAAGATTGTACATTGCCTCAACTAGAAAGTCCATACCGAGAGCGGTAAGGACAGCTGAGAAGGTTATAGGATGACCACTTCCCATTCTACAGAATACTGCTTATAAGCACTATGGACTTAGAGCTCGAAATGTTGTTAGAGACCACACCCACCCACTTCACGGTCTGTTTTTGTTGCTCCCCTTTGGGAGGAGATTTTGAAGTATTTTTAGAAGGACTTCTAGATTCTGTAATAGCTTTGTTCCTTATGCCATCTGTCTTATAAAGTCTCAGGATTCTTTTTTTTTTTTTTTTGCCATGCATATGTATACTTTTGATCTAGACTGATGTTTCTCTGTGCCATATATGTATGTGCATATGGGTATATGCATAACGGTTATCTTCTAAGAGCTGAATGCAACAAAATTTCATTTCAATGTATGCTGATTAGTGTACATTTAAATCAGCAGTAGGTTTCGGCTCCCATTGCAACCGGTAAGCTGCAACGGGAGCCGGGCATGCACCATGGGCACGCGTGCAGTGCATGCATCCGCACCCACCGCCTGTGATGCTTTAGCTGCTCGCATGTGCAGATGGCCCGTTTCCTTCAAATACAGGTAAGGAACGAGGGCGGGCGGGCGGGCCCTCCAAAGCACCGTTCCGTTCCGGTAGCTGCTACTTCCAGCAGGCACTGGTACGCGTGTACCGGGCCGTACCGCCTGCAACCCCCACTGATTTAATATGTCAATAAAGTTTTTATTCTATTCATGTGTAAAGATGATCCTAAAGTGGAAGAAAAATGCAAGGCTTTGCACTACCAGAAGTTTTATCATGACCATCATCATCAGGATAAAAAGGGAGAGAGAGAGAGAGACAAGAGAGGGGATGCAATCATAAATCCACCAGAGTAAATAATACGGCAGTAAAACACACACTAATGAGCATTTTCCTGGCAACACAGGAGTGAAAATTGGGCTTATGGCAGATGCTTACAGCAGATGACCTTTACTGATGGTGGTCAGTTGCTCCATGGATAATTAGCTCCAAGGGGCAGCAATTACCATCCTGCTTGGTTCCAAGTTATGGATTCCCAAACCATTAGGCTGGGACAGAGGGGCAAAAAAACAAACAAGAAGAGTGCAAATAATGAACTTTCTTAAGGGACATGGGAAGAACAGCCCTGACACAGTAACCAAAGAGTTCAATTAGAAGAGTGGTGCACAGGTTCTGAAATAGACTTGTGGAAAAACCTATTAAGAACTGTTGACGGGATTCAGTGGAAGAGATGATTTTAGTGGTCCTTCTAAAAATAATCCATGCATAAAAAGTATTATTTATATGTCTTGTCAATGAGATGGCACAGGCTCAAAACATGGCTTCCCAGACCCATGTTTTGGGGGATTTTAGAAGATAGGAACTGGTCCATTTATTTTTAACTTAAACCAATGTTCTGAAACACATATTCCTTCGCCATTTTTTAATCTTGTCTTATTCAAAAATTATGTCAAGTTTCAGGAGCCAAAGTAATATTTTCCTCATTATATGATGGAAAATGGGTGAAAATTATACTGTCAATTTAATGCAGGGTGTCACATCATTTGACATTACATTTAATGTTTGTACACTATAGACTTACATTGTTAACCAAAGTTCACATCTCATAGCATTGTTGTTGTTAATTGCGAAGTCGTGTCTGACCCATCATAACCCCATGGACAATGTTCCTCCAGGACTTCCTGTCCTCTACCATCCTCTGGAGTCCATTTAAGCTCACGCCTACTGCTTTGGTGACTCCATCCAGCCACCTCATTCTCTGCTGTCCCCTTCTTACCCTCAATCTTCCCCAGCATTAGGCTCTTCTCCAGTGAGTCCTTCCTTCTCATTAGGTGGCCAAAGTATTTGAGTTTCATCTTCAGGATCTGGCCTTCTAAAGAGCAGTCAGGGCTGATCTCCTCTAGGACTGACTGGTTTGATCGCCAAGGGACTCGCAGGAGTCTTCTTCAACACCATAGTTCAAAGGCCTCAATTCTTTGGCGCTCACCCTTTCTTATGATCCAACTTTCACAGCCATACATTGCAACTGGGAAAACCATAGCCTTGACTATACACATTTTTGTTGGCATAGCATGTGTAAGCTATATGATGACTTCTGAGACCAAAAATTATAACTTTATCTTGTACAATGGAGTTGGTTCCACATAAAAGCTAAAGCAATTGTGCAGCAACCAGGAAATCCTCAAATCTTATCCATAATTAACTAGAATGCTTTTCTCTCTCCCCTCCCCACATCATTTAATCTCCACTTTTGTTCCATAGCAAGAGAACAAACATAAAAATACCGATAGAATATTCGTAGCTCAGGGTTGAACTGTGGAGCAAAAAGAAAGAAATTCAAAGACAGTATCTAGTTCAAAGAATTTAGAATCCAGATATCTAAGTCTCGTAAGAAATGCCGAAGCACTCTACAATCCAGAATCTAATCATCCAATCATCTAATTCCAAAAGTACAACTCATAGCCAGGGAGAAAAACAGAACAATAGTCAGTAAAGTGATCCAAAGATCAAAGCCGAATTAGTTTTAATTCCTGGACAAATTCCCAGAACGCCCTGTTATAGTCAACATGGCAAAATCAATTTTTCTCATGGCTAGATATCAATGTTTTGGATAGGAGGGATTGATTTGGCCTGAATTCTGTGTGAGAGGCTGGCTAATTTGGTGCTAAGAACTCATGACATCTCTTGTCCCTCAGATAAAGCTATGACAAAAAGCAAATCAGCATGGGGGGGAAAAATGGAACTTCAAGCGTGGCGCACAATTGAACTGAAAAGTAGAACAAATAAGCTTTCCGGCTGGAAACTTTTATAAGCAGAGTTCCATGCCATCTATTTCTCAGTTAAGAGATAGCTTTCAAATATTTTGGAATGTTTCATTTTCCTTTAGGCCATTGCTGAAAGTAGAAGTGACAGTGCTAAATCTTTACATGCTCGGTTGGGCTAAGTCATCTTTTTCTTGCTTATTATCAGCTGCCTCCAGAGCGTACAACACAGAATGGGACAACTCACCACAGACAACTTGCCAAGGCCATCAAGCTGATTCACCCTGGCCGACTCGTTGCAGCCAACTGGCCACAGGACAACTCTCCATATCAGAAGTGAAATTCAGCAGGTTCAGGCAGGTTCTGGAGAACCCACCAGCAGAAATTTTGAATACTTCTGAGAACCGGCAAATATCACCTCTGCCTGGCCCCAGAATGGGTGAGAATGGAGATGTTGCAATGTCCTTCCCCCTAGAGTGGGGTGGGAATGGAGATGTTGCAGTATCCTTCCCCTGCCATGCCCACCAAGCCTTGCCCACAGAACTGCTCCATAGTCAACTTGCTGCAGCACAACTCACTGCAGCCAGGTCATCACAGGATAACTCACTGAAGGACAATTCAACATGAGATAACTCAAGAGAGGTACAAGAGGGACAAGTGACTTAAGTGCTAGAACTCACTGTAACAGCATCGCCAAAAAGGCATTAAGAGTTGTAAACTTCTCCTCTTACGAAGCTTCTCCTCCGGTAATATTGCATTGCTAACTAGGGCATACAAAACCTTTGCTAGACCAATTCTCAAATACAGCTCATCTGTCTGGAATCCACACTGTATATCAGACATTAATACAATTGAGGATTTCACAAGAAGAGTCCTCCACTCCTCTGCTCGCCACAGAATATCCTACATCACCAGGCTTGAAATTTTGGGCTTGGACAACCTAGACCTATGCCACCTATGGTCAGATTTAAAATTATCCGCTACAACATCCTAAGGGTCAATGACTACTTCAGCTTCAACCACAATAATACAAGAGCACACAACAGATACAAACTCAATGTAAACCTCTCCAAACTCGATTAAATAAAATACGACTTCAGCAACAGAGTGGTCAATGCCTGGAATGCAGTACCTGACTCTGTTGTTACATCTTCAAATCCCCATACCTTTAACCTTAAACTGTCTGCTGTTGACCTCACCCCATTCCTAAGAGGTCTGTAAGGGGCATGCATAAACGCACCATTGTGGCTACTGTTCCTGTCCTACTTTCCCCATTTATTCGTACCCATTTCATTCATACTCATTTTTATTTTTATATCTATTATCTTGTAAATGATTGATAAATCAAATCAAATCAATAAATAAAATGTTCTGGTTCTTCCCAGCTTCAAGGACTTCTAACTTGAGAAGGGTCAACCTAAAGCAAGACAAGATCCACTGCAATTCACTTGTCCCTCTCTTATCCCATGGCAAGTTGTCCCGCAGTGAGTTGGCCATGATGAATCAGGCGTGGTGAGTTATTCTTGACCCCGTACAGCAAACTTCCATCTCCTCCTCCTTTTCCTTAGCATCCAGGGGTATCCATAAGGAAAGGATGTCAAAACAATCAAGATGGCAGTTCTGTATCTTTTGAATCTCTGACTGCATTCAACATATTACTAGAAGCAGATGAGTCTTCCTTTCATGCCTTCTGCCTGGCATCTTGAGTCTCTTGACTTCTCTGCATGTATCTAAGAGGCATATTTGTTCTATTCTATAGATCCTTGAATGACCAACCACATGGAGAATTAGGATAATGGGTTAGGATGGGAACTCTGCAGAGGTGGTATTCAGCAGGTTCTGACCAGTTCTGAAGAACTGGTAGTATCCTTCCCCTGGAGTGGGATGGGAGTGGAGATTTTACAGTATCCTTCCCCTGTCACGCCCACCAAATCATGCCAAGCCACACCCACCAAGCCACGCCCACAGAACCAGTAGTAAAAAAAAAATGAATTCCACTACTGGAACTCTGTATTAATCTTAGTATCATTTATTGATATTCACTACATTACTATATTTGATATTTCATATTTGATATTCACTATATTTGATGAAAGCTTCCTCCAATACCACCCAGCCAATAATGGACTAGAAACAATTATAATTCTCTATATTTATTGTAGAAAAGAAAAGCCTTATTGTTTGAAGGTTAATTTACAATATTTATTTTTTGCAATTGCTCACTAAAAAAATAAACGTTCAGAACAGCTTCAAACTGTTTACAATAATTAAGCTGATAGAACCATGCAAATTTTCAGTTGTAGATATGGGCCTTCAAAGGAAAATATTTTCTGTTCTTTTTTTTTTAAATCACCAGTGTACCAGGAAATAAATCTCAGCTGTCAATTTTTATTACATCAAACAGAAGACTGGAGGATTGTTGTTGGTTTTTTCTTTAACGTATCTACTGTAAGGGATTGTATGTTGCAAAAATTACCATTTCACTGACTGCAGGAAAAAAAATGGGGGGGGGCATTACCTGATAAAATTACCAATTGTTACTTATGCAAATAATTGTTTACCCTAGGGATCCACGAACAGGAATCTCTTCTTCTACCATGTATTAGAAGCAGAGATGAGTTTTTTTTTTAAAAAAAATTTTTTTAATCATTTAGTGAATTTCTCTCCCCCCCCACACACTTTCATTCAGGTTTGCATACAACATATGAAAAAGAAAGCTCTGGTGTATGAAATGTAAAACCTTTATTTTTCTTCTCATTATAGCTAAGTTTATGTGTATCAATGGGAGATTCAATTTTTTTTACTACCGGTTCTGTGGGCGTGGCTTGGTGGGCATGGCAGGGGAAGGAAATTGCAAAATCCCCATTGCCTCCCCACCCCAGGGGTGGGCTCCTGCCAGCATTACTGCCGGTTCAGCATGCCAAAAATTGTTGCCCATCTCGCGGTTCATGGTGACTCTGAGCAGAAATCTATCAATACAATACAATACAATACAATAGCAGAGTTGGAAGGGACCTTGGAGGTCTTCTAGTCCAACCCCCTGCCTAGGCAGGAAACCCTATACCGTTTCAAACAAATGGCTATCCAACATCTTCTTAAAGACTTCCAGTGTTGGGGCATTCACAACTTCTGGAGGCAAGCTGTTCCACTGATTAATTGTTCTAACTGTCAGGAAGTTTCTCCTCAGTTCTAAGTTGCTTCTCTCCTTGATTAGTTTCCACCCATTGCTTCTTGTTCTGCCCTCAGGTGCTTTGTAGAATATATTGACTCCCTCTTCTTTGTGGCAACCCCTGAGATATTGGAACACTGCTATCATGTCTCCCCTAGTCCTTCTTTCTATTAAACTAGACATACCCAGTTCCTGCAACCGTTGCTCATATGTTTTAGTCTACAGTCCCCCATCAAGGTTGGCATTTTGGCCATTGTGTCCATTTATCACATCTCTCTTGTAATATAGAGCCTCTAGTGCACCCAAGAAATGGAACAAAAATGGGCGAGAAGGGCTCTGTACCCATGCGCATTTGCACCTAAAAAGGTCTGTGCATGTGCACAACATTAGAAAAGAAAAAAAATGTGATGAAGATTGTTCTGCGCATGTGGAGAAATGAAAATCAAGATGGCATCCTAGTAATCTGCTTTCTAGCTCCAGTCTCCTGTTCAGGGCAACAGCTGGGAGGCTGAGAGGCAGTGGGGGTGAGGCCAGCCTATTTGCCGGTTCTCCGAACTACTCAAAATGTCCTCTACCGGTTTTCCAGAACCTGTCAGAACTGGCTGAATACCATTTCTGATATGAATGGGAAGTTCACAAACAAAAGATAAGGGCAATATTATTCTCCCATTCAAATCTTCCTAAGATTGATATCTAGAAATCATCTTATCTGAGGTAAAAGATTATTATTATTACTACTATTAAATTTATTTGTTGCCCATCTCGCGGTTCGGGGTGACTCTAAGCAGAAATCTATCAAGGTTGGCATTCCAGTGTCCATTTTGTCCATTTATCGCAACTCTCTCATAATACAGAGCCCGTAGGCACCCAAGAAATGGAACAAAAATTATGGTACATAATGTTTTAGAAAGCATCCATATTTACATTACAGAGATAATGCATTTTCTTCATAGTCCTTCATCAAACAGAGTAGGTAACAGAACAATTTGCCTTCTCCCTCCACCCAAAAGTAAAATAAAAGTGTTTTATGTTAGCACATTCGGTAATATATCTGAGGATACTTCTGTACTTGTACTTAAAGCTATATCCTTAATAAAGTAGCTCTATTATTGCACCTTCTGAATGAACTTGGATAAATCACTTAGCGCTTTTGTAAAATACCACTTTAAAGAGCTTTCTGGCTTCTTTCTTTTCTAATATTTTTGGGAAAGGATATGGGTGGGACAGATTGGAGGCTTTTAAAAATATATGGATACGTATGTCCACCTTTGTGTTTCACTCTCAGAGGTGAGAGAAAAGGAGCAAAGTGGGGAGCTTCCCAGTAGAAATTTCCAGGAAACAGAAGGATATTTTATTTATTTTTCTCTTTCAAGATTCAGTAAACTTGTGATAATGTCCATTAATGAAAATATTCATGGAATCACCAGTCCCACAGTGGGCATTATAAAGAATCATGACATATCTCCTTCATGAAGAAAACTCTGAACTGGAAATTTTAGCAGAGCAATACATTTCCCATCTCAAAGGAGATTTTTAGAGATAAATATGTTGGTTAAAGAAACAGCTTACTTTATATAAACAAAACCAAATCTCTGGCGTTCTATTTTCGCATGTTCTAACTACCGTATTTTTGGACTATAAGACGCTCCTGACTATAAGATGCACATTAGCTTTATAGGAGGAAAACAAGAAAAAAAAACCTGCCTCTGCCTTTGTGGCCCATTCGCCACCACCATGGCCCTTTTGCCACTGCCCCAGCCCGTTTGCCTCAACCCATTCACTGCTGTTGGTGCCCATTCACCACCACCGCAGCCTGTTTGCTGCAGTCCATTCGCTGCGGCCCCTTCGCCATGGCTCATTCACCACGGCCCATTCACTACATCCCATTCACTACCGCCTGTTCACCATGACCCGTTTGCCATCACCAGCGTGACCCGTTTGACGTCACCCATTCACCATCAGCGCTACCCATTCGCTGCCGCTGCGGCCCATTCACCACAACCCATTCTGTCAGGGTGTGAATTCTGCCCTGAATTAAGGAGGTGTGGATCTTGGCATTCCTTGAAAGCATATCTTTGAAGTAAGCCAGGGGTGTCCAAACTTGGGAACTTTAAGACTTGTGGACTTCAACTCCCAGAATTCCCCAGCCAGCATGGCTGGCTGGGGAATTCTGGGAGTTGAAGTCCACAAGTCTTAAAGTTCCCAAGTTTGGACACCCCTGAAGTAAGCGAAATAAACCCGAGGCATAATCTAATAAAAAAACATTTTAATTGTAAATAAAGTAAAAATACAAACTTACTAACTAAATTAATTACATCTTTGGCAGAGCCTCTGTCTGCCTGGCATGCAGACAAAGGAAGAAGGAAGAAGGTATGTGATGTAATGACATGCGCAGTAAATCATTGCTGATAAGAGACAGTTCATGTTGCACAGAATGTAGGCACAGCTGGCAAACCAAATAAACGCAGTGACACATTCACCACGGCCTGTTCGCTGCCCCTGCTGCAGCCCATTCGCTACCACTGCTGCGACTCATTTGCTACCACTGTGGCCGGTTCACCCTGCTGTTCGCCGCCGCCGCAACCCATTCACCACCAATCACCACAAACAGAAGGTAGTGATCTGCAGCGATAGAACAGCCGATCTGTACTGCACCAACCCCTCTCCCCCTCCCCACAATATTCGCTCTGTAACACGCACAGACATTTCCACCCACTTTTGGTGTATGCGTGGGAAAGCGTGACTTACAGTCCAAAAAATATGGTATATTAAATATAATAGTAGGAATGGGCAATTCAGTCCCTGTGCTTATTAATGTCTCCACTGAGAATGACAAAACTGAAGTCAAAAGATACCGTGGGAGAAGCCATAGGAAACTGCATTTTATTTGGGAGGTGTGTACTGACTCATAACATTTGCAGAGTGTTCTAATAGAATGTCTTCAGACCCCAAAATCACGTAGGAAAATATTTAATTTGATATTTTGTTCTGATAGGGTAATCTAGGTTGAAAAATCCAGATGGCCAGTAAATGGCAGCAAAGAGACAGAGAAATTGTCACCCTCTGCTTGTCTCGATTTTGACAGCTCCCATCTTGTACTTCAAATGGAAGACAAATGAAGATTTTGTCTGACAATATATATCTGTAATTCCCAGGAAATCTCATGGGGGGAAAAAAGACTTCTCAACATCTACATGTCACTTATTGTCTACCGTGAACAAAATATCAAGCCATTTCTCATGGAAGTTCATTGTTCTTTTTTATCTTTAAATGCCACATATCAAAGGTTATATTTGTTATCTTTTTAAAACGTCTCCAAAGAGAATCCTGCTCTTTTGCAGACAATCCGATGCAAACGATTTCATATCTTGCCTTCTATTTTAAGAAAATCATTCTGCTGGGTCTTATCAGTGGTCACATCTGATAGTGGCTACAATAGGACCCATTCTGTACATTTCTTTTGTTTGTCATATCTGGTCATATGTTGTCTCCACCCATGGGGGTTGCCGTCACCACTATTATGATGGATGGATATCTAAAACTAAAATATGGAATTGCCAATGACATCAGCATTTTTAGCTGCATTTGAGGATATGGGCATTTCGGAAAAAGCATCTTGATTCTTCCTCACTTTTTAATCAACCAACTCAAACTCCTACAAAACAGTAGTGGGTTCTGGATCCCGTCACAACTGGTATGCTGCGACGGGGCCAGGTGTGATTATTGGGCACATGCACTGTGCATAGATGCCCACACCATCACCCAGTGACACTCAGCTGCTCAGTGGAGGTCGTGAGGCGCCACAAGCTGTGCATGAGCGTGCAATTGCCCGTTTCCATCAAAAAGCGGTAAGGAACGCAGGCAGGTGGGTGGGCCCAATGAGCCATCATTCTGATACGATGGCCGCTGCTTCCAGCTACCACTGGTATGCCACTGCTACAAAATAAATATGTCAATGCTCTTACGCCATTCAGTTCCAATTGTAGCCATTGGCAAGTTCAGAAGTCTAGATTTCTGAATAAAAATTAATTTAGGATTTCCTCTGAGGGAGATGGGTGGTTCGTATATATGATAAATAAACAACCAACCAACAAAACAAACAAATAAATAAAATGTAGGATCAATAATTAATCTAATGGTTTCAGGAGGAGATACTTCAAAGAGTACATTGGGCTAGTTTGCTAAATCAAGGGTCACAATAAGCAACTTGTTCATTCTGTCAATCCTGTACTTTTAACATCTAATAGCCCTTCAGAATTACCGTATATTTTGGACTATAAGACGCACCGGTGTATAAGACTCACCAAGATTTCGAAGAGGTCAGTAAGAAAAAAAAGTTTTTGTCCTCCCTGGCCCCCAGGAGCACTCTGCAGGCTTCAGCAGGGTAGGCTAAGGCAAAAATGCCCTCCGTTTTCCACCAAAATGGGGACATTTTTCCCTTCCCCTGGCCCTGCTGAAGCCTGTAGAGTGCTTCTGTGGGGTGGGGAAAAGCAAAAACACCCCGTGTTTGCAAAAAACGGCCCATTTTTCACAAAAATGGGATGCAGGGGGTGGGGCTTTGGAAGGCCGAAAATGGCTGTGTTCGGTGTATAAGACGCACCAACATTTCCACGTTCTTTTAGAGAGGGAAAAGGTGCGTCTTATACTCTGAAAAATACGGTAAGTCTTCAGCAAGACTACCGACATAACTCTGCAAGGATTCTATTTGTCAGCAGCCTGGATGGGACAAGGTAGAATCTAGCCTATTGAGATTTTGCTTTTGATTCTGTCAGTAAACGATTCTTCTGTGGAGCTGTGAACAGTCCATCTGAAGACTATTAAAGTATGTTGAACATGAATATTCCCCAGCAGGAAGGACAGTTATGAAAAACAGAATTGCAGTTCAGTGAAGGATGTTACTGCAATATCTATTAGTGTTAAGAGACCAGAGTGAAGGGACCTCCCAGCCATATCTGCGTGAAATTCATACTCGGGTAAGGGAACAAGGAACGTTCACTAGAGGGCAATTATGATGTGAAAGTTTAAACTGACATCCAACGTGTAAGAAAGGTTTTTTTTTAAAAAAAAAAAAATAAGCACTCATGCAGCCTGAAATTTCACACCTAGCTTGAAATTCCACACCTACAAGCACAGGCACACCAGAGTTAAAATGACAGTAACTTTTTTTGAATGGGTAAAACCACTTTTGAGGTGCTAGATCCTACCTGTAATACAGGTAGTCCTCAACTTACAACGGTTCATTTAGTGACCGTCCAAAGTTACAACGCCACTGAAAAAAGTGATTTATGACTTTTTCGCACTTCAGACCATTGCAGCATTCCCATAGTCACATGATCAAAATTCAGATGCTTGGCAACTGGTTCCTATTTATAACGGTCGCAGCGTCCCAGGATCATGTGATCCCCTTTTGCCACCTTCTGACAAGCAAAGTCAATGGGGAAGCCAAGATTCAATTAACAACCGTGTTACTAACTTACCAAATGCAGTGATTCACTTAAAAATGATGGCAAGAGACATCGTAAAATGGGGCAAAGCTATCAAATGTTTCACTTAGCTACAAGAATGTTGGACTCAATTGTGGTCGTAAGATGCGGACTAGCTGTACTCTTCAGGATATCAGATCTGGGATGCAAAAATCCAACTGTCCACTAGAAGGCATCAAAGTGATGGAGAAGAGCCAAACTTTTCAGTGCTTCCTGGACATCATTCATATTTTTTTCCACACTAGATTTGATGGTTCTAGTTGAAGCAATGGTGAAATTCATTTTTTTTTACTACCGGTTCTGTGGGCATGGCTTGGTGGGCGTGGCAGGGGAAGGATACTGCGATCTCCATTCCCACCCCACTCTGGGGCCGGCCAGTTTGCCGGTTCTCTGAACTTCTCAAAACTTCCGCTACCAGTTCTCCGAACTACTCAAAATTTCTGCTACTGGTTCTCCAGAACCCGTTAGAACCTGCTGGATTTCACCCCTGAGTTGAAGCTAAGCATACAACAATTAAAACATCATTTCAAACATTCTTGGTCAGGCCTACAATAACTATTTTCTTCTCTCAACTATTTTGCCCAATTTTAAAGGGAAAAAGAAACCTCATGTTCTTTCCTCTTGAGATACCATCACAACTTTAATTACTAGTTTGTCATCCTCCCTTAGGGACAGCTTTTTGTTGTCATCTCATTGCTGGTTGCCTTCCCTTATCAGCTCTTTTTCTTCAGCTTCTTGGTTTCCTCCTGAGTATCTCAGTTCCATTACAATGTAGCCCACCACACATCCTCTATAATTGTTTTTCCTCTAGGCTTGGACACAGCTCATCTAGATGAGATTTTTCTCTTTGAAATGTTTTTGTTTGTTTGTTTGTTTAACCTCCCGCTTGTAGGAAAAATATCACGGGCCAAAATCAGGGCAGTCTTAGCAGTTAGATATGGCATCTGCTCATCCAAATCACATGCTCTGTGCTTATACGAAAGCTATTCCCTCCACAACATTTAATCAGCGCTAAAAAGGAGGGTTTTTTTTTTTAGAAAACAGAAAAGGTTAGTTAAATAAAAAGTGTGAGATCAACAGAAAGAAATATTGTTAAGAAAAGGGCAGCAAATTTAAAGGTCATGTTAAATAATAATACAGGGAGGGCAATTTTTAACCTCTCCCATTAATTTTAAATTCGGAAAGAAAGAGTGTTTGGTGAGAAATTTGCCTTTTAGAGAAATAAATGGGGGGATAAAAGAATATCTTGATAGAGTTCAGTGTATCTTATTTTTCATTCCTCTAACAGATCTCTAACCTTTCCGTGTATATGTATGTATGTACATATGTATATGTGTATATGTATTTATGTACATATGTATATGTGCATATGTATGTATGTACATATGTATATGTACAATATATATATATATATATATATATATATATATATATATATATATATGTATGTATGTATGTATGTATGTATGTAAGTATGTATGTATGTATGTATGTATGTATGCATGCATGCATGCATGCATGCATGCATGCATGTATGGAGAGAGAGAGAGAGAGAGAGAGAGAGAGAGAGAGAGAGAGAGAGAAATAGATAGATAGATAGATAGATAGATAGATAGATAGATAGATAGATAGATAGATAGATAGATAGATAGATAGATAGATAGGTATCTCAGCAGGTAATAGCATCTGGCCAATTTTGGCTGATGTATAAATCTAAGTAGCATCAGATTCAGTGGTGGGTTCCAGATTCCGTTCCAACAGGTACAGTTAGAACGACCCCGGAGTCACCCACATGCACGTGCATGGCATGCACGAACACGCATTCAGCGCACGTATGCATTATAGCTGCAAATGATGCTTCCGCAAGCCTCCGTGACACTCCAGCTGCTCGGCAGAGCGTCACACAGACACTGTATGCGTCATGCTTGTGCGCAGAAGCGCCGACAGCTTTAAAACATAGTAAGGAGCTCGGGCGGGCTGGTGGGCCCTCCGGAGCACCGTGGACCACCGTACCGAACGGTACCCGGTGCTCTGGGCAGGCTCTGGTACGCCCGTACCGGGGCGTACCACCTACAACCCACCACTAATCGGATTATACTTGAAGGGACCATCGTGGTAGGCTATTCTAAGAAGTAAAAAATAATGATGTTAGTCCATCTTGTTCAAAAAGGACCTTGACATCTGGGATGTCAAGCTTGCACATGAATTGGATTAAAGTAAAGGAGAGGTGCGCATAGTCAGCCTCACTCTCTCTTCCCAGATTCTATCTTGCTCCAATAGTAGGACAAGAGTCGAAACAGTTGGAGATGGGCTGGGAGCAGTGGTTGACCAAGGCATCTTTCATATCTTGCCTTGTTCTTAGCATGCCACATCACTTCCAGAGACCACCTTCATGACCGTTGTCTTAGTCTAGTAGGCTTCATCTGTTCAATCTGCTGGAATCTGTCTTCACATGCTTGGGATAGACAAGTTGCTATCTCACAGACGGTCAATGACCCAGTGGCTACTCTCAACCTGGTTTGGCCAGCCTGTCAAAGCTGTTGCCCAGGGTGTGGTCGCCGTGCATGCTACAGCTATTAGGAGCCACTGGGTGGCAGCTGGGAACCAAAGATGGATGAATTGTCCTAAAAGCTGACCTAAAACGAGCTGCCCTAAAGGACCCGACATGCCCTTACACCAGAGATGCTACCCCTCCCTAAACACCTCATACACCCCAGAGAAGTGAAACATACATCCCAGAAGGAGGTAGCAAACCACATCTGCACCATTCCAAAAGAACTCACGGATGTCCCAGGGAGTCAAGCCTGACTCAAGGACCATTTTACTTTAACCTTTCTGTGAGTTATTTCCTACAATATTCGCTTTTAAAGGGTAAGCCTTTTCACAGAAGCCAAATGAATCATGGACTGAAAAAGGAAGAAATAAGTGTTAAAGATATGTGTTTCAACTAAGTCAAATACTCTGAACTTTGATTATTTGAATTATTGATTTGGAGATTCAGGGCTGGTGCACACAGCTCAATTGTTTCAATGCAAACACAGCAAAGCTTTACATTAAAATGTATGGGGCTTCTCATTCATCCAGGTCATGGTTGTCCCAAAGGTGCTTTTTTTTTTTAAAAAAAAAAAAGGCAACTTGATGTCTTTGTTTTTCCTTGAAGATGTTTCCCTTTTCATCCAAGAAGCTTCTTCAGTTCTGACTGAATGGTGGAGAATGGAAGGATTTATACTCATTGCAGTCATCTAGTTCTTAGACTTTATCTGAGTCGTTAGGGCCACTGGGAGGTTTATCTGTGCCCTCAGCAGAGGTGGGTTCCAACCGGTTCAGGTAGGTAGTAACTCAACTGGTAGTAACCCAACCGGTTCGAGTAGGTAGTAACTCAACTGGACACAGCCTGAACCGGTTCTGTCCTCGGGGCTGCCAGCTTGATTTTCTGTTCTGCACATGCGCAGAACAATCTTCATTGAAAATATATATATATTTTCCCTTTTCTAGCGTTGTGCACATGTGCAAACCTTTTTAGGTGCAAATGTGCACCTGGCGAGCGCATGCACGCAAATAATTTTGCACACCAAACCAGTAGTAATGCCGGCAGGAACCCACCCCTAGCCCTCGGGGTCACTGAGTGTTGAACCACAATATTCAGGTGACCCTGAAGGCACAGAGGAACCTCCCAGTGGCCTCGACAAATCTCAGAGAGGGTGCTAATAACCAGATGTCTGCAAGCAATATAAATCTTTCCATTCTCCACCATTCAGTCAGCACTGAAGAAGCTCCTTGGATGAGAAGTGAAATGTCTCCAAGGGAAAACAAAGAATATCCAGTTTCTTTTTGGAAAAAAAAAAGCACCTTTGGGACTTTAAACTGAAGCTTTGAACCTAAGCCCTGGGCAGCCTTATTGATTAACCTATCCATATCCAACACGATTATAATCCAATTCTCTTATTTTGAAATCCATAACTTCTATCTCCCTCTTCGGAGGGAGTGGGGAGGGCAATATTTTCTCTATCTACACAGGTTATATCCTACGTGGTGTTTTCAGTTATACTGGCCATCGGGACACAACATTGATTGGTTTATTGATTGGTTTCATTCGTATTAGGAATGATCAGACAAATGTAATTACTGCACTCAATGAATTCTGAAGCCAGATTTATGGGTTTATGTGATCATTCTATAAGGTTGGCTGGATTCTGCTATCTGCAATAAATAATATATTTATGTTGGCTTTACTACCTATAATGGCCAGCTATCTATTTCTGGGGGAAAAAAACATGAATAAGATGAGCCCTTTAAATTTTGCTCAACTCCGAATCCCAATATTTCTCACCATTGGTTATTCTGGTAGGGGGTGATGGGTATTATAACTCAGCAGCAACTGGAAGATTACTGGTTTCCAGGGACAAAGGAAAAAGCTGGTTTATGGTTTTTATAATGTGCTTATAAACATTATGCTCCCCTTTTAATATTGTATCAAATCCTTGGTATTACTCGAGCAATTTCCTGAATCGGATTCCATTTTTTTGTAGTAAATAATTAAAACAGGTTTTGTTCCAATCATCGTTTTCTTTTCCAAATATACAATCCAGCCATAGTTAAGTAGATTTATAGGATATATCGCTAGTCAGTAGTAAGCTAAATTCTATGGGGCCTATTGTCTCTTAATGATGAAAAGGATTATACTCTTTCAATACACACAAACACACACACACACACACAAACACACACACACCATGCAGATTTAGAAGTGCCATTAAATACCCTGTTGCTTAGTTACTCATCACAAAGTATATGGTGGAAACCTTAAAAGCTAATTAAACATAAAATGAAAATGATGGTTTTCTTTGTTTTTTTAAAATGATATTTATTTATTTGCTTGTTAGATTCATCTGCCCCCCCCCCCTCCAATTCTCAGCAACAGCAAATTGTTAAAAACATGAGAACATGAAAACAACACAAAACAAGAAAGAGCAAGGATGGCAGACATAATAAACTTACATAGGCTGCTGTGGGGAAAATAGGAGGAAGAAGGAGTATTACATTTAGAGAGCCAATTTGGTCAAGTAGTTAAGGCACTAGGTCAGAAAATAGGAAGCTATGGCTTTAAGTCTCATTTTAGCCATGAAAGCTAATTAGATGACTTTGGGTCAGTTAATCTCTCTCAGCCCAACCTGCCTCACAGGGTTATTATGTGGGGAAAATAGAAGGAGGAAGGTGTGTGGGATAAGTTGCCTCCTTGAGTTATTTGTGCAAATAATAAAAATGGGACACTAAATAGAAGAAGATGGAGATGATGGAGCAGGAGGGAGAGGAGGAGGAGGAGGAGGAGGAGGAGGAGGAGGAGGAGGAGGAGGAGGAGGAGGAGGAGGAGGAGGAGGAGGTCCACAGCTGTTGAAACAATAGTTAGACAGGAATCATTTGAACCTCAGGGAGGTTCAAATATAACTATTTTAGTATAAGCAATATATTACAATATTTTATTTTTCTTTCTTATATTGTTTTCCATATTTTAAAAAAACCCACTTTGTAGATATTTCTTCGACAATGCATGTACATTTATCTTTGTCTTTCCCCCCTCTATTTTCATTATTTTAAAAGCAATAAAAATAAATTAAAATAAATTTAAAAATGGAAGTAAAATGAATTGGACAGACTTTAATTTAACCCAACACCAATTCAGTGTTCCAAACTACCACATTCAGTAAATTCTAAACCAAAGCAAAGATACCAGCCTTAAGGAATTTGGTCCTTGTACAATTTAGCTCCAGCATAAATTCAGGAAAGTATTAAAGCTTTCTCTCATAGTGCTTTTGTCTGAAAGGTACCGATTAGAACAATTTGTCAGGATATTTTTATATATTCCTTCACTTCGGGGAGATAGTCTATCACTTTCCTCTTTCCCAGGGTAGGATCTAACGGGAGAAATGACCCATTTTTCCTTTCATTGCAAGTAGAGAAATGTCCAATAAATAGACCACACTTGTGTATTTTATTCAGTTCACAGTAGGAAGGATTGCTTCCCAGCTTGAAATCTCAGGATGATCCCAGAGATCTCAGTCATTTAGTTTTGAAGGCAGTGGATGCGGAAGCCATAATAAAAACTAGAAATGTTTGGGTTCTACTGCTGTTTTTAATGCAAAATGTAACCATTTTCATGATTTACCATTCACATATCTACTGTGTTGCGTAACAAAGACAACTGTAAAATTAATCACATTTTTGAATGTACTCTGAAAATTAAAATAAACGCTGTGTCAGCCTTTCACAAGAAACCTGTAATTCACGGGTGGTTAGATTTTGAACATAGGTGTTATAGGCTGTGGATGAAACTGTTGTCATACTTAGCCACACCAAGCTTATTCATTTCCAAAAGAATCAGATATTGCTTATGCTTTGATACATTATTGTCTAAGTTGTATAGAACAGGTAAGTAGGGGTGGAGGTGAGGAATTATTGTGTGCCTTTCTCTACAAAATTCTTCAAAAACTAGAATGATGTCTTCTAGTTTCCCTCACTTTCTTTCCCTTTTTTTATTGTAAAAAAATTATTTTTCCATTTTCACAACATATATACTATTAAATAGCCAACATCATTTTGTATTATTAAGTGTTTACATCAATTCATCTTACCATCAGCTCCCAAAACACAATTATTCAGCTCTTCTGCTCTCCATACACCCTATTTATCCTTATCCATCACTTTCTTCTCCCACTCTCTCCTCCCCTTCCCTACCTCCTTTCTTCCCTCTGTCATCCTTCCCTACTCTACTTCCCCTTCCTCTCTCCTTCTCCTCTCCCCCTTTCCACTCCTCATTTCTCTCCTCCTCTTCCCCCCTCCTTATCCTGCGGCCAATACGCTCACACAGGGAGGGACTTCTCCTGGTGCCATCCACTGGACAATGCCGGCGGGCGACACCGAGGGGTAGGGCCTTCTCTGTGATGGGCCCAACCCTCTGGAATGACCTCCCCCCCCGACATTAGAACCACTTCTGACCTCCGCTCCTTCCGGCAAAAACTGAAGACTCACCTGTTCCGATTAGCAGGCCTGGCATAATTCAACTGTCCCTCCTGGCAAACGTACTATATCTGGTTATTTTAGGGGTTTTTTAATTTACTGTATTTGTTTTTAGGGGTTTGAATTTATTTTATATCTGCTTTGTACAGTTCTTTTAACGGCATTTTAACCTCCTCCATGTCAACTGTCAACTGTACATATTTAATTTTATTGTACCTTGTTATATTTTGTATGAACTGTACACCGCCCCGAGTCCCTTTCGGGAGAGGGGGCGGTCTAGAAGCATTAAATTAAATTAAATTAAATTAAATTAAATCCTCTCTACTATTCCTTTCTTCTTCCCATACCTCTCTTCTTTTCTTCCCACTCTTTTTTTTTTTACATTTGTTATTATTATTTTATTTATTCTTATAAAAATAAAATCATACAAACATAATTTCAAACATATTGTCGTCACAGCGCAAGAAATCATAACGTTTAAATAACTAAACTTGACATTACCGTCCTAATAATAGGCCTAATATTTAGCACCAACATTTACACTATATGCAGCCCATCTAGTCAGCGTACCTACATCATCAATTCTTATTCATCCTTTAATTTCTGATTAATATTATTTACCAGTATCTGATTTAAACATATATTATTGCTTCAGTTGTTATTATTCGGTCGTTCCCGTACCCAATTGTACCACCTCTTCCAAGAGTTATAGAATTCTGAGTCCTTTTTTCCTTTAATTAATTTTGTTAGTCTATCCGATTCTGCGCATTCATTAATTTTATTTATTACTGCCCTATCCATTGGTATTTGATCGCTCTTCCATTCCTGGGCAAATGCCAATCTTGCCGCAATGATTATGTGCAACACCAAGAACCATATCTCGATGTTGATATCTGGGGGTTTGAGTCCTAACAGGAAGGTTTCAGGTTTCAAATCTAATTGATGTTGGGTGATTTCTATTAACCACCGCCTAATTTTTTTCCAGTATTTAATCGCCTTTGGGCAGGTCCACCACTGATGGAAATAGGTCCCCTCTCTATGACCACATTTCCAGCAATTAGGCATAATCCCAGGGAACATTCTGGCAAGTTTTGCCGGTGGTAGATGCCACCAATATATCATTTTATATGTATTTTCCTTATACGAGGCTGCCATAGTCAATTTCATATTTTTAAACCAAATTTCTTCCCAACTTTGAAAGTCCAATGTGCGTCCTATATTCCGTCCCCAAGCAATCATGCAGTCTTTGACCACTTCTTCCCCTACGTCCAATATCAATAGATATCCGTAGCACTTGGAAAGCATCCCTTTCTCTGTTCCAAAGAGAACCTTGTCCAGTTCTTGTTTATAGGGATATATACCTTCAGTCTTCTGATCTTTTTTATACCTTGAGAGTATCTGGGAATATGGCCACCAGTCGATATGGTACCCTTGCGAAGCTAGTGATTCCCTGGTCTTCAAATTCCCCTGTGAGTCTAAGATCTCTTCATATGTCAAGATCTTCTCTTTTCTTCCCACTCTTTATCATTTACTTGGTGCATTTCAGCTTCTGAGCAAGCTCCGTTTTATGTTGATGGTATTTATAGTTCCTTTTCGATATACATATTTCATTTTAACATCCTTTCTTTAAAAAAAAAGATTTTGAACATAGGTGTTATAGGCTGTGGATGAAACTGTTGTCATTCTTAGCCACACCAAGCTTATTCATTTCCAAAAGAATCAGATATTGCTTATGCTTTGATATGCTTATTGTCTGAGTTCTATGGAACAGGTAAGTAGGGGTGGAGGTGAGGAATTGTTGCGTGGCTTTCGCTACAAAATTCTTCAAAAACTAGAATGATGTCTTCTAGTTTCCCTCACTTTCTTTCTCTGATGACGTTTTCCTTTTTTAGTTCAGCCTAATTCCGAAATTTATTTTCTGTAATGTTGCAAGGGGTTGATGCAGAGGTGGGTAACTAATGGCCCCTCTACAACCTGTGGACAACATGACTCAGGAATTCTGGGAGTTGAAGTCTACAGGTCATAAAGGGGCCATAGTTGCTCACACCTGGGGTAATGGGTACTGGCATTGTTGCTTCTGTGATCGTTTTCTCCCCTTCATTCTGCAGTTTTACTGGCTGACTATGTTTCTTCATCTTAAAAGAGATATGGGGCTTCATGATTTATTTCCTTTAACTTGTAACTTGGGAAGTCAAGACAGTTTCAGACTGTTCAGGTGATTTGTGGATCCAGCATTTTGCTAACCACAGTGAACTCTAAAACCCCAAATGCTACCAAGAATTTCACCAGATTTATCTTTTCTTTTGTAAAGAAAAAAGAAAAATTAAGTGGGTGCGGGAAATCTTTCGGGATAGCAATTTTTAAATCAAATTGAATTATATAAAAACATTTATGAGTGTTCTGTGTCTTTCTCAATGTTGGGTTCTCTACCAGAGATCTGGGAATTTGAAAGTTCTGCACAGGATTTTAGTTGTTCTTACCACTGTACTCTTTTGCTCCAACAAACCCCAGAGAGCTCTAGGATCTGTTGGAGACCATCTTCACTACTGGGACCACTTTGGTCTTTATTGTCCACATTCTCTCCAGTTCCATATATTTGCATTTTTTCTGATAAATAAGTGGAGACACGTATAGAACTATTTCAAGCTATTTAGCTCTCATCAGCTAGCCATATCCTTACTGGGATTTGAAGTTGGGCTGTTTTTACATATTAGGCAGTTATACTAACCTCTAAGCCACAAGCTCGCCTCTCTTATCAGCTGAGCCAGGGGAATGATTAAGTGTTTTTTTCTTTTGTCAAAGCACCTGGTATGCCCAAATATGGGAGGAGCTGAAAGGCAAAAGGGAAGCAGTATGCTCCCTCCCACATTTGGGCATTCCAGGTGCTTTGACAAAAGAAAAAAATACTGTGTGTGTGTAGTGTGTGTGTGTGTGTGTGTGTGTGTGTGTGTGTAAAATACTGTATATAAAACAGAAGACAGAATTTTTTTCTGGCACATTATCAATTTTCAAGGTCACAAAGATTGCAGATTAATTTTTCTTGAGACATGTTTCACTGCTGGGAAACAACTACAATGATAACAGCTGACCTCTAGCTATGCTACTATGTCCTTGAGCATTATATACTGTTGAGCTGATGTTGTATGGCTCCTATCCAGTAAGCTTCCCATTTCAACAGTATCTCCAACAAATGACTGTTTGGAGCCCTTGCTATGAGGTGCTTCCTTGAAACTGTTTCACGACTATTTTATTAATGGTCTCAAAAGCTACTTCTACAAATGGGGAAAAAATACAAAGCTTTTAAAATAATTCAAACAAAATTATATATACAAATCTAAAGGGGACTACCGGTAAATAACAAGACATATTCATTTCCTAAATATATAGATGGATTAAATAAAACAAAACCTAAAAAAATAATGTTTTTCTACATTTCTACAATACAAGTGTAAGCATTACTTTGCAACTTAGAGGAGAATTATTCAGAGAAAGGCAACACCAATATTTTACTGGAATATGATCTACTGAAATTTGTCCACAGATTTTGCACATCCCTTTTCCAACTGTGCTAACTTAGTATACTAGCTTCGTAATTGTTGTTTCAGTGACTAAACAGAGGAGAAATTGAAATGTAAATTCTCCCTTGCAAATCCTTGCAAATCCTCCTTTTATCAACCCTAAGTCTCCACAGTTAATTCGGCTGTCCTTCATTTTCTATTTCACGGATATACTGTACTTTCAGGAAGAATAGGGAGGCTTTTAGGAATACAAAGTTTATTTGACTCTTTGGCTCACAGGTAAAAATGATGTATTTTCTTTTTGGGTTCACACTTCTTATCATTATCAAGAACCACTCTCTCTCTTTTTAACCCAAGAAAGCAGAAATAGCAAAGTTGATTGTTGTAGGAAATCCATTTGATAGTTCTGAGTCTGCTTCACACATGCTTGAGAAAATATTCAAAATGTTGGATCATTCCATTTGAAATGTCCCATAATTTAAATATAACAATTAATTAATGTAATAAATTTCCTTGCTTCCTTTGAGGGGCAATATGATTCTTTAAAGAAATACTGAACTCTGTCATTCTGCAAAGCATTAGGTTTTATTGAAGAATATGAGAGATTTTGTTACATATCTTATGTCTTAAATAGGCTAAGACCTAAGGCTAAGACATAGATAGTCTTGGCCTAGATAGGCTAAGACATAGATAGCCTTGGCCTAGATAGGCTAAGACATAGATAGTCTTGGCCTACATAGGCTAAGACATAAGGTTAAGACATAAATAGTCTTGCCTAGATAGGCTAAGACATGAGGCTAAGACATAGATAGGTTTGGCCTAGATAGGCTAAGACTGCTGAATTGGGGAAATTCTAGCTAGGAACATAGAACTAACCTAATCTTTAGTTCCCCCCTCCTTTTCCCCCTAAAAGAGCAAGTTCTTTTATGCAAAAGTCAACTCAGCATTTTCTCAGAACTGACAAACACCCAACATCCTGAATCCATCCAGGATAGGAGAAAGACAAGCCATGAAAATGAGGACATGAGAACTATAAAATAGAATCCAGCTGCCTGAAAAAGGTAGGTCAACATCAAATTAGCAGTGCATTCTTAGAAACAGAGCAACCCTTTTTTGTTCAATCTTACATACTTAACTGCAGAGGCAAATAAATATGTATCACTGAAGCAAATATGTTAGCAGAGCAATGAATTAGTTCCAAATGAGTTCCAAATAATCTGCCAAACACTGTAATTAATATTAATCTTGAGAAAACATATCCTCAAATTCAAGATCCAGGGATGGCCACTTTCTCTCTCTTTTTAAATAATTGCAGAGGAAAATTTAATGGATACCAACGATATCTTAACCCTTTTTGACAGCAAACAAAGAACCGAAGCAAAACTGGAACCGGATTTCAACTACACTTGAGGAAATAAATATGTGTCTATTGGGGAGGTGCAATTCCCCATCTGAGAGACTGTTAAAAACAAAAGAATTGTTTAGTAGTCATCTAGTGTTGTATGTTAACTGTGTGAGTTTCCTGGACAGAGTTAAGGTATACTGAAAAGGATGTCTGTTAGGAGAGACTGATAACATTATGTTAATGCATGGGAAAACATAACAGTTATTCTCTTTTCACATGATATCATCATTTATGTAACATTTTTCCACCACTCTTCATGGGGTCTAGGAAAACTCGGCATGGCCAACTCACCATGACCAACTTGTCAGTTCTGAGAAAATGCTGAGTTGACTTTTGCATAAAAGAACTTGCTCTTTTAGGGGGGGAAAGGAAGGGGGAACTAAATTAAAATCTAAATCTAAAACTAAAAGAAACTAAAACTAAACTAAGAGGTGGGAACTAAATTAAAATTTGTTATGTATCTTATGTCTTAGCCTAGATAGACATAACGCTAAGACATAGATAGTCTTGGCCTAGATAGGCTAAGACATAACGCTAAGACATAGATAGTTTTGCCCTAGATAGGCTAAGAGTGCTGAATTGGGGAAATTCTAGTTAAGAACATAGAACTAGCCTAATCTTTAGTTTAGCTATAATCTTAGGTGCTACAATGAGTCTCTGCTATGAATCCTGAAATTGGTGATCCCCTGGGTGTTGGTAAATTTTGTATGGTTAAATATGGTACGTTTATTGATTGCAGTTATATTCCTGCTTGTGTGATGACTACTAACGTTTATAATTTGACTTCTTAACACTAGAAAAGTTGTAGTTGTTTCAAGCTCCTTCCACGTGTAAAGGAGTATATTCCTCCTCTGTGGTTTTGTGGATCCAATTTTGTGGATTACAGTTTATCACTTGTTTCATCCCCAGAGGAAATACTGTGAATAATTTTCTCCTGAGGTATGGAGCATTATTTTCTTACTGATGGGAAATGCCTACTTTGTCTTGCCTTCCAGCTTACAGGATTTCATTCTTTCCTCTGGAACCAAGGAACTGGCCACCATCTTCTTCTTCTGTAGCTACTGCAAGTGATTGTTTTGCAATTTCCCATCATATCACTACTGATGGTTGTTGTTTCAACTTTATTTTCATATGGAAATATTGAAAACAGAAAGCAGTAGTGAAGACTCTCTACAGTTCCGGAAATTCACTTAAGAGAAAATGAGAAATAATATACAGTAAGAGGTGATATGTTAAAACTTTATTTAGCAGTTTTGAATAAATTTGTTGTTGTTAGTTGCAAAGTCATGTCTGACCCATTGCGATCCCATGGACAGAGGCCTTCCCATCCTCTACCATCCTCTGGAGTCCATTTAAGCTCACCCCTACTGTTTCTGTGACTCTATCATTCTCTACCGTCCCCTTCTTCTTTTGCCCCCAATCTTTCCCAGCATGAGGCTCTTCTCCAGTGAGTCCTTCCTTCTCATTTGGTGGCCAAAGCACTTGAGTTTCATCTTCAGGATCTGGCCTTCTAAAGAGCAGTCAGGGTTGATCTCCTATAGAACTCACCGGTTTGATCTAATAGAGGAGAATATTTGTAACTCAGGATTGAACCGTGGAGTCCTTGGTGCTTTTGAACTTGGCTGTTTTCTTGCAGAAGTTTCATTACCCAACTAGGCAACATCATTAGTGCTAGCTGAATAATGAAACCTCTGCAAGAAAACAACCAAGCTCAGAGAGTATAAATATATTTATGCTTGTCAACATTTAGAATCCTAAACTTTTTAATATTTACTTTGCTTAATGTTTATAATAATAATGAACATTCTCTGCATCTTATTATACATGGTTGTGTGCCAATGAACCCAGACTCTGTTCCCTTATGCTGCACAGACCAATGCTAGACATCATAAGCTTCTTCTAGTAATAATTTATAGCTCTTAGAAACAATACTCTTGATTCCATCTATCCTTATTACAAATTGTCTTCCCCTTCTTCCCTTCCGTCAACCTTGTCAAGATTAGCTATTTTTCCTAGTCTATTATCCACTCCCAACACATGTATATGAGTTTCTTCTTGCAGATCATCACATCAAGGGAGCAATCCGTCTCTGTTTGAACCAGATTGATTGTTTCTTCTTACAGTTCATAGTACTCTAAGTAACCATTGCCAGATCCATAATTCAAAAGCATCCACCTTCTTTATCTTGCACTTCCTCAATGTCCAGCTGCCACAGCTGTATATTAGTACTCAAAAAAGCATTATTTTTAACTATTGTATCTTTGTTGACATATAAAAAGGCTTGACACTCATGGTCAAAATTTGTTGTTGTCTTTCTGCTTATGATTAATCCCCTGTCCAGCACACTGATGGTTTTAATTTATTCTAGACTCCCCCCCCCCAAAAAAAATAGTTTGTCCCTTGTTGTGAATGTGTCTTCTTAATATTAACATTAACCCCAATTTTTTTTCTCATTCCATTTTTCTTTTGTATGAGATCTTCTAAATCTTCATTAGCTTTAGCTAATAAAGTAGGTGTTATTACATATTTAAAGGACCACAGTGGCTCAAGTGGTTGGAGTGCTGGGCAGGAAGTTAGCAAAATTCAAGACTTGAGGGTTGCGGTAATGGAAAGATTGAGCTCCTGTCCTTCACTCCAGCTCCTGCCAGAGACATGAAAGAAGCCCCAAGTTGGGTGTCCCCAGGGCAATGGGGAATGTCACTCAGTGGTGCAATTCAGCTGGTTCTATCTGGTTCGGGTGAACCGGTAGCAGTAGTGGCAGGAGGCTGCACCCTCCCGCCCAGACATTGTCACATCCTGTTTTTTATGCTCTGCTCATGCTTTGAAGGTGCTGCACATGTGTGGAAGGTTCTGCGCATGTGTGAAAGGTCCTATGCATGTGTGGTGGAGGTGCGTGCGCGTCCTCACATTTGTGAACCAGTAGGGAAAGTAAGTTTATTTCACCCCAGATGTCACTGGCTAATTCTTTCAATCCGGAAGTTCCTCAGTGGTTTTGATTCAAACGCAAACCAAGTTCAGACTGTTCAAACTGTTAGTGTTTCAGCTTTCTAGTCTGTTTCTAGCTGACATCTCTTCTAAACCAATCATTCTTGCAGTACATTCAGGTTAAATTTAAAGAGACATGAGGATAATACAATACAATACAATACAATAGTAGAGTTGGAAGGGACCTTGGAGGTCTTCTAGTCCAACCCCCTGCCTAGGCAGGAAACCCTATACCGTTTCAGACAAATGGCTATCCAACATCTTCTTAAAGGCTTCCAGTGTTGGGGCATTCACAACTTCTGGAGGCAAGCTGTTCCACTGATTAATTGTTCTAACTGTCAGGAAGTTTCTCCTCAGTTCTAAGTTGCTTCTCTCCTTGATTAGTTTCCACCCATTGCTTCTTGTTTTGTCCTCAGGTGCCGTGGAGAATAGCTTGACTCCCTCTTCTTTGTGGCAACCCCTGAGATATTGGAACACTGCTGGATACATGTCCTACTCTCACTTCCTTGTCTGTTCTGTATTATTCTGTTTCTTCAATTTTAATACTTACGATAATTTCTTCATTGTTAAGGTTCTTCAGCAAAAAAAGATCAATTGGTGGGGAGTATGGTTAAAACTGTGTACGGCAAATCTTTGAAAACTTGCTGAAAAATCATTGAAAGTCTGCCATGGGCAGCCATTAAAAGACTTTATAATATCTGCAGTTGGACAGTTCAAATCCCACCAGGCTCAAGGTTGACTCAGCCTTCCATCCTTCCAAGATGGGTAAAATGAAGATCCAGAATTTTGGGGGCAATATGCTGACTCTGTAAACCACTTAGAGAGGGCTGTAAAGCACTGTAAAGTCGAAGTGCTATTGATATTGGAATGATGGCGTATACACAAAATGGTGCTATAATCCATGGTGGAAGAAACGGAAGCTGAGGGGATTTTTAGCCAAATGTTTTACATTGTTTTTAGGGGGTTCCAGGGAGGGGGGGTGGGTTAACCAGGCCGGGAGGGAAGCCAGCGCCAGACGAACAGGTGAGTCCAGGAGGGAAGTGAGCGGGGTGGGGGGGGAGAGGGAACAAATTATTCCGGTAGAGGGTTGTTTTATTACATCGGTCGCGGGGAGGGGGGGATGCGAGGACAAGAGAAGATTACAAGGTCGGTTGGGAGACCGTGGCTGTTGGCTACGCCCGGTCGTTTGTACCAACCCCCGCAGCCTAGGTGGTCAGGAACTACAGAGCCAGGGCCTGCGGCTGATGCTTTGCAATGCAAGGTCCGTAACCAACAAGGCCCCCCTCATTAGCAAGTTGATCTCCGAGGGGGAGCTGGACCTTGCAGGGATAACGGAGACCTGGTTGGGCCACGAGGGTGGTTTACCCCTCGTGGAAATGTGCCCACCGGGTTTCCGTGCATTCCATCAGCCTCGGGCCCTGGGTAAGGGTGGTGGGGTGGCGGTAGTTATATGGGATGGTCTGGAACCGAGAGAGTTCACTGTTCCTCAGATATCCGGTTGTGAATCCCTAGGTGTGAAATGGGGCCCAGGGAGGCAGTTGGGCCTGCTGATTGTATACTTGGCTCCTCGCTATACATCAGCAGCCCTGCCCGAGCTCCTCGAGCTGATCTCAGAGACGGCGGTTGAGATCCCCAGGCTCTTAGTCATGGGGGACTTCAACCTGCCGTCGACGGGAGCAGCATCTGAGGTGGCTCGGGAGTTCATGGCTTCCATGACAGCCATGGGCCTGACCCAATTAATTCAGGGCCCCACACACGAGGGCGGTCACACACTGGACCTTATTTTTGTATCTGAACAGTGGACGAGTGATCTGGGAATAGGGGACTTAGTTATTACTCCCCTGTCATGGTCAGATCACTCATGTCTCTGGCTCGACTTCCCTGCCGCTACCCCCCACCGCGAGGAGGCGGAGCCAGCCTGTCCAAGCTGGTACCGCCCCAAGCACCTGATGGAACCGGATAGGTTCCAGACGGAACTTGGGCCACTACCTGTAGCCCTGACCCGCGCTCGGTCGGAGGACCTAGTGGCCTGGAATACGGCGGTGGCTGGGGCCTTGGACCGGGTTGCGCCTTTGCGACCTCTCCTGCGGCAGCGATCCACCCGGGCTCCTTGGTATACCGAGGAGCTGAGGGTGATGAAGCGCCATAGGAGACGTCTAGAGAGCAGGTGGAGATCCTCACGCTCCGAGTCTGATCGAACACAGGTAAGAGCCTATTTACGGACCTACCTTGTGGCATTGAGAGCAGCCAAACGTAGACATTGTGCCGCTCTTATTGCATCCGCGGATAACCACCCTGCCGCCCTGTTTAGGGTGACCCGCTCTCTCCTGTCACAGGGGACGCGGGGGGCACCCTTGCAGGGTAGAGTAGAGGAGTTTGGGGAATATCTGCAGGACAAAGTCGCTCAGATCCAGAGCGGATGGGCCCCCTCCAGTGGGCCGGACGAGCCGTCAACAGTGAGTCTTGTGAGACCATTCTGGGAGGAGTTTGACTCTGTTGCCCCCGAGGATTTGGACAGGTTGCGTGGATGGCTGCGACCCACCACATGTTCAATGGACTCGTGTCCCTCCTGGCTGGTACTGGCATCCTGGGAGGTGACACGAGGCTGGCTTCTGGGCCTGGTGAACGCCTCATTGGGTGAGGGCTTCTTACCAACTGCCTTGAAAGAGGCGGTGGTGAGGCCCTTACTCAAGGGGCCTTCACTGGACCCAATGGAGCTGGCTAATTATCTTCCAGTCTCCAACCTTCCCTTTTTAGTGAAGGTTGTTGAGAATGTGGTGGGACAGCAATTTCCACGACACCTTGACGAATCCAAATATCTAGACCCGCGCCAGTCCGGCTTCCGACCCGGGCACAGCACAGAGACAGCCTTGGTCGCGCTGGTTGATGATCTCTGGAGGGCCAGAGATAGAGGTTGTTCCTCTATCCTGGTCCTATTAGATCTCTCAGCGGCTTTTGATACCATCGACCATGGTATCCTATTGCACCGGCTGGAGGGGATGGGAGTCGGAGGCACCGTTTTACGGTGGTTCGGCTCCTACCTCTCCGACCGGTCGCAATGTGTGTTGACAGGGGGGCAGAGGTCGACCCTGAGGTCACTCACTTGTGGGGTGCCGCAGGGGTCGGTCCTCTCACCCCTCCTGTTCAACACATATGTGAAGCCGCTGGGGGAGATCATCCATGGTTTTGGGGTTGAATACCATCTGTACACTGATGATACTCAGCTGTACGTTTCAACCCCAAATCACCACAGCGAGGCTGTCGAAGTGATGTCCCGGTGTTTGGAAGCCTTCGGGGTCTGGATGGGGGACAACAGACTCAAACTCAACCCCTCCAAGACTGAGTGGCTGTGGTTACCGGCACCTCAGTTCAGTCAGCTGACTCCAACGCTGGCCATAGGGGGCGAACAACTGCCCCCTGTGGAACGGGCGCGCAATTTGGGCATCCTCCTAGATGCCCGGCTGTCAATGGACGACCATGTGGCAGCCGTGGCAAGGGGGGCGTTCCACCAGGTTTGCCTGGTGCGCCAATTGCGCCCCCTTCTGGACCGGGATGCCCTACGCACGGTCACTCATGCACTGGTGACGTCTCGCCTGGACTACTGTAATGCTCTCTACATGGAGCTTCCCTTGGGACGCGCACAAAGACTGCAGCTAGTCCAGAATGCAGCTGCGCGGGCAGTCATGGGGAGTACTAGGTACTCCCACGTAACACCGCTCCTGCGCGAGCTGCACTGGCTACCTATGGTCTTTCGGGTGCGTTTCAAGGTTTTGACCACCATCTTTAAAGCGCTCCATGGCATAGGGCCTAGTTACCTGCGGGATCGCATCCTCCCACACACATCCCTGCTCCAATTCGCTCTCACAGGGAGGGGCTTCTCCTGGTGCCGTCCACTAGGCAATGCCAACGGGCGACACCGAGGAGTAGGGCCTTCTCTGTGATGGGCCCAACCCTCTGGAATGACCTCCCCCCCGACATTAGAACCACCACTGACTTCCGCTCCTTCCGGCAGAAACTGAAGACACACCTGTTCCGACTGGCTGGCCTGGCATAATTTTTAACGTCTACTTCCTGGCATATATATTTCCTACTGGTTTTTTAGGGGACTTAATTTTATAGGACACTGGGGTTTTAAATTCTGTATATTTTAAATTATTCATTTAGCAATTACAGTTCTGTCTATTTTTATCCTCCTCTTATTTATGTATTTATCCATTTAATAATTTTAATTGTTTAAATGTTATTTTTGATGTTTTTGATATGGACTGTACACCGCCCCAAGTCCCTTTTGGGAGAGGGGGCGGTCTAGAAGTGCTAATTAAATTAAAATTAAAATTTCCATTTTCAGAATACTCTTAAGATTTAAGAGTGAACAAACTGGTTACAGCCACACCAATACCTACAACTAGAACTAACATTGTAAAGAGAACGGTATCTTGCCAGTTTCAGCGCTGAACCACCATATTGTCTTAAATATTATAGCTTGCACAAAGAAGCAATTTTCACAGGGAGATTCACCAAGTACTGACCCAAATAAGCCCTCATATGGGTCAGGAACAAGCAAGCAGAGTAACTTTGAGCTTTTTAATCAGCCTATCCATTGATTAATAAGTGAAAGCACAATATTTAATCAACCCAAAAGCTTTTCATTGTTTGACAGCTCGCCTTTTTTATGAGACACTTAAACATTATCCTCTGTATGCAAAAGTAATGAATCATAAACCAGCTTCAACTAATAATTGTGTATAGTTTCTGGAAGAAGATAATAAGAAGGAAGGAGGGGGAAAATCCCTAGAGTTGTTCCTTGTATACTTGTGTTCACTCACCCACACACATTTACATAGACTGTGAATGTAAGCAAAATTTCTTAAGCTTCAGAAACTAGCTATATATGTTGTTTCCTTTTTATTATTTTTTTTCACAAGATTCATTTTCTTAGGTTCTTATAATTGAAACAAGGCAGCTAGCAAATTGTGGCATTTTTTGTTAGCACAAAACATGCTGGTTTATTTACACTACTTATATTGTCATTAGGTTGTCACATCTGACTGGTTAGATGAAATGATACTGTTTTTTTTTTTTTTACTGGCATCATCCCATCGGACCATGATATTATGTTATTATAACATTCCTAACTGGCTGAGATAATCTGTGACAAATACAGGAAAATTAGGAAATGAAAAAAGAAATCATTCAGAGGATGTTAAATATACACTAGTATTTTCAAGGAAAAAAATATGATCTCCATCAAAATTATTTTAGATTACTCTGGATTGGAATATTTACACTGGACACACCGGAAAATAATTAACACACATATATAATATAATGTGGGTTATAATTACAGGTTGACTTAGATGAGAATATGCCCTGTTAAATTTAAATGGACTTCCTTCTGAGCAGATAGTAAAGAACAGATAGTAAAATATAGATGTAGTTTACCTTGCCAGGTATGATTCTGTATATTTATACTGAAGTATGAGAAACATGAATTTATTTGAGTTCACTGGAGTAAGTTTCATTATTCAGTGCAGCAATGCTATTCAGTACAGTGTGCCTTTTCTGCTATAGAACCTGCCCTATGGAAGATATTCCTAGAGATGATGGATGGATGGATGGATGAATGGATGGATGGATGGATGGATGGATGGATGGATGGATGGATGGATGGATGGGTGGGTGGGTGGGTGGGTGGGTGGGTGGAAAGATAGGTAGGTAGGGGGATGGATGGATGGATGGATGGATGGATGGATGGATGGATGGGTGGGTGGGTGGGTGGGTGGATGGATGGATGGATAGATGTAGGAAGGTAGGTAGGTAAATTTGATTTGATTTGATTTGTTTGCTGCCCATCTCACTTTGAGATTACTCTGGGTGGCTTACAAACATTAAAGGTTTATGAATAATAAATAGTTCTTATAATTGTAATAAATTACAATTAGAAAGATGATGAGGAAAGGAGAAGGATGTACACAATGAAGGTAGAGACTTCGCTTAATAAGTCAACTACCTCCAGCATGATACACCCCTGTTGAGTACCAAGCCAACTGGCAGAGGCAGGTCCTAAGGCCCTTAAAGGACGGTCAGAAGGGTGGGAACAGATCTCACCCTAGGAGGCAAGATGTTCCAAAGGGCAGGCGCCACATTAGAAAAGTATCTTCTGCCAGGTCAGCAGATTAGGATGCCGCCAACATTCCTGGCCTTTTATAAGCCCTAAAGACCCAGTTCTGTGAAAGGACCCATCTTCTGGCCATATTAGCATTTCTTTTTTGTACTTTTTCATCAGCATTTAAGTTTTATGATTTATTATTGTAATTGTTCTGATTTTTATTTAATATGTTCATGCCCAGAATCATGTTTTGAAATTGACAATTCAACATATTTATTCAATCAATCAATCAATCAATTCTACTTTCCTCATCTAGCTGTTGTGACATCAGAATGCTGCAAGTTCTCCACTATTTTATCCACCAAGAGTTTGATACAAGGAAGCTATTATATAGATGTTTTAAATAAATAAATAAAATCTTGCAGGTCTCATTCTGATTGGAAGCATGTGAGAGGATTAACTAATCAAAGCAGCTACATCTTTTTTCGTACTTGTCTTCCAAAGCACCTCTTTTAAAGCATTTTTGAAGCATTCCCAAGATTTAATAAATTGAGCTAATCCAATGCTATTTTAATATAAAGTATTGTATTTCACTAGGTAAATTTTGTGCTAAAAGAGCCAAGGTGGTACAGTGGTTAGAGTGCAGTACTGCAGGCTACTTCTGCTGACTACCGACTGCTTGCAATTTGGCAGTAAAAATCTCACCAGGCTCAAGGTTGACTCAGCCTTCCATCCTTCAAAGGTGGGTAAAATGAGGACCCAAATGGTTGGGAGCAGAATGCTGACTCTGTAAAACCACTTAGAGAGGGCTGTAAAGCACTGTAAAGTGGTATATAAGTCTAAGCGCTATTGCTATTTCTACTTGGTTAAATTCACTTTAACCTATATATTAAATGTGATTTTTCTTTTAATGTTCCACTTTCAAAAGCTTATACATTCTGATTTCCTTAAACGTTATTTTATTTTATGTCTGAAGGCACATTAATCACAAAGAGTGGGTTGGACACAGATAAAAAGTAATATTTTTTTTTTAGATTTTCTGGAAAATAGTTTAAGTGACCTCAGTGAATCCCATATATATATTTATATATATTTGTAATACAGGTAGTCCTTGGCTTACAAATATTCATTTAGTGACTGACTGGAGTTACAATAGCACTGAAAAAAATGGTGACTCATGACCGTTGAAGCGTCGCTGAGGTCATGTGATCAAAATTTGGATGCTTGGCATCTGGCATGTATTTATGACAGTTCTGGGATCATTTGAAACCTTCTGACAAGAAAAATCAGTGCAGAAGCCAGATTCACTTAACAACCGTGTTACTAACTTAACAACTGCAATGATTCACTTCCCAACTGTAGAAAGAAGGATTGTAAAATGGAGCAGAGCTCATTTAACAACTGTCTTGCTTTGGGACTCATTTGTGGTTGTAGGTTGAGGACTATCTGTATTCACCAAAGAAATGCAGAAACATTTGCTCATTGAGGACTTAGAATAAGAAGAAATAATTTACATTAACAGAAATAAAGGGAGTAATGTTAATAAAAATAAATAGTGATGTTAATAGTGATAAATATCTGAATTTGACTGAAGCAAACATTGAACTGAAAAGAAATACATAATAATTTGAAAGGAATCTCCTTAGAATTTGGAAGTGTGCATCTGAAACCTCTTCACGCCTATCTTTTCTTCAAGGAAGCAGTGATGTTTGAATTTACTAGCAACCTGCAACCAAATTCCAAACTAATAGTTACCATCTACAATTTCTCAATAACAGGTAATATTAAACTATATCTTCTGGAAATATATTCTTGAGATTAAATTGGAGTAAAGCTGTGGGTCACTTTTAGCAACCTGTTTTCCAATAATACTGAAAAACATACTTATAAACATACTGTATGTTCTACTTCTATCCTTAAAGTTCAATTACATAGGAAGGCACCCTATCCCACAGTAGATACTTTATCCATCAAATTATGCGGCGTGGTGGCTCAGTGATTAGAATGCAGTGCTGCAGGCTACTTCTGCTGACTGCCGGCTGCCTGCAGTTTGGCAGGTCGATTTTCACTGGCTCAATAACAATAGCAATAGCACTTAGTGCTTTTCAGCCCTCCCTAAGCAGTTTACAGAGTCAGCATATTGCCCCCAACAATTTGGGTCCCCATTTTACCCACCTCGGAAGGATGAACAGTTGAGTCAACCTTGAGCCTGGTGAGATTCTAACTGCCAAATTGCATCAGCCGGCAGTCAGCAGCAGAAGCCTGCAGTACTGCACTCTAGCCACTGCGCCATCGAGGCGCCTTCCATCCATCCAAGGTCAGTAAAATGAGGAGCCAGATTGTTGGGGGCAATAGGCTGACTCTGTAAACTGCTTAGAGAGGGCTTTAAAGCACTGTGAAGCAATATGTAAGTCCAAGTGATATTGCTAGTGCTATCCGTAAGCCTATGGTTCTTTCTTTTCTGACTCTTGCTCTGTTGTCAAATGGCAACAGGGAAGAGCCCAATGCTTTTCTACTTTCTTTCTTCTTCTTTTTTCATTTTGCTAACTGGGCTTCTACATCTAGTTTCTTGCAATGTAGACATCTAGGCTTCCGATTTAACAGAGCAGATTGTCTGCCTCAGTTGATTTGTATGCATATTGTATTTAGTGAAAGATACAGATGCATTTCTCTGTTATTAGTGATAGATAGGGCTCTTCAGATAACCACTTGTGTCCTAGTCACCTTGTGAGTTCAATTGATGGCCGTGCAAGCTGTAATTGATATGCCCATATAGCATCTCTGCTTGGCAAGCTGTATTGCTTGCTGGTTTGCTTCCAGGGAAGGTTGAAGTTGCTGGTTGCTTATCTATAAAGTCCTACAAGGCACAGAACCTGTTAACTTGAGGGACTGCCTGACTTCCATAACATCTGCCCAACCAGTTAAATCCTGCATGGTGTCTTACTTTTCACATAAAATTCCGGTATAATACTTTCACAGCTTAATCATGCTTGATTTTTAATCAATTGTGTGATTTGGCTGTGTTCTCTTATTACATGATAAACTGTTCATGTTTATATTCATACTAGCGGCATTTACTATCAAACTGGTCTTTTCTGTTTTTACCTTGGTGGCTGCTACACTAGTGCAGTGTTTGTTCTTGGGCAGCCAAAACCATTCATTTCTTATTTATCATCTTTGTCAATTGGATAATTGCCAAAGGGATGAATAATTAACCTGAAGGATTCCTCTTTTCATTTTGCCTTCACCTAATTCATCACCATTAAATATTAACTTTGTCTCCCATACTTTCATTCCTATTCCTGCAAAACCTTGTTTTGACTGATGGCAACAAAGTCTATCCTTTTTTTAACCCAGCTATGTGAAAAGAATCAAATACTTCCTTGCAATCAGTTTAATGCATCTGTTCCAGATACATTCTAGTTCTTGAATTCCTTTGATAACTTCCTAACCATTTCTTCTGTTATACTTAAATTTTTCATAGTCTTTCCTTTTAGTTCATTTTCTATGGTGGTACTCTCTGCCATCTTGTCATATTTTATGAGGTGATCCTCTAGTTCTTTTCAGAAAGTTGCAATTTTGAAAATATTATTTTTCACTTCGAACTATTGTTCCTATTGAATGGGTCCTGAATGGCTCTAAATTGTAATTTGTTTGCAACACAATTTTGTATTGGCTTATATGAGACTCATATTACTTTATTTTTTCTTAAAAGTGCCGCAATTCTATTATAGCTCTTCAAATTCAGCTCTGCAATTGGTTGCAATGTTATTGTTAAGGTTCAGCTTCAATTTATTTTTCAATTTTCCTGATTTTAGGGTTTCAAATTGTTTACATCTACCATATTTTTTAGTTTCTAATCTAATTTAATTTTCTAAATAATGTATAGATACTTTCATTTTCTTTCCCAATTTCATATCAAAGCTCTATAGTGACAACTTGAGGAGAACAATGCATCTGACGGTTTGTATGAGGGAATTGCTCAGCTAGTGTCCAAATGGATTCAGAGAATCCACATGAACATAAACCAACAGTTTCATATAAATAAATATATTTAAGTAAATAAGATAGGCTAACAGGAGCATCGTCAGGTAAATCAACACAGGAGGAACATCATGAGGCAAATCACAGAAAGCACACAGGGCAAAAAGGCGGGAAACAAAGAAACCCCCCTTTTCACTCATAGCAACCAATCACAGCTTAGGTTTCCTCATGGAGAGCTCTATTTAACCAATTAGCTATAACTGTGTGTTCTTACTCATTGTACAATACTTCACTGCTCCAGCTATTAAATTTTTAAATATCTTAACAGTTTGGTTCATCAACCATTGATTTTGAAATGGCTGCTAGCATTCTGTTTAAGTTCTGAGACATCCCAGGGAAGATTGTCCACTTTGTTTGCTCTACAATAGATATTTCCATACGTGCTGCCAATTGAAATAACTTCCAAGTCTTTTCAAAGCAAATATTTTTGCCTTTCATTTAGCGCTGGTTGCTTGCCTTCACAAATTGCTGCATTTTCTTGCCAGAGAAGATAATTTTCTTGCAAATCTCGAGTCTCGTTTTATATTTTGGCTAATTAAGCCAGGATCCCAATAGGAAAGCAGAAAGTCTGGAGCTCACACTATTGAGAAAGGGAAAACAAGTCAGTAGCAAATCTTTCTAATTTGCTAAACAGTCACACCTTTGGCTCTACTAGACTTTAAGAATCTTTGTGAATCTATAACCTAAGGTGGAGTGCTTTTATTGAATGATTGGTTCTGATTTAGGAAAATGCTGAAACAGGCATGTTTACTTTGGTCAGGAATTACATACTCAATATATTATTTTAATAATCCCATTTAGCATTTTAGTAAAGAGCCGTGTTTAGGGATAGTTGCAATAACATGGAAGTAAATAACCAGCTGCAAGTTTTTCTGTTATCAATGAAAAGACCCAAATCCTCTTTGGATCAAAAGAAGATTCTTAGAGAGAAATTAAAACAGTTTCAGCTCTAGTATACTAGGAGATCAATTGGTCCTAAATAGGAAATAGTTCCAAAAACCTATAATCTCTCTCAATCTCTCCCTCCCCCCTCTCCCCCCCTCTCTCTCTTACTTTAATAAGTCTTGCTAAAGAACACATAAGAATCTTGGTTTTAGTTTGAGGCAGCTTCCAAAGAATATAAAACTGAAAACAAAGAAGTGGATATGGATAGCTATCTAATCTGTAGTTCCATTTGCCCAGTTTATCTAAATTGATTGGAAAGAGATGGAAAAAAAGATTGCAACTGCTTTCAACAGAAGGTGCTTACTGTTGTCTGTACCATTGTTTCTGCCCAATTGTTATAATGGATACTATTTAAAGCATTCAAAAGAAGTACTGCATAGCATGTCTTAGTGTGGTTGAAGCACTTTTCCACAAAGGATGAAAAATTGTAGCTGCTTCAAGGGTTGCCCCCAATTGTTTGCCCATGCGTAGCTCTTTATTGACAGCTCTAGCAGAACTGTGGCTTGCTTGTACACATCTGGACCAACAAATAATATCATTTAAAACAGCTTCCTGGGGTTTATATTAACTTAGAAGATCCTAAATTCAATAATAGATATTTCATGCTCAATGACATACCTACTCTTGCTATTGGGACATTTCCCCCAGTGTTCAGTTGGAATTTTCCTCCTGCATACTGATGATTGTATGCAAATCAGTGAATTTGGGATAGTTACCCTTGGCCCTCCAGAGTTATTGACTGTAATTTCCACCATCCAGCAACAATAGCCATAGCACTTAGACTTACATACCACCCCCTAGTGCTGTACAGCATTCCCCGGACGGTTTACAATGTCACTATTGTAGGAAGTTAGCACTCAACTCCCTCCTAAAAGAATGAAATATTCTGTGAAATATTAAAAAAGGCAGAATATTATATTTCCGTGGATGAGAAAAGGAGAAACATGTTTTTAAAGACAAAGCAGCTTCCTTTAGCTCCCTGCCCCCCTCCAGGGTGATGGGATTAAGACATCACCCAGCAAGAGTCAACCAAGCTCGGGACTCAGGACAGCCAACAGTTGCCCCTGCATGGCCCCATGGAAGTCTGACAACCAATCAGAATATAAGCTCAAATTCAAAAGCCCAGAGAGGGTATAAAGTTCAGGCACTCTCAGCATCTCTTCCCTTTTTTTTCTTCTTCATCCAACATCTTCAAGGCATGTGATCCTGTCTACCATTCAAACCATCTTTCCAAACAGCCACCATGTTTCCAGTGTCCTTTTCCCTTGGAACTGAACCCAGAAGGACATTTCTTCCAACAGTATATTGCCCCTAAGAATCTAGATCTTCATTTTACTGACCTTGGAAGTATGGTAGACTGAATCAACCTTGAGGCCTGTCAGGATTGAACTCCAGGCTATGGGCAGATTTTGCCTGCAATACTGAATTCTAAGCACTTTGCCACGAGAGCTCCTAACAAACACTAAGATCTCATTGTTATATACAGTATATATTGGTACATGTTTCACAAGGTCAACCGCAAAGTGTGTGACATCTTCAAGTATTCTTTTCTCATTGTTCATTGTCCTCAGATAGAGAGTTGCTCTCCCATATACTGAGTGGGGGGGGACGGGGACTGGTGGATAAAAAAAATGGGGCGGTTGCATTTTGCAAAAGAAAACAAAAAGAATGCAAATATAAAGAAGAGTGTAGAAACATTGTTTCTATTGATTCACTGTACTTTCTAGAAGCTTGATTACTAATGAGAATAAGAAATAGAAAAATGCCACCCATTTTATCCTGAATCTGCATTGGACTGAGAAAAAAAGTGAATATAATATTCAAAGTTACTGCCACTAAGGGGAGCTGTACAATAGCTTCCAGTCATTCTATGCAGCTGGAAACCTCTGCAGTTTTTATTCTCTTTCTTTGCTTGTTCCTCCCTCTCCCTCCCCCCACTTTCTCCTCTCTCCTGTCTCTCTTGTTCACTTATCACAGAAATGACAGAAAATGTGGGCAGGCTGGAGATGAGAGGAATTACAATTTCTACACAATTAGTTGCAATATTACATATTTCAGATGAAATTTCCATAATCCACCTAGCTTTCACAAGCCCTACGCAAAGTGGTAAGTTTGACATATTCCAAACATCTTGTGTCTTCTCTTAGGAAGCAGAAAAGATCACTGTAAGATCCAATGAAAAACTTTCAGGTTTTAGTCTTATGATTTCTTTCCGGCATTATTTTGGTGGCTTGGCTTCCATTGCCTGGCCCTTCATCAAATCCCACCCTAAATCGCATGATTTGCTAGTGCTATTTCAATTTCAAAGAATGGTGGTGATGCATAACGGATGGCATCTTTTGTGGTCAAAGATCTTTCTATTAGAGGAGCCTATGATGAAGGGTCTGCTCTCCAGTCAATCGCGGAGAACAAAAAGATTATGTGAGTGCAAAGATGAATTTTGGAAAATGAAATGCCTACAGGTTGCTGTTGAACTTCCAGTGTACTGGGGTGAAATCCAGCAGGTTCTGACAGTTTCTGGAGAACCTGTAGTGGAAATTTTGAGTAGTTCAGAGAACCAGTAGTGGAAAGTTTGAGTACTTCGGAGAACTGGCAAATGCCACCTCTGGCTGGCCCCACAGTGGGGTGGGAATGGAGATTTTGCAGTATATTTCCCCTGGAGTGGGGTGAGAATAGAGATTTTGCAGTATCTTTCCCCTGCCATGCCCACCAAGCCACGCCCACCAAGCCACACCCACAGAACAGGTAGTAAAAAAATTGCATTTCACCACTGCAGTGTACCCAAATTCTATAACATGATACAAGAGAAGTGCTTTGTGATATTTGAGGGTGTAGCTAAAGAAAGGCAGATCAAATTCTTCAGAAGAATCGATTCACAAGACATAGGAATGTGATACAATAAATAAAAATTGATGCTATTTTATTTCCCAGGGTCATTCAACTGCTTCAAAAGCTGCTTACCATGCTGACATGTCTGTCTGTCTGTCTGTCTGTCTGTGTGTGTGTGTCTGTGTGTGTGTATCTTCAGCCATTAGTGAATTAGTTGAGCCTGACTTCTAAAGCTGTAGACATGAGTATATTTTCCTGGGGCTTATCCTCGGTAAGCATTCAGGATATTGCTGTGGAAATATCATAAAGAACTGGCAATCTACTGTAGATTTGTACCCAGCTTCTGGGTATTAAATTTGTATGGCACAAATATTCATACCCACCATGTACCTAATTTTTTTAAAGTGTCTTTCAAAGAATGCATTTCAAAATAGCAGCTTCTTCCCCTGATTGGCAGTTTCTCATTTGCATCTGGTTGCTTGTTACCCTTTGACTTGATCAAACAGAGTTATTTGTTTGGTTCATTTGTACCAAACAAATAACTTGAGAATGAGAATAGCTTATGTGGGAATTCCCCTAAAATCATCCTCATGGTAACAAAGTGTTAGATCGAATGAGCTTGGAGAGAGCAACTAGCTTTGGAAGTTCCTTGAGTGGAAACTAAAATCTGAATATCCCTGGTTGAAGACCAGCAACCTAATTAATATGCAGGCACTCAAGCCATTGTCCCAGCTCAGCTCCACTATGCATACGCTCGTGCTTCCTGCCGGCCAGCTGATTTTCAAGTCTCTGCTGCACATGAGACTGTGGGAGATGTACATGCATGTGTGGGAAGGTGAGGGGATGTGTGGGGGCAGGGGGAGAGCGTGGAGGAGTGATGCGCCCCCCCCTGAGGCCCATTTCTGGTCCCAGGAGGCTGCTGGGAGACCTACTAAGCCCAACACGGGGCACAGAGAGTCGTGCGCAGGGAGCAGGAGGGATTGCAGGACTGTCATGCATGCATGCATAGGGGAGCGGAGGGGTCCCCCCACTCATTGCATTATGGATGTGGGCACGTTCTTTCGGCATGCGCCAACAAAAAGGTTAACCATCACTGCTATATCACTATCTCCCTATATCAACAGGGATTTATATACAGTCCCCTCCACCACCCCAAAAATTCTGTATTTCCATGAAATAGAAACATCTTTAAGAACTGGGCAGATGTAGTCACAATTTCACTGCTGCTTTCCAATTATGGTCTCCAATTTGAAGGATATGGAGTTGGAAAAAGAAGTACACCAGAGATCCTTTCATCAAGCTCCATAATCATATTCCCCGGTCCTTTTCTCAAATTTCAGAGAGTACCATATTTTCAAAACCTCCTGATCCTGGGCATTTCTTTTTCTAATGTATTACATTATAGCTTAGCTAAAGAAAATACATAGGAATTGTGGTTTAATGGTTGAACACATGCTTTGCATGCAAATTCAGTTTTCTGACTGCAACCCTGGACTTGTTCACAATCTGGTTCTGGAGGAACAATGAATTGATCAAAAGTTGAGTTCACACTTAGCATACATTGTGCCAAGCCATAAATCATAGTTTATCTATCTCTAATGGTTAAGCTTAAACAAATTGTTAAAACCACACCTCCCAAAATATTTGAAAGCTTAATACAAAGTGTAAGCAGGGATATTCGGCATTCAGCAGGTGCAGCAGTCCATACCTATACATTCATCTCCATAATAGTATAGTATTTTTTATCAACTTTATCAATACTGTCTTTAGGATTAGGCACAAGGCATTCAAATACAACTAGCCATTTGAAAAAGCATTCAAATAAAAGCATTATTTCATTTGTCAAGACATTTGCAAAAAGAAGAAATATGCCAAGAATGTAGAATCCTTACTTTACTTTATTTGCACTTATATACCGCCCCCTCTCCCAGAAGGACTCGGGGCGGTGTACAGTCAATACATAGGAAATACAGAACATAAATAATTAAATAATTAAATAGTTAAATAGTTATGGAGGAGGTTAAAAGAAAGACTGTACATCTAAGTAAAGTATTTAAAATATAATTATTAAAAACCCCTAAAAAATACCCCATAAGTTAAATTTAAGAAATGGTTCCCCTAAAATACCAGTGCCAGGAGGTAAAAGTTATGAATGTGCCAGGCCAGCTAATCGGAACAGGTGAGTCTTCAGTTTTTGTCGGAAGGAGCGGAAGTCGGTGGTGGCTCTAATGTCGGGGGGGAGGTCATTCCAGAGGGTTGGGCCCATCACAGAGAAGGCCCTACTCCTAGGCGTCGCCCGTTGGCATTGCCTGGTGGACGGCACCAGGAGAAGCCCCTCTCTGTGAGAGCGGATTGGTCGCAGGGATGTGTGTTGCAGGATGCGATCCCGCAGGTAGTCAAGGTAATCAAAACCTTGAAACGCACCCGAAAAACCACCGGCAGCCAGTGCAGCTCGCGCAGGAGAGGTGTTACGTGGGAGTACCTAGTACTCCCCATGACAACCCGCGCGGCTGCGTTCTGGACTAGCTGTAGTCTTCGGGCGCGTCCCAAGGGAAGCCCCATGTAGAGAGCGTTGCAGTAGTCCAGGCGAGACGTCACCAGCGCGTGAGTGACCGTGCATAGGGCATCCCGGTCCAGTAGGGGGCGCAATTGGCACACCAGGTGAACCTGGTGGAACGCCCCCTTGCCACGGCTGCCACATGGTCATCCATTGACAGCCGGGCATCTAGGAGGATGCCCAAATTGCGCGCCTGTTCCACAGGAGGCAATTGTTCGCCCCCTATGGCCAGTGATGGAATCAACTGGCTGAACCAAGGTGCCGGTAACCACAGCTACTCAGTCTTGGAGGGGTTGAGTTTGAGTCTGTTGTCCCCCATCCAGACCCCGACGGCTTCCAAACACCGGGACATCACTTCGACAGCCTCGTTGGGGTGGTTTGGGGTTGAAATGTACAGCTGGGTATCATCAGCATACAGATGATACTCAACCCCAAAACCACGGATGATCTCCCCCAGTGGCTTCACATATGCGTTGAACAGAAGGGGCGAGAGGACCGACCCCTGTGACACCCCACAAGTGAGTGGCATCAGGGTCGACCTCTGCCCTCCTCCCAACACACATTGCGTCCGGTCGGAGAGGTAGGAGCCGAACCACTGCAAAATGGTGCCTCCGACTCCCATCCCCTCCAGCCGGCGCAATAAGATACCATGGTCGATGGTATCAAAAGCCGCTGAGAGGTCTAATAGGACCAGGATAGAGGAACAACCTCTATCTCTGGCCCTCCAGAGATCATCAACCAACGCGACCAAGGCCGTCTCCGTGCTGTGCCCGGGTCGGAAGCCGGACTGGCGTGGGTCTAGATATTCGAATTCGTCAAGGTGTCTTTCAAGGCGGCTGGTAAGGACCCCTCGCCCAACGATGCGTTCACCAGGCCCAGTAGCCAGCCTCGTGTCACCTCCCAGGATGCCAGTACCAGCCAGGAGGGACACGGGTCCATTGAACATGTGGTGGGTCGCAGCCGTCCATGTAACCTGTCCAAATCCTCGGGGGCAACAGAGTCAAACTCCTCCCAGAATGGTCTCACAAGACTCACTGTTGACGGCTCCCCTGGTCCACTGAAGGGGGCCCATCCGCTCCGGATCTGAGCGACTTTGTCCTGCAGATATTCCCCAAACTCCTCTGCTCTGCCCTGCAAGGGGGCTTCCATTTCTACTCCCACACTATTCAAAGGATGTTCATCCCAAATTGTACACCTAAACATCTGTAGAGATTCTCAATCATCCAGGTCATGGTTATCCCAAAGGTGCTTTTTTCAGGAGGCTTTTTCTTTTGAATGGAATCCTTCCATTCCCCATTATCCTGTCAGAGCTGAAGAAGCTTCTTGGATCAGAAACGAAAAGTCTTTTAAAAAAAAAAGTCCAGTTGCCTCCTGAAAAAGCATCTTTGGGTCAATACATTCGTTATTTTTAAAGGTGTGTATATCACATCTTAATATAGTGTTTCGTTTACTCAATAATTAACACTTTAAATTGATAAAATGAAACTCCCCACAGAGGCGAATCGTGCATCCCAACAAAAGAAGTCACATTAGCCAGTGGTGAAATTCATTTTTTTTTTACTACCGGTTCTTTGGGCATGGCTTGGTGGGCATGGCAGGGGAAGGATACTGCAAAATCCCCATTCCCTCCCTACTCCTGGGGGAAGGATACTGAAAAATCTCCATTCCCACCCCACTCCAGGGGAAGGATACTGAAAAATCTCCATTCCCTCCCCACTCCAGGGGAAGGATATTACAAAATCCCCATTACCTCCCCACTCTGGGGCCAGCTAGGGGTGGTATTTGCTCGTTCTCCGAACTACTCAAAATTTCCGCTACCGGTTCTCCAGAACCTGTCAGAACCCGCTGGATTTCACCCTTGACACTATCTCAACAAACACTTGGGATAGAAGGATTTTTCCATCTCCCTTGGCTGACCTCCGCCACAGCTACTAATGAACTAGGAAACATACAACCATTCCACTTTGACATTAAGAGATAGGCAGCGCTTCACATGATTTTGCCTTAGACAGTTGCATTGATTGAATGCCCATGTGATCCTACACTGCTCTCTTTGGCAGCTGAGCCAAACTCTAGTTAAGGCAAGTCATATATTTTGAAATATTGCAACTCTAATGGAATCTGTGGATGGTTTTACTGGTTTTGAAGGGGGGGGAAGCACACTCACCACATACCTGCCAGCACCTTGGTTTTTGGTCTTTTAAAGAGACTGTGGGGTTTCTGGTTGCAGTTTTTCTTTCTGCAATTATTCCTAGCAAAACCTCTTTAGAAGTTAGATATGAGGGGCTGCAAATAAAGCAATTTATTTTCTTAATTTATCTCATAATGGAGAGGGGAGAATTTCTGCTTCTGCGGCTCTATGGCAACTGGGTTGATATACTGATGGCTTACTTCTTGTTCTTCGTATTTCAGGACCAGCTGAAGAGATGATGGATGCAGCTTGTAGAATAGGGATCTTGTACAAACTGGTTTTGACAGCCTGGAGACTGGAAACAGTAACAGCTGGATGTGTCATTAATCTGCCAAATATTGATGCAGTGGTCTGTTTTACTGCTTGTGTGGTACATGCTTCTGAAATGTTAAAGTATGCATATGGTATGTTTTCTTTATTCACAAGCTAAAATGTTTTCATCATAGAAGAAATCCAAAGCCATTTTGCTAAATGACATATTAATAAATACACAAGTTAGGAGTGGCTGAAAACAATTTGCTGCCCAAAGCAAAATACTGTATAACTGTATAAATAATATAATGTTGTACAATTCCAGATTCAAAAACTGATCTTTCTGGCAATTTAATACTTTGTTAATATATACAATGACTAGAGGCATCCATAATATGCCACCATGAAGATGAAATTATAATGTAATTGTGTGTGTTTGTGTGTGTGTGGGTATGTATGTATATATATATACACACACACACACACACACATACATACATATATACATACATACATACCAGTGGTGGGTTTCAATTTTTTTTAGAACCTCTTCTGTAGGTGTGGCCTGCTTTGTGGGAGTGGCTTGCTGGCCATGTGACCGGGTGGGAGTGGCTTGCCGGCCATGTGACTGGGTGGGCATGGCCAACTTGTAAAATGTGGTGAAACTCACTTAACAATGCTCTTGCTTAGCAACCAAAATGTTGGCTCAGAAACTCTGGCATTTGAAGCACAAAAGTCTTAAAGCTGTCAAGTTACAAGACCCTTGCACCCCTAACCCATTAGAAAAAAAACCCCAGGGGTGTTCAAACTTGACAGCTTTAAGACTTGTGGAGTTCAACTCCCAGAATACCTCCTCTCGCTCTTCATCTTGATGATTTGCAGACGGGCGGGGGGAGGGAGCTGGAACCGGTTCTAAACGGCACTGTAGATTTGTGGAACCTCTTCTATAGAAGAGGTTAGAACTGGCAGGAACCCACCCCTGATACATACATACACACACATACACAATTACATTCTAATTTCATCTTCATTACCAACCTAATCCAAAGGGAGACTCTCCCCCAAATACCAAGACACAGAACAGGACAACAGCATCGCCCTCCTCCCTTACATCAAAGGCACCACAGATAAAATCAGCAAAATTCTCCACAAACACAATATCAAGACAGCCTTCAACATTGACCAAATGATAGCCAACATCTTAAGAAACCCCAAAGACAAAATCCAGCTAGAAAACCAAGGAGTCTACGAAATACCATTCAAAATCTGTCCTGCAACATACATAGGACAAACGAACAGGAGAATAAATGCACGCATCGCAGAACACAAGAACGCAGTAAGAAAAAAAGAAAAAACTTCCTCTCTTTTCCAGCACCTTAAAGCTACAGGACATGAAATTAATTTTGAAGGAACCAGGTTAATCTCCAAAACTGAACACTTCAACAAGACAATAATTATGGAAGCTATCAAAATAGAGAAAAACCCCCCACAACATGAATAAACGTGACAATACCTCCCGCCTACCAGACATCTGGAAATCAGCCCTAGTAAACAAATGAGTCCCAGCCATCACCCAGGTCATTACAACACAAAACAACAACAGATCCACAGCCAGCACTAATCAGCACCAATCTACCAATCATGATACAGCCATACATCCACTTACTGAAACAACACCATCACTCCACACACACCCCACCAAGATTTATAGAAAGAGGGCAGCTCTGGCCACACTTTAAGCCAAAAACACCAGCCTGAGGATGGCGAGTGAGTCCTTGCCGAAATGTTGCCAAGACAATCTCAATCTTACACCAGAAAAGACCCGAATGCAACAAGACCAGCATATATATGAAGCAAAACATCTTCAAGGAAAACCAAAGGCCAGTTGCCTTATGAAAAGCACCTTTGGGACAACCATGATCTGGATGACTGAGAATCTCCATAGACTTCTAGCTACTCACTCTTCTTCTGTCCATTTATAAGCTATAAAAACTCAAAGTTAATGAAAAATGATTCTATATGTCCCTTCTCTATGGGTTTTGGAGTGTGTATCATATGGAGTCTTTCCTTTGGTACCCATAAACTGGATTTGGAGATTCTGATGTTTGTCTACCAGACGGCTGTTTTCTTTTGAAAAGCACTATAAGCTCCAGGATCACTTTCTTCAAATCTCTCTTTCCAATCCTTCTTTTTCTAAGAAGTCCTTCACTCATTTTCCTTGATAAATCTTCCTTCTCTTTTGCTCCTCTCATTTAGCCATCATTTCCCTCTGTCTTGTTGCCTCAGGATCTTCATCTCAATCCTTCTCTAACTTCTAGTTAGTAAAGCTAAAAGATAAGCCATAATTTCTTGACTGTGGTCTTGAAAACAAACAAACAAAAAAGTTAGCAGTTGCTCAGTTTATCTATCATCTCTGTGGTGTGAATGTTAACATTTTAGGTTCTCAATTGCATTCCATTTTGAAAGCAAAGGTCCCGATATGTAGTCTTGTTGCCACATTGGACTACATACATTTTTTACTGGTACACAATCCATCAACATCTTAGAATATTTTTTAAAAATGCCATCTGTCTTGTATCAGTGGCTGTATGATCACTCCTTGCAAAGATTTATGCTGGTACATAAATACTGTACAGGAAAAAAAAGCACTTTTTAATATTCTCAAATATTTAAAATGGCTTTTCAATTATACACCGTTATGTCTTTTGTCTTGCTTTTCAGCCTTGTAGTTTTATAGTCTATCTTCATTCATGTCCTTCATTTGCCTTTTTCCTCTGTTTTGATCTATTTATTTCTACAGAGGTAGCAGTTCTACAACTTTGTTATTCAGTTTCAATTGTCTCCGTCCACAGTTTTTTTTTCTAAACCTAATAATTTCAAGCAGGTCTGCAAACGCTATGGAATATTCGTAGAATCACCAAGTATTAGTTCTGGCAGGAACACTGACAAGTGTCTCCTGATGTCTATTCTACCTTCAAACAATCCTTATTCTTAGGAAGCATCTCTTAGTATTTAACTGAAATCTTGTCACCTGTCACTTCCATCATTTTGTTGTAGTTCTGCCCTTTGGAGGGACAAGGAGAGTCTATTCCACGTTTCATATGACAAGCCTTCAAACAATTTTCTTCATTTTAGTTAAAGAAAACTTGTCAGGACTCTATGTTTAGTTAGAAAATTCCCAGTGTCAGTCTTCAGTAGAATATGTATCTACACATTCCATGTCAACAAGGAGAATAGCTGTAATGGGTGTGTGATGTTGCAAAGAGCTGACAAATGTTCAGAAGACATAATTGAACGTTTCCATCCCAGTTCCATGGAATATCAGTTTAAAGCCACCTGCAACTGCTTTATGTGATTAAAGAACTCTCAGGAAAGATAATTTTAGACCTACACGTAAGTGGAGTTCTTCCTTTAAATGCCTCGCTTGGCTGAGGCCCAAGGACCTCAGAAGTTGGCAGAAGCTGCCAACATGGATGAAATTTGTTTTCACAAGCATTTTGAACCTGGGAAAACAAAGTTTCCAAGCTCATTCCTCAAACGGGTTTCAGTACTAGATTTATCACTTGCAAGGCAATGGTGGGATCCTGCCAGTTTAACAACTGGTTCGGTGATCGCATGCTTTGTGTGTGTATGCAGTTTTAACAAAACTTACTGTGCACATTACTCTAGGGAGTAACACAGCTGAGACGCAGCAATCTGCTCTGTCGTGCAAATCAGCTGAGAGGATATAGGTAAGTAAGGTGGAGGGGCAGGCGGGCCCACCTGATCGGTGGAGCTAGTGGTTTGCATGAACCGGTCCGAACCGGCTAAATATCATCCCTGCTGCAAGGCCCAGAAAAAAGTAACCTCTGGCTTTAGAACAGCTACTTTTCACAATCAGAGTTCCTAGAAATGTCTATGGAGATTCTCAGTCATCCAAGTCATAGCTTTCCCAAAGGTGCTTTATCAAAAGGCAACTGGACTGTCTTTGTTTTCGTTTCTTAACCAAGATGCTCCTGCACTTCTGAATTAAACTGTTTGAAAAAGGGGTTTGAAAGAGGGGTCAAAGAGGCCAGCTGTGTTAAAACTGAACAGCCTCCTCTCAACAGAGGGGGAAGGATACAACAACACCTATCTCCTGTTTAACAACACAGCCAAGACAGCACAGCAGTTCCAAGAACATTCCACACCCATTTACAGGGGTAGAATTGAAAAATTTATCAAACGATTCTCTGCCAGTTGCTGGGTGGGCGTGGCCATGGTGGGCAGGGCCTATTCAGCTTCCTGCACCATGCCCGGGGGGAGGGATTTTCTCCCTCACCAGGCTCTGGAGGTTTTCTTTGAGCCTCCGGGAGGGCAAAAATAGCTTCTCAAGAGACCCTTTGGAGGGGAGAAACGGGCCTGTCTCCAGATTTCCGGAACTTCCAGGAGGCCCATTTTTGGCCTTCCCAGAGCCTCCACACAATTACCTGTCATCCAAAACGGGCCACGTGGAGACTCCTGAGAGGGGAGGAGCATCGTGGGTGGGGTCAGCCAGTCCTTTCAACTACCGGTTTGGCAAACCAGGCATAAAATTGGCATCCAGTTCTCCCGAACCAGTCTGAACCGGCTCAATCCCACCTCAGCATTTGCACTATTCAGATAACCATGAGGGTACAGATAAAGCTTCAACAGCTGTCAGAGAGAATGCTAATGGTCAGATGCAAGGCATATAAATCTTTCCATTCTCCACCATTCATTCAGAACAGAAGAAGCTTCTTGGATAAGAAGCGAAACATCTTCAAGCAAAAAAACAGAGAAAGTCCTGTTGCCTTTTGAAAAAAAAAACCTTTGGGAGTTTTTAGAAATAAACATAATTTTGCACAATCATTAGATCATGAGTCTGTTTTATCCCACATACGTTACAAAATGCAAAAAAAAATAAAACCATCTTAAAATGTGTACATAAATGCAGCTCTGCATTTATGCGGCATTTTATCTTCATTTTAATTACAGCTTGCATTACAACCCTTGAATAAATGTGTGACAAACTCCAAATTGGGTAGAGAAGGAGATGCCCATTTTGGTCCCATCACTTTTTGTATTTTTTTTCCCCCTAACTTCCAAGCTTTCCATTTGCGGCTTGAAAGAGTGGTATTGGTTTTGCTTTTGTTTTTTGAGCTCAGGTTATAATTTTATGCATGGTTCCAGACACCCTAAAACAGGGTGTTAGATGACACATTTGAATGAAATACAGTCTTCCTCCAAGACTGGCAAAGTAGAGGGTGAAGTTGTAGCCATGACCTTGTTTTCAACCATTTGGGAGGCCTCTATAAATTCAGATGAAAGCCTGAACAAAACTTAAAAGATATATTCATTTGTTACCTGGTTGGCCCAAAAATACTTTATTGTTAGAAGCCCAAAATCAAAATTATATTTATGCACACCAGAGGTGGGTTGCCAATTTTTTTTACTACCAGTATGAGGGCGCATTACTGCCGGTTCGGTGTGCAAAAGTTTTTAGGCACTCCACGCACATGTGCATTTGCAGCAAATAAGGTGTGCGCATGTGCAGAACATTAGAAAAGGAAAAAAAATATTAAATTTTTGCACTGAAGATTTTTCTGTGCATGCGCAGAACCCAAAAACAAGATGACGGTGCGGACAATGGAACCGGTTCGGGGCATGGCAGACCGAGTTACTACCTACTCAGCTGAACCGGGCTGAACCTGTTCTGCGCATGTGCAGAAGCGTCCGGGCAGGTGGACGGAGCCTCCCGCCGCTGCTACTACCAGTTCAGCTGATCCAGGCCGAACTGGGAGCAAGCCACCTCTGAGGCACACTGCTTTGGATAAATGATAACTGATTCATACAAATGATTAACAAGTGACAACGGGAAGCATTTTCTTCAGCAGCTGAGTATAGCCAGATAGATTGATGAAACCCAGTGCAAACTCTTTATTATTTGTAACTATTTTCAACATCTCACTACCAATCCTCAGAAAACTTTAGGGTTTGGGAGCAAACAAATATCATGAACAACAGCATCGACAGTTTGCTAGTTCACATGGCTTATTTCTAGAACTTACCAAGGACAATTACCACCTTCTGAATCAGTATGTTTCATTAGTATATACAGCATTTAACTTGAGACCTACCTTGTAAATTCAGCTGGAATGGCTTCACTCATTTTTCCCATTAGTTTCATGAATGGTGGGAGAGCTCCAGTTGGCCAAGCTTGTCTGTCAGATGTCTATGGAGATTCTCAGCCATCCAGGTTATGGTTGTCCCTAAGGTGCTTTTTCAAGAGGCAACTAGACTTTCTTGTTTCCCATGAAGATGTTTCACTTCATATCCGAGAAGCTTCTTCAGTTCTGTCAAACCTTCAGATCAGGGGTGAAATCCACTTTTCTTTGCTACCGATTTGGTAGCAATGTGAGCATGCATGAAGGGGGAGGGGGGCGCACATTCATGCGTGCATAGGGTTTCCCATGCATGCACAGAGCGTCAAATATGGACACCTGCAAAGGTAATGAAAAGTGGGGGGGGGGAATCCGCTGTGCCATGCGATTTAGATTAGCTAATTTTAGATATTAATAGCTAATCAGATATTCTCCACTTTGAGATGCTTATAAAAATACTAAAGGTACAGTATAAATAAGTAAAATCAAGTAAATATCTCTGAATATAACTCATTTTAATTCATTCAGCATGAGTATATAGTCTCTGACTAAGTTTATAATAACCTCAGGCTGGACTTGTTATCTTTCAAATAGCTCTTTCCAATGTCCTAGTAGATAGCAGGCATAGATACTCTCAGAGCAACCTAAAGTAAAATAGGAGCCAATATTTCTGTCTCATCTGCTATCTGTTGCAGTACTCTGTTTTTCCTTTATCTTTTTTTTTAACTCTGTGACACTATCTTCCACAAATGCAACAAAAAGCTGACATTTTGACTTTATGGTGAATCTCATATTCTTGCATGTTTTATGCTTCTTGTGACTATAGTTGTTCCACTTACACGTCTCTTTCCAATTTCAGAATAGAATAGAATAGAATTCTTTATTGGCCAAGGGTGATTGGACACACAAGGAATTTGTCTTTGGTGCATATGCTCTCAGTGTACATAAAAAGAAAAGATGCATTCGTCAAGAATCATAAGGTACAACACTTAATGATAGTCATAAAGTACAAATAAGCAATCAGGAAACAATCAATTTAAATCGTAAGGATGCAAGCAACAAAGTTACAGTGCTGCAGTCATAAGTGGGAGAAGATGGGTGATAGGAACGATGAGAAGACTAATACTAATAGTAATGCAGCCTTAGTGAATGGTTTGACAATGGTGAGGGAGTTATTTGTTTAGCAGAGAGATGGCATTTGGAAAAAAACTGTTCTTGTGTCTAGTTGTCTTAGTGTGCAGTGCTCTATAGCGTCGTTTTGAGGATAGGAGTTGAAACAGTTTATGTCCAGGATGCAAGGGGTTTGTAAATATTTTCACAGCCCTCTTTTTGACTTGTGCAATGTACAGGTCCTCAATGGAAGGCAGGTTGGTAGTAATTGTTTTTTTCTGCAATTCTAATTATCCTCTGAAGTCTGTGTCTGTCTTGTTGGGTTGCAGACAGTTGTCTATAACCAGACAGTTATAGAGGTGCAGATGACATAATAATTCCTCCGAAGAATTATGTATCTTAGAGAATTATGTATATTATGTATAGATACACACTCTTTCCAATTTCAGTATGTTTAATTCAGAAGTGAAAGGCTATGCCACTTGACTAATCTCCACGGCATTATGTATCATCGTTATTTTAATGTTACAATCTAAATAGTTGCTTCACCATGGATGATTATATAGGGAAATAGACATTTTCTGTTGTGGCCATCAAAAATGGAGACAAAGACTTGCAGCATTAGAAAAGGTTTCCTTTCATGATATCTAAATGCTTAAAGAAAACTTAAGGACTCCAAGCAGAAACAGTTATGATAAAAAAAGGAAAACAAGACATATTAAAAGTCTAATAATAGTCCATTTCTGGAAATCATAGATTGGTCTTAGTGGCAGTTCTGTCAAATTTAGGCAACATCAATAACAATTTTTGACTGCTCGGGGTTAATGATGAATAGGTTCCCTGCTTTTAGGTTTGATGGATTTGTTGTCATTCCACCTCCAGTGCAAAGATATGGAACTGTTGAAAATAGGTTTTGCTCCTATTTTACGAGCAATATTTTTTTTCTAGCACTGGGTTCAAATGAGCCTTGGTGGCGCAGTGGTCAAGTGCAGTACTGCAGGCTACTTCTGCTGCCTACTGGCGGCCTGCCATTTGGCAGTTCAAATCCCGCCAGGCTCAAGGTTGACTCAGCCTTCCCCACTTCCGAGGTGGGTAAAATGAGGCACCAAATTGCTGGGGGCACTATACCGTCTCTGTAAACCACTTAGAGAGAACTGTAAAGTGGTCTATAGATTTAAGTGCTATTACTATTGTGACTTTTCTTCAATATAATACTGAGGCCACCAAGACTGCCAAAAGTTAATTCCCCCTCCTTCATGCCTCTTACAGAAGAAGGAGATGTAGAAATAAAATTGAACTAGGATAATACAATTAGCCCTTGCCTTACTACGGGTCGTTTTACACATACCCAGACATTGTAAATGGATCGTGTGACTGTATTTTGAGTGCTTGGCAACAGTTTGCATTTTCCCCTCAATCACATGATTGCCATTTTTCAGTCTCCTGAACTGGCTTCCCCAGAAAGTCAATGTTCTTTGGAAGAATGAGCCTCAAATCTGTCAAAAAATATTCATAAGGCTGGCTTTTATTAAGATTTGGGGAGGGGGGAAATGCCAGCAAATTCCATCTTTCTGAAGGGTTTTTTTTTTTTTTTTTGCTTTGAACCTTCCAGAACCTTCCAGAATGGTAATGTTAGGTAAAATTTTCACCAGATTTGAAGATCTGTTCCTCCAACAATTCAAGGAAATTCCCCTCTGGAGAGGAATTTCTTGGTTTACTGGAAGAACAGACCCCAAATCTAGTAAAAATTCTAGTGAACACCATCATTCTCCCAATTGTCCAGAAAGCTCCTTCTTCAAACTGCATGATTTGGAGAAGGAGCCTTCTGAATCATCACAGGAATAGGACCTGTTTGCAGGAAGGAGCAGGTGGCCTTGGTAGCCAGCAGCTGCAAAACAATGCAAAAAATAAGTTGATCTAGGTATGGTGGGTTGGGGAAAGAGCCCAGGCCACCTAGGTTTGTTGGGTCTCTCCCTTCCACTCTGCTTAACGACTCATGTAGTTGCTTAATGAATGCAAGTGGGAGAGACGTCATTGCAGTTGTTAAGCAAAGTGGTCATGTGATGTCTTGTTTAATGACTGCTTTACAACAACTGAGGTAGCAATAGCAGTATATACCATATTTTTCTGAGTATAAGACGCACCGGACTATAAGACGAACCAAGATTTTGAAGAGGCAAATTAAAATAAAAAGTTTTTTCACTCTGCAAACCTCTCCAAAAACGGCCCTGTTTTTCGTCAAAAAATGGCCATGCATAGCCTTTAGGAGGCTTGTAGAGTGCCCCTGGGGGCTGGAGGGGAGGAAAATATGAGCAAAAAGCGGCCCATTTTTTGTTCATTTTTGCCCTTCCCAGCCCCCGGGAGCACTCTGGAAGCCTCCTAAAGGCTATGCATGGCCATTTTGTTGAAGGGGGCAGGGTTTTGGGAGGCAAAAAATGCTGTATTCAGTGTATAAGATGCACCCAGATTTTCACCCTCTTTTTTTGAGGGAAAAAGGGGTGTCTTATACTCCCAAAAATACAGTATATACCGCTTCACAGTGCTTTACAGCTCTCTCTCTAAGCGGTTTACAGAGTCAGCATATTGCCCCCAACTATCTGTGTCCTCATTTTATCCGCTTTAGAAGGATGGAAGGCTGAGTCAACCTTGAGCCTGGTGAGATTTGAATTGCCAAATTGCAGGCAATTGGCAGTCAGCAGAAGTAGCCTGCAGTACTGCATTCTAACCACTGTGGGTCTTCTCAGGTCTACCTTCCTTTGCAATAATAACTGGAGGACTACTTTGAGAAACTCAGTTCAAAATTGTTCTGTTATTAATAGCGGCAAAACGCATGAATACTGTAGTCCGCCAACATTGACAGTACTAGAGTCCCTGCCAGTCTAACTGACAGAGAGAATCAGAGTTCAAATACCCGTTTTTTTTTTTCCTCAGGCATGGGCTTTAATAGATAAGCTCAGAAGATTCCCCGAACTCTTCCTCTTGTAGGTAGATGGGTAGCTTTGTTCTTTTTAATGTGGGAAGTTGGAACTCCAGGGTCACAGAGGAAGCAGTTTCTGTGCTTGAGCTGGGGAAAGAAGGGAGGGGGGGACCGAAAGGAGTCTACCATCTGCATTACAGTACTGATAAATTGCTAAAATTATTTTTAAAAGCCAAGGGAGGCAAAGAAGCAGAAGGGTTTGTTTTGCAATTCAGATTACCCCCAAGAAGTAGGTAATTGTTCCGATATTGGGTTAACTTTTTTTTTTTTTTTTGCAGCGAGAGTCAGAAGCTTTATTACTGTTTCTCTGCATATGTAGGTTATTCGGTGTAATTTCAGAGAGTGTTCAAAAATTTACTCCTTTCTTTGTTAATTTCTTGGGAGCTAATATATAACTTCAAGGCCAGGTCTCTCTTAAGATAACTAATTACAGCAGGCCAACACCCTCTTGTGGCTTGCCAAGAGCACTGCATATATTTGGATAAGTTAGGTCTTCTATGCCACATTGTTTGTTTTAGGTTTTTTTTTGTTTTTGTTTAACTAGAGCTTGAGTTTGTTTATCCCTTGTGAGATTTATTTATCTTCCAAAGTGGGAAGAAACAGCTGAAACAATTAATCACTTTAACATTAGGGCATTGCTTTACAGAAACTCTTATGTTTTCTATTTTTAGCTTTTATTCATGGAAACAGCATGTATTCCCTTTACAAAGGTTACCTTCCAAGGAGTGCTTGTGTATTATGCCCTCTCTTTAATTAATCTATTGACTGCTGCAGTAACTATCTAGCACTGGGGTGTCAAACTGAAGGCCCTGGGGGCGGGATCCAGCCCATGGAGTGCTTAGATCTGTCCCGTGGGGTTGCCCTGGAAACAGTAAAGGACCAGCCTGCAGTACAGGGGTGGGATTCAAACATTTCACTACCGGTTCTGGGGGTGTGGCTTGGTGGACGTGGCATGGCCTGGTGGGCGTGGCTTGGTGGGCGTGGCATGGGAAGGACACTGTAAAATCTCCACTCCCTCCCTACTCCAGGGGAAGATTACTGCAAAATCTCCATTTCCTCCCGATCAGCTGGGACTCAGGAGGCGGGGAATAGATGTGGGCGGGGCCAGTCAGAGGTGGTATTTACCAGTTCTCTGAACTACCCAAAATTTCTGCTACCGGTTCTCCAATTTCTGCTGAATACCAGCTCTTCTGCAGTGCCTCTGCCAGTGAAAATGGAGATCGGAAGGGCCTCAGGCAGCCCTCCCAAGCTCTGTTTTCATTGGCAGAGGGTTGCAGGAGGCCATCACAGCTGAAAACAGAGCTCAGGAGCCCATTTTCGCTGGTAGAGCACTCAGGCCACCATAGGTGCCCCCAACATGAGTGACATCGAGCTAACCACACCCACCCTGGCCATGCCAATCCTGCCCCCTCCCCCGAAGGTCAAACACAACCCTGATGCGGCCCTCAATGAAATCGAATTTGGCACCCCTGATCTAGGAACTGCACCGGATTAAGAGGTGGATTACACTGTGTAGACCCAATGGACTTCTGGGTGAGAAGATTTGGAACATCCATTCTTTTATTGAATGGCTTCACCTGTCCTATTACAAAGCACAAAGTTAGAGATACTTTTAAAAGAACACTCATTTGTGCTTCTTCAACTGTACTGTAAATCTTGCTTTACAATTGAAAAGATAGACATGCCTATTAGGTACCAGAAGGCCAGTTTAGCAAGGAACCTTGATTCTCCAGACTTCTGTATTCCTTGAACTCTTATCATTTAATTAGGGAACACAAATAAGTAGTCTTTTAAAACTGGAGAACACCACATCTCTTCTTTTATAGCCCAGTGCAGAGTTTTATATTTTTCATCCTACATATGCAGCAGACTTGACATAGAATGTCAAATCCAAACTGGAGAATTCACATATAGTTCAAACAAAAGAGGAAGAAGTAAGTCCGTTTTGCTCAGTCATTTGTATCTATTTAAGACCCTAATCCTTTTGGTAGTTTAATTATCACGTTCAGTTGTTATTTTATGGGTTTTTAATAGTATATGTGTACTTGGGAGAGGGGGGGTCTATTGTTTGTTGTTGCCTCTTGATGAGGGTGAAGAGGGAGAGTGCAAAAATTGGCTTGAAACTCAACATTAAGAAAAACTAAGACCATGGCATCTGGCACACTCAATTCCTGGCAAATAGATGGGGAAGAAATGGAAATAGTGACAGATTTTGTTTTCCTGGGCTCCAAGATCTGCAGATGGGACCTGCAGCCAAGAAATTAAAAGAGGCTTGCTCCTGGGGAGAAAAGCTATGGCAAATCTAGGCAGCATACTAAAAAGCAGAGATATCACCCCACCAACAAAAGTGTGTATAGTCAAGGCTATGGTTTTCCCAGTTGCAATGTATGGCTGTGAAGGTTGGACTATAGGAAAGGTTGAGCGCCAAAGAATTGGGGGCCTTTGAACTATGGTGCTCCCTTGGACTGCAAACCAGTCAGTCCTAGAGGACATCAATCCTGTCTCCTCTTTAGAAGGCCAGAACCTGAAGATGAAACTCAAATACTTTGGCCACCTAATGAGAAGGAAGGACTCACTGGAGAAGAGCCTAGAAGAATGGGACAACAGAGAATGAGGTGGCTGGATGGAGTCACTGAAGCAGTAGGTGTGAGCTTAAATGAACTCCAGAGGACAGGAAGACCTGGAGGAACATTGTCTATGGTGTCGCGATGGGTTGGACACGACTTTGCAACTAACAACATTGGTTGTTGTTGTTGTTATACGGAACCTAGAGTCACTTTGTTTAAGCTGGACTTCACTATACATCCCTCAAATAAATAAATATCAGCTGTCAGGTGATGAAGCTACTCTTTCTATCTGGTAACATCCAAATTTGTGGACTTCAGCTCCCAGAATTTCTAAGCCAAAGTGATAGTTACTTAGAATGTTTAAGCTGAAGTACATAATGTTGAAATACAACTACGAGTTTTAATGGAAAGGATAAAGAAACAAGGTGTTTGAACTAAGCTAGAGGGTATTTTATTAAATCTCTGAGCTCCTCGATCCCAGTAGAGTAAGATTACACATTTGTTTATTTATTTGTATATAGTTCTTCCTTCTGGAAAAAAAATATCAGCTGGTTATTTGCTAACACAGCAGTTCTCTTTTCATTACAAGAAGGGCATACCAAAAATTCCCCTTGTACTTTGAAGGAATACTTTGGGAGAGATATTGTATGAAGCCCAATAGTATCTTACATTCTTTGATGATATCTTTAATAGCATAGAACAATATCTACCTACCCCAGGTTCTTTGGAGTCTTGATAGGTGGCTAAAAATGCCAAATCCTGGTAAACATCTGACTAACAATGCAATGAACCATAACAAAGGTAAATGTTCCAGTGTCCCCTGACTCTAAGGGACATTGCTCATCTCCATTTCTTAGCCGTGAAAGCCAGCCAGGGGTGGAATTCAGCCGGTTCAGGCCGGTTCGAGCAAACTGGTAGCTCTGATGATCAGTTGAGGAGCAAACCAGTTCGCTCCAACAATCAGGTGGGCCCTCCACCCACCGGCCCCCTGCACTTTACTTACCTATATCCTATCAGCTGATTTGTGCACCAGAGCGGATTGCCGCACCTCAGCTGTGTTACTCCCCAGAAGTAAGGTGGAAGGTAAGTTTTGTTAAAACTGTGCATGCGTGCAGAGCAAATGTCAGGCACGGAACACAAGCCGGTGCACAAAGCACGCGATCACCGAACCAGTTGTTAAACTGGCAGGATTCCACCACTGAAGCCAGCATTGCCCAAAGACATTTGCGTGATCATGTGGCCACCAAATTAGTACGGATTTATCTATTCACATTTGCATGCTTTTGAACTGCAAAGGTGGGCATCAGCTGGCACAAGTAACAGGAGCCCACCCCATCTTTAACCATCACCCCCCCAAACCTTAATAATGCCTCTGCAAACAGTGGACTGTCCAGTGAGCTCTTGCAGGACAATACCAATAGTCATAGTCACCTCGGGTTCCAAAACATCTGAGCACCATCTCAGCACCCTCAGCATTGACCAAATCACCATCAGTCCATTGCAAAAGGTAGCTTTACTTGGAACAGCTTACATCCTGCAGTGGTATCTTTAACACTGCCAATTCTGGATCCTTGGGAAGGACTCAATAGATAGTTAAAACATCTGTAGTTTACAATTGGCAAAACTTGTTTGATTCAGAATGACCTACCAAAAGGGAAGCACCAGGAAATTATAGTCCAATTACATGCTTGTCTAAAATGTTCGAATTTCCATAGGTATAATAATGGAAAACATCAAAATTGATTGATTGATTGATTGATTGATTGATTGATTGATTGAATGAATGAATGAATGAATGAATGAATGAATGAATGAATGAATGAATGAATGAATGAATATAAAATCTAGCATTAAATGATTTGCTCTTCTTACTGGTCTAAAATATTCTCAGAGTGTTATCCCATCTCCACAATTCAAAGGCATCATTTTTATTCATTCAGCCTTTCCGAGGCTCCAATTTTTACACCCATAGGTTTGTTGTCACTGTAACCTCTCCACAATATCCATTCAATTTGTCACAGTCTTTCTCCTAAATAAGTCTCTTTATTTCATGGCTACAGTTAACATTTCTCAAATATAAAATTAAGCAGGCAGGATCGAAATTAACCCAATTATTCAAACAAAAAGTTCTTCATTGTCTGTTATTTTTGGTAACGGATAAGAGAGAATTTGCAGTCGGAAGCCAAAAGTCTTGCTGGATTAAGAAAAATCCATAATCATTATGCAATGTATCAATATTCATTCTAAGCTTTTCTTATAGAATGTTTCTACATTTGGAAGGTTAACTCAAAGAAGCTCATGGGACTTACGAAGGCCAGGAGTTCAAAGGCCATAGCTTAGGTTACAAAGATCATATGAAACTCAGTTTTCCCAACCAACACGGTGATGCCAAGCTCACCATGTTTCATTTGAGTAGACAAGCTTATACTGTCTAAGACAGGGGTCAGCAACCCCTGCTCTGGAGCTGCATGTGGCTCTTTCATCCCTCTGCTGCCGCTCCCTGTCACTCAAAATATGCATCACAACCGCCAAGGTGTGACACCTGCCGGCATGCGATTTATTCAGCTTTTCAACCCCCGATAGGCCAACCATTAATAAATCCAAGAAAAGAAAAGTTTCAGAAGAAAACAGAACATTTAATTCAACTGCATATACTATTTTTGTGGCCACTTAGGAAATAGTCAGGCATGGGAAAGGGTTTTTTTTTTTTTTTTTGCTCCCAGTGTTTTCTTTTCTGAGGGAAATGGGCCCAAATGGCTCTTTGAATGTTTAAGGTTGCTGACTCCTGGTCTAAAGTAGACCAACATTGGGGGAGTTTCAGCAAAAAAGGTGCAATCAAAAGTTTTCCCATTTGTTCACCTTCAACTCAGAGAATCAGAGGCAAGCTGTGTTTTTGTACTGTATTCTGGGTAACATTGTCTTTTAGAGATAAGCCACAGCATAAAATTCCTTATCCTACTGGAACAAAAACATATGTTTAAATTAACCCTCAATTATGGAAATAGTAGTGTTTACACTAAAACTTCTGTGTTACACAGTAATGTTGCAGTGTGCTAATTATCTCCTAACATAAGACAGAGGGTTATAAATGAGTGTTTTATTGCTGTATTTATTTCCTCAGTAACTACAGAAAGCAAAGTTATTCAGACTAAGGGAAACATCGCACCACACAAAACCTCAAACTCTTCTGCCTTCTAACAGAATGGTATTTAGTCTATGTGGTGATTCTTAATTCTGATGGGATCCCAGCAATGGACTGTGTCTCTGTTTCACATGTAGGAACTTCAGAGCTAACACTTAGCATTGTAGAGAGGATCTTCTCATTTCTAGAATCTTGAGAATTGAGCTGGAAATCTGATCATGACTTCAGGTTACAGTTCAAGACATGGGCATTGTTACTGCTGAAATAAAAGTTGGCCTTGTTTGGCACAACTTCTTCAATGATATGTACTTAACCACTTCCACATGACCTTCCTCCGTAGAATTCTGGGGATCCGGTGGCAGGACAAGGTGCCGGACACATAAGTCCTCTCCAGAGCAGGCCATGTTGCAAGGATGCCAGACCATCGCACAGTGATGAAATTCAGCAGGTCCTCTATGGTAAGCTGTCTCAAGGAAAGTGATCACATGGGGGACAAAGGAAGCGATACAAAGACACGTTGAAAGCCTCCTTCAAGTCCCTGGATATTTTTTTTAATAATTTTTTTATTTTCAGACAAACATAAACACGCAACACATGTAACATAAAAGCCTCTTCAATTACACACAGTGTGTCGATTGATTACAAAGTCTTTCTGTGTCCTTTCCGTGGTCCTCACTTGAATTTGATTAAAATTCACATATTAATAATCAAGATATCTTTGTATACATTTTTATTATGCTTCCTCCTATTCTAAGTCATTCAATCATTTTAGCATTGACAACATTCTCTAATAGTTTCCAATTCCATGTTTCCCCCCCATTATTAGTATCATCAATCTAATATAGATGTATACAAATTGTTATAATTATTAAACATCCATTAAGCCCAGCTATTATTACATCCTTTCAACCTAAGGCATATTAAATTGGAAGCAAATTTATAGTATAACATTTTATTACATTATCCTGATAAAATTCAGGGGTGAAATTCATCAGGTCCTCTATGGTAAGCTGTCTCAAGGAAAGTGATCACACGGGGGACCAAGGAAGCGATACAAAGACACGTTGAAAGCCTCCTTCAAGTCCCTGGATATTGACACTTCCTCCTGGGAAACCCTGGAATGAGATCGAGCGACATGGTGCACGCTGATCCACCAAGACTGCCAGACATCTGAGGACAGAAGAACAACCATAGCACAAGAGAAGAGAGCACTCCGCAAAGCCAGAGCTGCAAATGCTGCAACAATGGTGCCCACACATGTCTGCCTGACATGTGCCAGAACATTTCGTGCCCATATAGGGTTTACCAGCCACCTGCGGAGACATCATAGATATCTCACAACCTGTTAGATATCAAGGTCCTCTTTGAATCTGATGGGCAAACATCATCATCAATGTGCTTAATAGACCAATGAAACTACACCCCTTGCAATTCCCAAGCAATGAAACTCAACATCTCTTCTCAGTGCTCTAGCTTGAGAGGTCAGTGCTAACTTCAATGTGATTCAAGCTGTGAAAATATATATGCATTATTTGTGAGTATGGAGAATTTAGTTGAACAAAATATTCAGCAAATACCATAAATAAACTTGAAATAATTTGAAACTTTAACATTAAAAATGAACTCTTAATTTAAATATTTTTAAACTCCTAAAAAACTGGTTTTGAATCTTGAGCATCTCTACAGTATATGAGGTAGCTGGTGACCCCTTTCCTTTATTGAGGGCTTGATGTTAAACAGCTAAACATGTCAGGAAATGTAAGTTTTTCAAATGCTAGAGTAAGCCTTTCTCTTGAATCTGGCTAGTGTAGATTGGTAAGAACTTTGTTTTGCTCTCTTTTGATCAACACTTATCTACACTCACACATTTTTTTTCATTAATGAGATGGGAAGAATGTTTGCTTTTCACCGTAGTTGGGAGAAAATTAAAATTAACGTACAGTATTTGTCCATATTTATGTGGAGGTTGATTGCAGGATAATTGTCCAATGTTTTCCCTCATGTTTTGCAAGATAAATGCCCTGTGTAGGGTGTTCATAGATAATGTCCCGAAGGTGCTTTTTCAGGAGGCAACTGGAGTTTCTTGTTCTTGCTGTTTTTAAGACATTTCCCTTTTCATTCAATAAGTTCCTTCAGCTCTGAGAGGATAGTGGGGAATGGAAGGATTTATACTCCTTGCAGACAGCTGGTTATTTGCATCCTTTTAGATGGTTGCTGAAGCACTTGGTGTGTTTATCTGTGTCCTCTTGGAGCACTTTATCTGTGTCCTCAGGGTCACCAGAGTGGTGCTCCTGGTTCCTGTAGTCTGTCATTTTTTCCTCTGGAAATCCATTCCTACTCCCACACCATTCAAAGGGTTTTCATCTCAAATTGTATAGCTAAAAAACTGTAGAGATTTTCAGTCATCCAGGTCATGGTTGTCCCAAAGGTCCTTTTTTCAGGAGGCAAACTGTACTTTCTTGTTTTTTCTTTTTCTTTTGGAAGACATTTCGCATCTCATCCAAGAAGCTTCTTCAGCTCTGACAAGATATTGGGGAATGGAAGTATTTATATTCCAGACTTTTAGCTATTCAATTTGAGATGAACACCTTTGGAATGGTGTGGGAGTAGGAATGGATTTCCAGAGGAAAAATGGCAGACTACAGGAACCAGGAGCACCACTGAGGTGACCCTGAGGACACAGACAATCCTCCACGTGCTTCAAGACCCTCTAAAAGAATTCAAATGACCAGCTGCCTGCAAGGAATATAAATCCTTCCATTCCCCCCATCCTGTCAGAGTTGAAGAAGCTTCTTGGATGACAAGTGAAATATCTTCAAACGGAAAAAAAACCAACAACCAAGGAAGTCAGTTGCCTCCTGAAAAAGCATCTTTGGGACAACTATAACCTGGATGACTGAGAATCTCTACAGACACATAGATACAGTAGATGGATTGACCCATCTTGAATATGTTGAAGAACAATGAAGAAAGTTTGTTTGGAATAAGACATCATGTCACCCTCTTTACTTTCTTCATGTTATAGAAAAAAGGAGGAAAAAAAACATCAGGAGTGGGGAGGCTCTTTCTTTTTTGTTGATTAATCCACAGATCAACAACACACCCAGTTCCTACAATGAAATGCATTCAGGAGAAAACATTTGCATAGCTTAATTGTCTGCCAAGCTTTTAAGAAGTGATTTTAAATGAAGATGTGAGTAAGCTATGAAACTGTAGGGTCTTTGTTGCTCTCTGAGCTTGGTGGGTTTTTTGCAGATGTTTCATTACCAAACTAGGTAACATCATCAGTGCTTGTCTTCTATTGGCAATCTATTAAAATAGAATCTGTTAACACAGATTGCTGATAGAAGACAAGGATATATAGTACATACAAACAAACATATCAAGCCTTACCTAACAAGAACCTTCCTGAAGACATTTCTCATACCTCCTTAAACATGTGAGTGAACTCAACGATGGTGATCAATTACATTATATCTTTCAAATTTACATTCAGAATAAAAAAAAAACCAGTCCCAAATCTCAAATAGCACCCAACCTGCTACAAAATGTTTATGCAAAATTTCCATTTATACAAAATGGAATAGTAAAACGAAAGAATAGAAAAATCAATAGCAGTGCTCAGGAAATAAGAACAAAATTATCTATAACAAACAATCATTTTTTACATCATAAGGTTAGACTTATTCTTCTTCTTGTGCCATCATCAGACATTGGCGATCTTGTTGGCAATCCTATTTTTGTCAATAGCGACATGAAAAAGTGCTGCTGAGTTTTGTCCAAACTAATCCCTTAGATTTTGAAGCCATGATGTTCTTCTTTTGCCCGGACCTTTGAAGTTATAGTGGGACAGATTGTAGGGGTGACACCGAAATATCATTTTATCTTATTTTATCTATATTTTAAATTATTGCATTTTCTTTCATTTTCATCTTAGATTGTATTTTATTCCAATTTCATTTTAAATAGCATTTTATCTAATTCCATTTTAAATTGCTTTTATCAAATTTGAGTAATAATTTGTTTCTGGAACTCTGCACTTTGATATGGCCCAAGGTCTAATCAATCAATCAATCAATCAATAATAACTCCTGGCAATTGCATGGATAAATCCCTGTAGTTTTCTTGACTACAGAACTAAAAACAAAAGTTAGAATATTTCGGGCATGTGATGCAACACCTGGAAAAATACAGGATACTTCATTTAATCCTCCAGAGAAAGACTGAAGGCAGTTCCTCATGTTGTGGTGACCCCTAGCCATAACATTCTTTTATGTTTTCCGTATTTTTTTGAAAATATGTATTTTCCGATGGTCTTAGGCGACCCCTGTGAAAGGGTCGTTCGACCCCCAAAGGGGTCCTGACCCACAGGTTGAGAACCGCTGATCTAAGAGATTCGTTTGGACAAAAATCAGCAGCACTTTTTGTTAGATCTGGGCAACGAGAGACAGACTGCGGACACGAAGTGACTTAACAGCTCTTAATTAATAGTAGTAGTGATCCAGCTTGCTCTGTGGTCGGAGGGTTCCCCTTTTATAGGGATCGGGTACGCCCCTCGACCAATCAGAACGATACCTGTTTCCCGCTGTAGCAGCGGACCAGAGGGGAGACTTACTACGATATATGCTAATATCTAACACCCCTCCCCTCCTAGATGGAACGTTGCGGTAGGTAACATAGTCTTTTAGGTATGTGGGTGTTTGTCTTGCTCGGGAGGAGCGTCGTAGTTCGGGTTGGTTAGAAGTGGTTGCAGGATCGGGTGCTTTTCCTGTTTCACGTTCCGGAGGTTTTGTGCCTTCGTTGCTAGGGCGTTCTGGAGTCTGCTCGGTTGCGTTGTCTGGGGTTTGCTCTGCTTCGTGCGTGTTTTCTTGTTCCCAGCTTGGTTCGCAGGTATCGTAGTTTTCTATGATGGGGCTCTCGCGTGGCTGACTTTCTGTAGGTAGGAAAATCTCGTCTTCGTTTCGAAGGTCTGAGTGTGCTAGGCGACCCCGAAGTTGATCGATGTGCCTTTTCCAGTTCCGCCCATCTTCTAGTTCCAGCAGATACGATCGTGGACCTGTGATGCCAATGACCTTTGCCGGCATCCACAATGTTCCCCCTGCATAGTTGTGGGCGTATACTGAATCCCCTATGCTGAAAGACCGAATTTTGCTTGTGGAGTCTGGGGGAGCTGTGGCAGAGTAATTTGGGTGAAGACGGTCCAGGTGAGACCGTAGACGGCGGCCCATGAGTAGTTCAGCGGGACTCCTACCCGTCGTTGCACTTGGGGTAATATGCTGAATTAGGAGGTAATGGTCAATGCGTGTTTGCCAATCACCTGGACCCATCCTAGCGAGGGCCTCTTTTGCGAATCGCACCATTCTCTCCGCCTGTCCATTTGATGCCGGATGGAATGGCGCGACGAGGGCATGCCGAATTCCCTGACCTGCTAAAAACGTTTCGAAATGCATGGCCGTGAATTGGGGCCCGTTATCGGAGACTAGGAGGTCGGGCAGGCCATGAGTGGCGAAAAGTCGCCGTAGAACCTTAATGACTGCCTCTGCCGTGGTTGAAGTCATTAGGACTACATCTAGCCATTTTGAGTATGCATCCACAACTATAAGGAAAGTCTGACCTTGGAATGGCCCTGCGAAGTCGATGTGTATTCGCGGCCAGGGTGCTTTAGGTTTCTCCCATTCTGTGGCGGGCGCTTCCGGGGGTGCTGGTCTCGATTCCTGGCATGGGTCGCAAGTGGCCACCCACTCCTCTATTTCTTTGTCCATGTTTGGCCACCAAACGTAACTTCTTGCTAACGCCTTCATTCTAACAATCCCCGGATGACCCACATGTAAAGCATCTAATACATTCCTACGTAAAACATACGGAATAACAACTCAATCCCCCCACAATAAACAACCTTGTAACACTGAGAGTTCGTCCCGTTTTGACCAAAACATTTTGAATTCCGGGCCCACGTTTCCCTTCGGCCACCCCCTCCAAACCCAAGTTTGAACTTGCTTTATTACATTGTCTTTAGAGGAGAACCTTGCAACGTCGTATGAAGAAACCGGTCCAGAGTCCAAACAGTCAATGAGCAATACCGGTACTTCTGGAGTGGGGTCTGGCAGAATGTCAGGTAATGGGCAACGGCTGAGTGCGTCTGCGTGTCCGAGAGTGGAGCCCGGTCGATGAATCAATTTGTATGAATACGCAGCCAGGAAAACAGTCCATCTGGTCATGCGTGGAGAAAGGGAGACCGGGGTGGGGCGGTTTCCCGCCAAAAGTCCCAACAACGGTTTGTGATCTGTAATTAGTTCAAAATCGCGGCCGTAGAGGTATTCGTGGAAACGCTTTACTCCAGCTACAGCAGCTAGCACTTCCCTGTCCATTTGGCTGTAATTCCTTTCGGCCGATGAAAGAGTTCTGGAGTAGAAAGCGATGGGTGCTTCTTTTCCGTCGGGCATCCTGTGGCTGAGGACTGCTCCAACTCCAAAGGGTGATGCGTCGCAGGTCAATACCAGCGGTAGGGTCTGGCTGTATTGGACAAGCAGTGAGTCAGTGGTGAGCAGGAGCTTTACCCCGGCGAAAGCTGCAGCTTCGGATCGTCCCCATTTCCATGGTGCGTTCCTCTGGAGTAGACGGTGTAGTGGCTCAGCAACGGTCGCCTTCTGCCTCAGAAAAACGCTGTAGAAGTTAAGTAATCCGAGGAAGGCCTGCAACTCGGTCTGATTTCGTGGTGTGGGGGCGTCCTGGATCGCCTTAATTTTCTTTGAAGTGGGGTGTATTCCCTGACCATCGATTCTATAACCCAGGAATTCTACGCTAGGCACGTTAATTTGGCATTTTTCCTTTTTAAGGCGGAGACCCTTTTCTCTGATTCTGGCCAAAACAGTTCTGACTCTTTTATTTAATTGCTCCTCGTTTGCAGCGGACACCAAGATGTCGTCAAAATAGGGGACGACTCCCGGTATCCCTTGCAAAAGTCGTTCCATGACGCTCTGGAACAATCCTGGGGCAATGCTCACGCCGAATTGTAGCCGGTTGCATTTGAATGCTCCTCTATGCGTCACTATAGTTTGGGCCTCCGCTGTGGCGCTATCAACTGGCAGTTGCTAGTAAGCTTGTGCCATGTCTAACTTAGCAAATACCTTTCCTGGTCCCAACGAGTGCAATAAGTGCTGTACTACAGGCACAGGATATGCGCTCTGTTGTAGCGCGACATTAATTGTGCATTTATAGTCCGCGCAGATGCGGACTGATCCGTCTGGTTTGACTGGGGTCACGATGGGTGTTTCCCAGCGCGCGTGATCTACCGGCTCAAGGATTCCTTGCTCCACTAACTTATCTATTTCCTTATCTATTTTTGGGCGGAGTGCAAAAGGCACTCGTCTCGGTTTAAGTCGGATTGGCGCCACTTTGGGGTCTAAATTGAATGATATTGGTTTACCCACATATTTACCAAGACCGGGGCTGAACACATCCTCGAACTCCTTAAAAATCTGTTCAGCGCTGCTGTTTCTCACGGCGTTGATTCCGGTGACTTCTAACCCCAGGGCTTCAAACCAATCAAGCCCCAGAAGGTTCTGTAATGGTGCGCTGGCGATGGTCATGGGCAGCTGGGCTTCGATGTCCTTGAAACGGATGTGGAATGTGCCTTGGCCCACGATGGGGACTTGGTTCCCCTGGTAGTCTCGTAGCAGAACGTCTGGAGCGCGTAGTTGGCTCTTTCTGAGGCTAGGGATAGCCTGTTTCATGGATGCCCATGAAATAATCGTCAGGGTCGATCCTGTGTCAACTTCTAGCTCGCAGGGTGAGCCCTCCAAGAGGACTGTGACTCTCAGCCTTTTTGGCCGCTTAGGACGGACCTGATGTATTGTGGTGAGATACGTTCGCAACTCCTCTCTCTGGGTCAACTCTATCTCATCGTCTACATCCTGAAAATACCCTCGTTGAGCGTCTTGATAGAATGCTCTTTCAGCTCTTTGTGTGTATTCTCTCTGGGGATACGCTCGCTCAGTTCCTTGTGAGTAATCTCTCTGGGGATACGCTCGCTCAGCTCTTTGGGAATTTTCTCTCTGGGTATACACTTGTGGATTTCTCTCTGGGCGCCCTTTCTGATTCCGCCAAGCCCCTGGGTTGGGCTTCTGTTGGCGGTACATGGGTGGCTGCCATGAGGCAGGGACTCCGCTCCGGCACACTCGTGCGATGTGCCCAAGTTTGTTGCAGTGCGAACAAACAACGTTCCTGAACCTACAAGTAGACCTGGGGTGATTCCCTCCGCAACTTGCGCAGGGCGGCAAGCGGGATCCGGGTCTCCCCCCAGGCCTCATGTGACTGCTCCGCATCAGGTGACTGTCCTCGAACTCGGGATCCTCGTAGGCGGGGCTTGTGTCCTCGTAATGAACTTTGGTGTGTCTTGGCGCTGGCTGGCCAGTGTTGAACCCGCGTTGAATTGTTTCCGCTGATCTGTCTGCTGCTTCTGAAGCTCTTGCCTCCTCGAGTACAATCTGTAGGCTTAAATTGGTTTTTGCTAACAGCCGCTTTTGTAGGGAAATGTCTCTCAGCCCGCTAACGAGTCGATCCATAATCTGCTCATCCAGGTCTCTGAATCCACAATGTGTGGCTGCTTTACGTAGGGCTGCAACATATTGGTTGATAGATTCTCCCGCCTTCTGGTTCCTCGTGTTGAACGCTTGGCGGCAAACATGGCGGGAAGGTTTTGGCGCGTAATGAGTCTGTAGAGCTTGTTGCAACGTCGCCCATGATACTGCCTGTATTGGAGTAGGCGCGGTGAGGTCTCTGGCCGTATTGAAGACTTCCTTTCCGCAGTAGCCGAGGAAAATGTTTTTCTTCCTTGCGTCGGTGATCCCCGTGTATTCGTTCGCTTCGAGGAAACACTCGAAACGAATCATGAAGGCTTCCCATTCGTCGTTTTCTGGGTCGAAAGGAGCGGGGGGAGCATGCATCGCCATCTTCTCTGTTTGAATTTGCCGCGCTGCGGTGATCTGATATGGCGGCCGGAATTTCTGCCGAATTCCTGGGCTGGATCAAATCCGGAGATTCTGGAGGTAGCGTTCTTCGTCCTATCTGCCTCTCGATCCCACCTTCGTCGCCAATGTTAGATCTGGGCAACGAGAGACAGACTGCGGACACGAAGTGACTTAACAGCTCTTAATTAATAGTAGTAGTGATCCAGCTTGCTCTGTGGTCGGAGGGTTCCCCTTTTATAGGGATCGGGTACGCCCCTCGACCAATCAGAACGATACCTGTTTCCCGCTGTAGCAGCGGACCAGAGGGGAGACTTACTATGATATATGCTAATATCTAACACTTTTCCGTGCAGCTGTTGATAAAAATAGGATCGCCAACATGATTGGCAACATCCAGTGACAGATATGGCACAAGAGGAGGAAGAAGAAGTTTTCTTGACAAGATATCAGAAGTGGTTTGCCATTTCCTCTTTGCCAAGACTGAAAGAAAGTCAGTGGACCAAGGGAAGCCTGTACCTAAGGCAGGATTGGAAGTCATGGTTTCCCAATTTCTAGCTTGAAGCCTTGACTACTACATCAAACTAGAAGACTGTTATTGAATCCTCCAATCTAGTCTCATTAGAGAGTTTGTTACAGAGAATAAGAGAAAGCAGCATTTTCTGCTGTTAGTCCTCTACACCTCATAAACCTGTGGGAATCCTGCTTCTACAGGAAGGTCCTCCTCAAATACCTGTTTGGAATATGTGATACAGCAGGTACCTATGAACCAAACCAGTGTATATATTATTTTATTAATTAATTTTAGCTTTGAATTGTACCTGGAACTCCAGCGGTAATCAGTAGAAAGCCCACAAGATTGGTGGTATTATACTTATAGAGACAAGCATTGGATAAGAAGTAATTTACTGCATTTTGGACAATTTTTTCAATGGCTTTTAAAGGCAGCCTTATAGATAAAACCTTATCTGCATGAATCAATTATAAATAGAATTTCCTGCCAAGGAAAACAGCTGGTGACCAGCTGTAAAATTGGCCTCAATGCTGCAATCTTCAGCTGGCATCCTGTTGTAGTTGGCGTGACTGGGAGTGAGGGAGAAACAAGATGTTTTCGCCCTCCATAATCCTCAATTTCAGGGAATACAGGTAATCCTCGACTTACAATAGTCCATTTAGCGACCTTTCAAAGTTACAACGGCGCTGGAAAAAAAGTGACTCAAGCTCATTTTTCACACTTACAACCATTGCAACGTCTCCATGGCCATGTGATTGGCAATTGGTTCATATTTATGATGGTTTCAATGCTTCTTTTACTGTTGGTTTGCTCAGGGACACGCTTCGGGTGTGCACACATGTGCAGAAGTAAAAAAAATGCTTCTGCACATGTGCAGAAGTAAAAAACAAGATGGCGGCACCTAAGGCACCGCCAATAGAACTGGTTCGGGCGCGTATCTGGATGAATTACTACCTAATCAGCTGAACTGGTCCGAACTGGTAAGAACCCACCTCTGTTGCAATGTCCAGAGCTCATGTAATCACCTTTTGCGATCTTCTGAAAAAAAAAGTGAATGGGGAATCCAGATTTACATCTGCAACCAGTTTGCTAACTTAACAACTGCAGTGATTACATATTTCTCACTCAACAACATAAAATTTTGAGCTCAGTTGTGGTCATAAGTCGAAGACTACCTGTTCTTTTTTTGGCCATCAGTCACTAAACTGCTGTAATGAGAACAATACAATATAGATGCAATTTTTAACATATTTATAGCCGTTCTAATTACTTAAGGTTACAGAAGCAAAAATAGCATCATCTTTGAATCAAGAAACAAAAATATTTCTAAAAGCCTTCTCTTTTGTGCCTCTTGAACAATGGAGGTAATGGGGATAAAGATCATTGTTGCTGTAATTTTCTTTTGTTTGAGGAAAGGAAACTTTGTTGAGCTGACAACCTTTTGACTTCACAGTGACTAAGTGGAGACATGTAGGCTGATAAGAAATTCTGTTTAACTGTACAAAGCTAAAGTAGCTCTCTGATCAGCCCTCTTTTAAGATGACAGAGAAATAATGTTTAGATTTGCGGTGTACGTTTTTTTTATTAGTGCTAATGTTTGTATGATTCATTTAATGTGCCCTGTTGATATGCACTTTTATCTATTTGCAAAATATTCTGAATAATTGATTTAAAAATCAGCGGGTTTTTTCTCTCTCTCTTTATTTAGTAATCCTTCTCAATGCAGAACAGAGTAGTCTTTTCTTCACCCAGATGGGTTACTTTGGAGGATTCCTTGCCTCCTTTGTGGTGCTACTCCTTTGAGAGATTGTAATGGTATGTGAGAAAGAGATACTACCTAGGGATGATCATGTAAGAGAAGTCACAGTTTGCAGCTGAACAGTAGTCAGAACAAGAGCTTCACAAGAGACCCTCCCTAGTTTCTTGGGATGTAAAGGGGATAGTGGGAGCTTTGTACTTTCAGACTTGCAAGGTTTTGTTAACATAGCCTTACCATAAAGTAGATTTACCGTGTTCCCCCCGAAAACAAGACCGGGTCTTATTTTCTTTTGACCTCCTTGGTCTTATTTTTGGGGAGGTCTTATTATTTTTAAGGTGCAGGAGGTGGCAAGTGTGGCCACCTCATGGCTGCTTCTGTTTTGCCCTCACTGGACCTGCCACTCTTTTTGCAGTGGCCAGTAGAGTATAATGGTTGGGGTTGTGCCATTAGGTAAGGACATGTAAGGTGCATGGGGCATGTTCCCCTCTCCCTTTCCCCCACTCCAGCCCTGCCTCCTCACCTCATGTTGTTTGCGCAGCAAGCTACCAAAGGAAATGGCAGGGACCGGTTCTGCGTGCATTTAAATATTTTTGGGAAAGGCTTATTTTGGGAGGAGGGCTTATTTTAGCACATGCGTTCAAAAGCCCAATTGGGCTTGTTATCCAGGGAGGTCTTATTTTGGGGAAAACAGGGTAGTTCATATTGGTCATGTTTCTTGTCTGGTCTAGCTGGTAAGGCTGACATCCACCTGTTTTAGATCTTGCATTAATCGCAGTTTTATTAATGACCAGGATAATGGGATCGATAGGCTTCTTATCAATTTTTTCAGAATGTCAGAATAAGACTGCAATTCATCTGTCTAAAGTTGGAATATCGGGTTGAGAGGAACAAGATGTTCTTCAACAGAGAGAAATATAAGGTGTTACATTATAATACAATACAATACAATAGTAGAGTTGGAAGGGACTTGGAGGTCTTCTAGTCCAACCCCCTGCCTAGGCAGGAAACCCTATACCCTTTCAGACAAATAGCTGTCCAACATCTTCTTAAAGACTTCCAGTGTTGGGGCATTCAAAACTTCTGGAGGCAAGCTGTTCCACTGATTAATTGTTCTAACTGTCAGGAAATTTCTCCTCAGTTCTAAGTTGCTTCTCTCCTTGATTAGTTTCCACCCATTGCTTCTTGTTCTACCCTCAGGTGCCTTGGAGAATAGTTTGACTCCCTCTTCTTTGTGGCAACCCCTGAGATATTGGAACAATGCTATCATGTCTCCCCTAGTCCTTCTTTCTCTTAAGCTAAACATACCCAGTTCCTGCAACCGTTCTTCTTATGTTTTAGTCTCCAGTCCCCTAATCATCTTTGTTGCTCTTCTCTGCACTCTTTCTAGAGTCTCCACATCTTTTTTACATCGTGGCGACCAGAACTGAATGCAGTATTCCAAGTGTGGCCTTACCAAGGCATTATAAAGTGGTATTAACACTTCACGTGATCTTGATTCTATCCCTCTGTTGATGCAGCCTAGGACTGTGTTGGCTTTTTTGGCAGCTGCTGCACAAGGCTGGCTCATATTTAAATGGTTGTCCACTAGGACTCCAAGATCCCTTTCACAGTTACTACTACTGAGCAAGGTATCACCTATACTGTACCTGTGCATTCCATTTTTGTTGCCTAAATGTAGAACCTTACTCTTTTCACCATTGAATTTCATTTTATTAGATAGTGCCCAATGTTCAAGTTTGTCAAGATCCTTCTGTATCTTCTGTATCAACACTCCAGGCATTCTGGAGTGTTGGCTATTCCTGCCAGCTTGGTGTCATCTGCAAATTTGATGAGTTCCCCATTTATTCCCTCATCCAAATCATTGATGAAGATGTTGAAGAGTACTGGGCCTAAAACAGAGCCTTGGGGTACTCCACTGCATACTTCCCTCCATGTAGATGCAGTTCCATTGATGACTACACGTTGAGTGCGGTTGGTCAGCCAGTTACGAATCCATCTGGTGGTCTAACCCACATTCTTCTACTTTATCTAGTAGTAGGTTATGGTCTACCTTATCAAAAGCCTTACTGAAGTCCAAGTAAACTATATCGACGGCATTCCTCTGGTCCACTAATTTTGTCACATTATCAAAGAATGTAATAAGATTAGTCTGGCATGATCTGTTTTTGACAAATCCATGTTGGCTTTTGGCTATTACTTTGTTTGCTTCTAGGTGTTCGTAAATTCGTTGCTTGATTATTTTTTCCAGAATCTTTCCTGGTATTGAGGTCAGGCTGATAGGTCTGTAGTTTCCTGGATCTATTTTTTTCCCTTTTTTGAAGATGGGAACCACATCAGCTCTTTTCCAGTCCTCTGGTAATTCCCCGGTGTTCCAGGATCTCTGAAAGATATAATTCAGTGGTTCTGAGATCTTGTCTGCTAGTTTCTTCAGAACCCTGGGGTGTAATCCATCCGGTCCTGGTGATTTGAACTCGTCTAGGGTAGACAGGTGCTCACTTACCATTTTCTTCCCTATTTCAATTTGTGTTCCTAATCTGATTTTTGTGGTGCTGCTTTTGATAGGTTGGACTGTTTTATCCCTTTGTGTAAAGACAGATGCAAAACATGAGTTAAATAGTTCTGCTTTCTCCCTGTTGCTTGTCACCTTCTTGCCACTTTCTCCTAGCAATGGACCAATTGTTTCCTTAACTTTTTTCTTGTTTTTAACATGTTGGAAGAAGCTTTTTTTGTTAATTTTTACTTTTGTGGCAAGCCTTTCTTCATTGTGAGCCTTAGCTTTCCTCACTTCATCTTTACAGGCTCAGGCTATTTGCTGATATTCTGCCTTAGTTATGTCCCCCTCCTTCCACTTTTTATACTTACCTTTTTTGTCTTTCAGTTTGTCAGATAGTTCTTTATGCAGTCATGCTGGTTTCTTTTGGGAGCTGTTATTTTTCTTCTTCATTGGTATTGTGCTAGACTGGGCTTTTGTAATCTCATTTTTCAAAATTTCCCAAGCTTCTTGAGTTGTTTTCCCCTTGAGGATTCTCATCCATGGAATTTTTCCTAAGCTCTCTCTAAGTTTATTGAAATTAGCTTTCTTAAAGTCCAAGACTCTAGTTTGACTTTGTTCTACTACTTGTGTTTGCATAATGTTGAATTATGCAAATTATTTAAATTATTTATGTAATTATAGAGTACAGGTAGAAGATTCATGACTTCAACCTGAAGTCAGATATAGTCAGATACGTGCCAAGTTATGTACCCACATGGTAACCCAGTCTACATAGATTTCAACTCTCACAATTCGCTAACCAGCACGTTCATGGCTAATAATGTCAGAAATTGAAGTTCTCTTAGTAACACAGGTTAGGAAACCTTTTTTAACCATTGAATGACTGTACCTGCTTTCAGATATTTGAATCTGAATATCTGGGAGGACAGACAGCTCTGTTACACCTGTTGGTTAATATGTTGAATTTATCTGGCACTTTAAGCTGTCTTGAGAATACAGCTTAGTTTTAGATAAGGCATCAAAGCTTTCAAAATGACAGCAAGAAATAAAAAGTTATCAGGGTTTTCGAAAAAGGTTTCAACACATTTGGTACTCCACCAGCTGTGCATTTCACTCAGTTAAAAGAGCACTCTGCTTATATGTTTCCTCAAGAAGCAAATTAATGTTTTGAATGAACTCTCTTCTTTGGAGAAGTTATTATGACCCCAGTTTAAGAAAACAGTTTTTTTATGTTTATATTTAGCAACAAAACTGTCCAGTGGAACAGATTATGGGGTTGGCGAAGCATTCTTGAATAACTTCAACAGCAGAGCTTAGAAAGTAACAAGCTAAAATCTGCTCTAGCAATTCCTAGAAGGAAGAGGAATTGCAATTGCAAAACTGTTGGCTTTCTTTTTTAAAAATGTGAAAAGATTTATGTAATTTTTAATATAAACTGTCTCTAATTTTAATATTATCATGTACAAAAATCAGGATATAAATGAACAACATATAACATTGAAATGTTAGCTTTCCTTATAGCCCTGCTAAGTAGCACCAACTATCTGGCTTTGATTTATCTTTAAAAGTATAAGCCAGGGGTGTCCAAACTTGGGAACTTTAAGACTTGTGGACTTCAACTCCCAGAATTCCCCAGCCAGCCATGCTGGCTGGGGAATTCTGGGAGTTGAAGTCTACAAGTCTTAAAGTTCCCAAGTTTGGACACCCCTGGTATAAGTAAACCAAAGGTGATATTCTGCCAGTTTGGACCGATTCACCCGAATCGGTAGCAGAAATCATAGGTGTGGCTGTTAGGTAAGCTCCCCGTTAGGAGAGTGAGTATGCAGAGAAGCGAAATGAGAGTTGTGTTGGAGAACACACAAACCAGCATATAGAGACACTGCAGTTTAAATAGGTTTTTTATTTTTGTGGAAAATAAAGGTATTCAGAGTTCAATTTACATACGGTTCAGTCACTCAGTTAAACATTGAACACAGTCCAGTATCATATAATCAGTTCAGCACACAAAGTCGCTAACAGTAGCAAAACTCACAGTAACTCACAAGCAGTATCCACCGATCAGCATCTAACAAACAGAGAGCTAACAGTTATTCTGGCTCCCTCTTATGGCTGCTTGAGGTAACAGCAACCAATCACATTTTACAGAAGTACTTAAAGCTACAGTACTACCATCATGGTTTATATATTGCTGACCCAACTCTTAGCTTACATTCCTAACAGGGGCCACACACCCGCCACGGCTCTATGCCATCCTATTTAGGCACATTTTTGAGGCCAGGCCAGGCATGCACGGAAGGCACACGTCCGAGCAAAGCACATGTGTGGAAGGCCGGGCACATGTGGGGATGGGCATACCCACAGTGAACAGGTGGTAACAAAATATGAAACCCACCACTGAAGAAAACTGATCTAATATTGAGATGTAAACTACCAGGCTGGTTGGTGAGTTTAAAGAGAGAGAAAAAGTCATAAAACAAAACCTTCTGGAAGAACACCATTGCCATGTTTATTGCAAAGAGCATTAAATCCAGGTGCAGTGGATGAAACCAGAAAATGGTGATAAGGCATTTGAGTTTGAGAATTGTTTTGAGTTTCCATTTGCTTTGTTTTCTGGAGGGGAAGTAAATATCTGCCAAATATCATGGTTGACCTTATTGAGTGGTGCGGTGGCCTAGAGGGGGAGCTCTCGCCTCACAATCAGGCGGCTGTGAGTTCGATCCTAGGTAGAGGCAGATATTTCTCTCTCTGGGAACGATGAGAATTTATCTGCTGAATATAACTCCGCATTGGCGATGGGGAGGACAGCTGGCCAGTAAGCACTCCATTCAGTCGCCCAGAAATAACATTTAAATGACTATGGAGTCATTAAAAGGTGATGATGATCCTGATTGACTTTATCTCCTGCCCTTTATGAGGTACTTCTGGTGGTAACAGTGGCCGTGCTACTGACCAGCAGTCATCTGGTGATCCTCTTTGCAAGCTTACAGGAGTGATAGCCGCATTGGTTGCATTTAAGAGGAGGAAATCCCGAACAGGAGGCCAAAATGAAGGTTGGAGTGGCAAAGTTAAACAAAGCAGCACTGTTAGGCTGGAAGCCTTTCCTAAGAGTCTTAGCTTGCCTTGCTGTGTGATATCTATGTATATAAATATTGTTGTGTGTGTGTGTGTATGTATCAATGGTGGGATATGACCGGTACGCTCCGGTACAGGCATACCAGTGCCTGCTGGGAGCACCAGATACCATTCCGGTACTGTGCTGCAGAGGGTCCACCTCCTGCCTGACCCCCCCCCCTTCTTACCTGTGTTTGAGCTGATCGGGGCATACGGCGCCTGCATGACACTCCACTGAGCAGCTGGAGCATCGCGGGTGGTAAGTATGTATTGTACGCATGCTGTGCGTGTGCATGTGGTGGATGCCCGGCCCCGTTGCACCGTATCCATTGCAACGGGATCCAGAACCCACCACTGGTGTGTTTGTTCCAGCATAACTCTGGAATACCTTGAGCAATTTCAACAAAAATCTGGAATACTTTGAGCAATTTCAACCAAACTTCCAGAGATTGCTTACTCTCTGGAAACAAATTCTGCACATGCACAGAAGTGTCTGGGTGAGTGGGCAGAGTCTCCCGCCACCCCCACTACCAGTTCGGCTGAACCGGGACAAACCAAGAGCAACCCACCTCTGAGAAAAATCCAACATTAGAAATTGTGGCGATGTTCATGGAAGGAGGGTTGCGATAAATAAATACCCGGGTAGCACTTGGTTATCAATTAGTAGTATATATAAGAGGAGCCATTTCTGCTTCAATTTGGTTAGATTTAGGCTATGAATACAGGGTATGTGATTAGTTTTCTACTGTTGCGTATTCTTCTATTTTAGTCTCCCAATTGTTTATTGTACCTACAGAGATCAGAATTATGCAGGTATTCCAGAGCTACTCTATGGAAAGTGAAAGTTGGACTTTGATAATGCAGGTTAGGAAGAGTTTGGACACCTTTGAACTTTGGCGTTGGAGAAAGCTCCTGAGAATATGGTGAACAGCCCAAATAACAATGGATCATTGAACAAATCAAGCCGGACTTCTTAAGTGAAGGACAAATGACCAGCTCAAATAATTCTACTTTGGACACATTATACAAAGACTTATCTCTCTGAAGAAGGCTCTGGGGCTGGAGGGAAAGACAGAGTATTTCAGGAGATTAAAATAACTTGATGGTATATAATAAACCAGTTAGTCAATCAACCCTGTATTTGTGGTAAGTTTTTTCTTTTGTGCCACATTGATTCTTGTTGCGGTCAGAAAATGTCAAAATAAATTAAAATATCTGTCATTTGATTAGGAATTGTACCTAGTTAAAATTTGACTGTTATTTCCAAAATTTGCTGAATGTTTGGATCTATTTCTTTCCCAGATTTTTGAATTTTCTTTTACGTAATTATAATTATGATATCTATGTCTATATCTAATATCTATATCTATATCTATATCATCTATATCTATATCATCTATATGCATGCGTGTATTTTAGTGCATGTGCTCAAAAGCCCTTGTTTTATTATTTGGGGAGGTCTTATTTTCAGGGAAATAGAATATTTCTATATCTATATCTATATCTATATCTATATCTATATCTATATCATCTATATCATCTATATCATCTATATCTATATCTATATCATCTATACGCATGCATGTATTTTAGTGCATGTGCTCAAAAGCCCTTGTTTTATTATTTGGGGAGGTCTTATTTTCAGGGAAATAGAATATAGTATATGTATGTGTGTGAATGTGTGTGTGCACACACATAAACACACACACACACATACATATATATATATATACTATACCCTGTTTCCCTGAAAATAAGACCTTCCCAGATAATAAGCCCACTTGTGCTTTTGAGCGCATGCACCAAAATAAGCCCTCCCCCGAAAATAAGCCCTTCCCCAAAATATTGCTTCACTTGAAGTTTAAAATGACTACTTCAGCTTCAACCTCAATAATATACGGGCAAACAACTGATACAAATTCAAGGGAAACCACTTCAAACTCGATTGCAAAAAATACAACTTCAGAGTCGTCAACGCCTGGAATGCTCTTCCTGATTCCGTTGTTACATCCTCAAACCCCCACAGCTTCAACCTTAAACTGCTACTATGGACCTCACACCATTCCTAAGAGGTCCATAAAGGGGGGGAGGCATGCATAAGTGCACCAGCATGCCTACCGTCCTTGTCCTACTGTCCCCATTTATTTGCATTCATTTCTTTCATTCACGTCCATGTTTATATTAATACCTGCTATCTTGTACATGCTTGACAAACTAATACCAAAAAAAAAAAATTGATCATGGGAACCACACATGTTTTGTCCGTATTATCTTGTGCTGATCAAGAGGAGGTCCTTTTAGAGCAAGCCAAGTCTGAGAAACACCAGCAGAGAGCTGTGGGCAGCATTTCTGCCAAACCCAGTTCATAGGATCAAGGTGAGTATAAGCCTTGGATGGCCTCCATCCTGCTTGCAGATTTTTCCAAGAAGACAGGGTCACTTCTGTAAGTATCCCTGCTTGATTGCTTCTGGTACCTTCGTCTTAATTGATTCAGCTCAGAAACAGTCATTTCACTTGACATTTAGGTTAACTAATCCAAACCATCTCTATGGATTACTTATTTTGGAAGAGCAAGACATGTTCCAGTCCCAGTGATGAGAAATAATGAAACAAGTGCTGCTCTTTGTCCATTCCTGGAACCAACCGGCACTTCACCCAACCGGGCAATAATAGAACAAAGAAAGGTCAGCCAGTCAATGTTCAGTCACCCCCATAATGTTCTTCCCTGATTATACTTCTTTTCACCAAAAGGAAAATAAAAGGGAAAAAAAGAACAGAACAAGGGAAGATGGAGGAAGACACGGCATTCAGATGCAACAGTGTCGTGGTTACAAAAGGGAACTAGGAAATCCCAAGAGCCCAGGACAGGACAAGTTGTCTTTTGGAAAAATGCCCAATCTGCAGCTCCAGAAGAAATGCTGCAAAATTGTCTTCACTTGGCTCAGCTTTCCAACTCCCTGGAAGATCTATGATGCAGTACTTGTATGCAAAAGCAATCAGGGATTGTCTGGTCCATTTTCATTGATCCTGACTCATTTGGATTTTTTTTTTTCAAATTTAGCCTTCAGTGTCCAAACCCTTTTTGGCTGTAAGAATAAATCAAACCTAAGCTAAATCAAATCCCTATTAACTTCTTTAAAGATGACTCAAAACATTTGCTAATCATCTATTTAAATTAAAAGGCAAAAGATACTGTTAATACATGCCTAGTTATCAAACCCAAGAAAGGAAGCTTAGGATACAGAGACCATAGTCCGTGGTGGCACAGTGGTTAGAGTGGAGTATTGCAGGCTACTCTGCTGATCACCGGCTGCCAGCAATTTGGCAGATCGAATCCCACCAGGCTCAAGGTTGACTCAGCCTTCCATTCTTTTGAAGGCGGTAAAAGGAGGACCCAGATTGTTGGGGGCAATAAGCTGACTCTGTAAACCACATAGAGAGGGCTGTAAAGCACTATGAAGCTGTATATACCGTAAGTGCTATTGCTATAATCTCAACAAAAAGCAGTTGATCTTGGTTTCTAATTTTTTTGAACTCACTAGTACATCTACAATTTTGAAACAATAGGCAGATTCCACAAACTGTTGTGGAGTTATGGCCATTAGAAATAGTGTTTTCCATTTTCTGTTGTGTTGAAATGTATCTGCCTAGCTGTGTGGGGAAAGTGTGCTGCTTCTTTGGAAAATAATCAAGGAGAGAAGCAACTTAGAACTGAGGAGAAACTTCCTGACAGTTAGAACAATTAATCAGTGGAACAATTTGCCTCCAGAAGTGGTGAATGCCCCAACATTGGAAGTTTTTAAGAAGAGATTGGGTAACCATTCGTCTGAAATGGTACAGGGTTTCCTGCCTGAGCAGTGGGTTGGACTAGAAGACTTCCAAGGTCCCTTCCAACTCTGTTATTTTATAATATCCGCCTTTATAATGTATAGAGTGTAAACTTGTGTGTGTGTGTGTGTGTGTATAGATAGATAGATAGATAGATAGATAGATAGATAGATAGATAGATAGATAGATAGATAGAGATAGATAGATAGATGATAGATGATAGATAGATAGATAGATAGATAGATAGATAGATAGATAGATAGATAGATAGATAGATAGATAGATAGATAGATAGATAGATAGATAGCTTGTTTTACCTCTCTGGAGCCAAGAGAGATTTCCACTTGCTTGCAGAGCTGACCACTATCTTGTACTCAATGATACCCAATTTGACAGCTCCTTAATAGGAGAAAGATTTAGCAGACTAGAATTTCCCCACAGTTAACTGCTTTTCTGACTTGAAAAGATGTCCTCTTTCATTATTAACCCACAAAGTGACAAAGACAGTGCTCTCTGCCCTGTAGTTTTCTTCCTCCTTTTACTGATATACTTGGTTTTGCAGCCCATATAATTGTTATATTGTTAGATGGGATAATGAACTCTGTAGTGGAATATTTTCAATTCAGGGCTAAAGTTAGTGTTTGTTGTTAGATTGGAACCCCAAAGCAGTTTTATGTTATTTTGGGTGGTTTCCCTGGTCCAGGGGTCAGAAGCTCATAGCTCTGGAGCCACGTGTGGCTCTTTCATCCCTCTGCTGCAGCTCCCTGTCGCTCAAAATACAACCGCCAATGTGCAACACCCGAGAGCGCACAATATATTGAGCTTTTCGACCCCCAGTAGGCCAACCATGGATAAATACGAGAAAAGTTTCAGAAGAAAACAGAACTGTTAGATATTTACATAAACTGCTGTGGTCTCCACTCAGGTCCGCCACTAGGGCAGGAACAAGGGGTTGTTCTGATTGGACGGGAGGTCCGCCAGCTCCCTATAAAAGGGGAGCTGCATGACCCCATATAAAGCTGGATCACTACCACATAATAAATAAAGAGCTGTTTGTCACGATCGTCTGAAGTCTGTTCTCTTGTTGCCCGAATCTAACAAGAACCTTTAATTCAAAGACATAGGCTAGTTTTGTGGCCACTCAGGAAATAGTCAAGGCATGGGAATGATTTTGTGGCTCCAGGTGTTTTTTTCTTTCTTTCTGTGGGAAACAGGTCCAAATGGCTGTTTGAGTCTTTAACATTGCCAGCCCCTGCCCTAGTCTGAATAAAAGTTTTTTTCCCCCTTCAAAAGTCACCAAAGAACACCCAGGGCTCTTTTAACAGATCTATCCTTAGGGTTAGATCACCAATGGATAATCCTATTTCCTTTCTCTCTCCCCAACTTTTTGATTTTCCCACCCCTCCCAAGCAAAAGGAGCTTATTGCTTAGTCTTGCCATCCCTAACAGTTATAGCCCCAGATGTTCCAGATGTTAGTCCTTAAGTGTGTCACAAAATTATGTGCCTACACCATCACTCAGACTTCAGCTAAAGGTTATTCAGGTTAAGATTTTAGGACCAAAGTGCTGTTTTTCTCTCAGCTCACAATTATCCTTCTCCCCTTCTCCCAGGGGTGGCTTTCCAGGCTTATTAAGAGTCATTTGCGAGCAATTCCCATCAAAGCCTTTGATAATTAGGCTTGTATTAATAGCTCTTTGCTTTTAATATTTGCCTCCCTTTGAAACCAGGCGTACCGGATCTCCCTCCAACCCCCCCCCACCTCTCCCAAGGTCTGCCTTCACCTTGTTAAACAATGCCCTGATTTACTTTTCAAAACTAGAGAACTGCTGAGGAGCCAGGGACAAGGTTATCCAGCCCGAGGTGGCATCTACCGTCACTCTTTGTCCCTTATACAGCCACCACTCAAGGAAACGTCCCATCATTCCTGTCCCTTTGCTTGGGCTTTGAATGGCTTTTTTAAAAAAAACGGAGGTCTTTTTTGACTTGCTTTCATGTCTATCTATGCTAAGAGCTGCTCCATGATTTCCCCTTATTTCAGATAGGAAAGAAGGGAAAAGGTAGTTGTCAGGAAACCTTTCTCTCTCCCTTTCTCTCCCTCTCAGCATCACTCCATCTCTCCCCCCTCTCCTCCTTTCAGCACCTCTCTCTCTTCCTGTCATTCCCTTTCTGTCCCTCTCTCTCAGCATCTCTCTCCACACTCTCTCTGTTCCTCTGTCTTCTCCCTCTCACTTTCTCTCCCTCTCTCTCAGCATCTTCCTCTCTCCCTCTGTCTTCCCCCTCTCCTTCTCTCCCTGTTCCTCTGTCTTCCCCTCTCTCTTTCTTTCCTTCCCTCTCTCAGCATCTCTCCCTCCCTCTCTGTTCCCGTCTTTCCCCTCTTTTTCTCTCCCTCTTTCTCAGCCTCTCTCCCTCCCTCCCTCTCTCAGCATCTCCCTCTCCCCCTCTCTCTGTTCCTCTGTCTCCCCCCCTCTCTTTCTCTCCCTCTCTCTCAGCATCTCCCTCCTTCTCTCTCTGTTCCTCTGTCTTCCCTTCTCTTTTTCTCTCCCACTCTCTCAGCACCTCTCTCTCGTTCACCCCTCCTCTCTCCTAGGTGATCCATTTCTAAGCAACGTGCCGGCTAGCGGCGGCGGCGGCGTAGCTCGCTGGCAGCCGAGAGGAACTCCGTACATCCCACCCGACCAACCAGCTCCAAACACCCCCCCCCCAAAAAAAACCTGCCTCCTTGTTTGGAGGCTGCCGCCGCCGCCGCCGCCGCTGGAGCCTCTACTGCAGAAAAAGCCGCCGCCGCCAGCCTCTGCTTTCCTCTGCTGCTGCTTCTGCCGCTGCCTTGCCCGCTTGCTCCACAGAAAACGTCTCCGTGGAACTGCTACCTCGCTCGGCCACGTTGTTGGGAGCTCCTTTTCGCAGCGTTTGCGGCGTTTCCCGCCTCCCTCACTCCCTCCCCATCGAAGAAGAGGGGAGGAGGAAAGCCAGGGGATTATAGCTTTTTTTTCTCTTAAGCACCCATCTATCTATTATATTATCATTATTTTTTGCAGGGAGGAGAAAGTTCTGCATTCTTAGCTGCATTGCTTTGAAGTTCACTTTTAAGCTTGGAGGGGTGGGCTTTTTTCCCTCCCCCCCCGCGGGGAATTGGGGAGGGGGGCTGAAAGGTTTTTGGAACGCCGTGTGCTCACTCTCTCTTTCTCTGCACGCACTTTGCAGGGATCTGGTCAGTTGCCTGGAGATTTGAAAGGAAAGCTTTTTTTCCCCTTTGGGAGACATCCCTCCCCCCTCCCTCCCTCCCCTCTTGGGGAGGGGGCACAGGGTGGCCGGGGCGGGGTGGGGTGGGGGGAAACTGGCATGGTTGGTCGCTTTACGGGCTGCAAGTTGTTCCGCCGGATTGGTGGGAAGAAGCGGGCGGTGCGGATCGCCGCCAAAAGGAGAAGGAGGTTCCCCGTTTTTTCATGCCTGCCGTTTCTCCGGTCCTCCGCGAAGGTTTTACGGCGTGAGGAAGAGGAAAAAAGAAAACCAACGAGGCTCTGCTTGGATGGGGAGATGAGCATCCAAGCGGCTGGACTCGAACCTCCGGCGGTGGGGTGCTGGATGGATTTGCTGCAGCAACTCCCCGCAACTCTGGTGGCGATGCCCGGCCGCCCCCCGAAGTGACGCGAGGAGCCGAGCCAGAGGCTTTCCCCGGGCAAGCTGGACCCTTTTTCCTCTCGCCACCAGCTGCAGTCTCTTCCGGAGGCTTCAAAAACTCCCAACTCTCTCTTTCTCTCTCTCTCTCCCCAACCAACCTTGTTGTCTTTCTTGAGCTCCTTTTCGGGCGCTGGGTCTTGGCTAAGCCTCCCGGGGTTACCTTCTATCCGCTTTGCTTCCTTTCTTGGTTTTTTTTTTCCCCCGAAGCGGAGGAGAATGGAAGTTTTTGCCTTCGCGTGGCTCCTGGCCGTCTGTTGGACTCGAACCTGGGAAGCGGCGCGAGCGGATTCCATCATTCACATCGGTAAGGACGAGAAAGAGAGGCTGAAAAGCGCGTGCTTGCTTTGCCTTAATACTTCGCGGCTCTTTTCCCATCTTTCCCTCCCCCCCCCCCCACTTCCCTCGGAAGGATGATCTCCGCAGTCTTGGGTAGCTCTTGGAAATGAAAGCAGGAGGGTCGTTTGGAAATAGCCGCGCCGTGGCCGAAGCGCCACCCGCGGGGAGTTGGGCATGGTCGGGCCAATGAAGCTGGAGACTGGTCCGAGCCTCTGGATAACTGTGTTGGGCGTTGGGAGAGAGACTGAGATGGGTTTTGATCAGGGTTTTGCGCTCTCTCGCTCTCTCAGTCTCTGTATCTCTCGCGCGCTCTGTATCTGTATCCGTGTGTGTGTATGTATCTACACCTCTCTCTGTATCTATACCTCCCCTCTGTGTGTGTGTGAGTGTCTGTATCTCTCGTTCTCTCTGTATCTCTGTCCAAAGGATGGATGGAAAAATCACGGCCAAACGCCGGAGTTTGCTTCCCCCCCAAAAAAAAAAAAATCTGAAAAAAAAGCAGGACTCGGTCGGCGGTTGTGGGTCCTGGCTGAAATCGCTGCCGTAGCGCCCTGAGTCGGGGGTGGGGGGGAAGAGAGCCTGAAGGATCCCTTGGCGTACAATGATCTCCAAGCCTTCCCGGGGCGCGGGGCGCGCGCCACACACACACACACACACACACAAGCGCGCACAGACAACAACCCACGTTGCTGCCGCACCCCCATCTCTCTCCCCCCCACCGGTATTAGAGGAACAGGTGGTTTGGCAACGTGATTTCTTTTCATTTTGCCCGACTGATCTTTGGCTCCAACGGGAGATTTTTTAAAAAATCTCCCTCCAGCAGTGGCGGCCTCGGCCTCCGCCCCCCTCCCCCCATCTCTCTCTCTCTCTCTCTCTCTCTCTCTCTCTCTCTCTCTCTCTCTCTCACACACACACACACACACACACACACACTCTCTCCTGTCAATCAGGAAGGCACTTTAGCGCGAAGGTCGTAGAACGAGCAGTTTTTCCGGCGAGGGCCTCCAACCCTCCCCCGGATAATGTAGCTGCTGGAGGAAGCGGGGAGCGGGGGTGGAAGGGGAAAGCCACGCGTGACAGCCCGCTCCTCTGAGCCTTATTTCCCCACCCCCGGCCCCAGCAGCTCGGCAAGGGTTAAAGGACACCCCCCTCCAGCTGCTGTGGGCCCCACCTATTGCCAGCAACACTGACGGCCACACGGTGGACTTGGAACGCACGGAGAGGAGGTTGGGGGAGGTTGATTATGATTCATAGAGCTATCTGCAGCCAGCTCAGCTCGGAGTTTTCCTTTGCCAGTGGTCGGAGAGAAAGCAAGAGAGGGAGGGAGGGAGAGTTCAGCATCTGAGTGTAAATACACCTGTCTAGATGGAAGCAGGTGCTGACCCGGTGGGGGGTCGAGGTACCACTTCCCTTCTTGTCATTGCAGTTCATAGAAGAGAGTCCAAGTGCAGGCAGGAAGTGTGCAAAGAGGAAGTAAAGCAAACCCCTGGGGAGGGATAATAAAACCTCCAGCTCCTCTTGCTGACTGACTGGGGAGGCTCCATTGGTGGTCCAGAAGATCCAGCTGAGTTGAAAGTCTCCCTCCCTCCCCCTGGACAAACAGGGATCAAGCTCCCTTATGCCACAGCTAGTGGCCAACTCCATCCACTTCCTTCCAACTTGGAGCCTGTTGGGGCTTCCTAGCTTAAGTGATCCCCCCCCCTTTTGGAAACATGTCTCTGCCAGTCCTAGGCTATAGAGTATAATGCAGTGTTTCAACCAAGATGATTGGAGCTGAGAAATCCCAACTTTGGGGGTGGTTTGAGTCACCCCACTCATGTCGGGCTTGTAGGTAATGTCCAACTCTTCTTGTCTGCAGTAGGTAGAAGATGCTACCCTTGAGTTTCTGGGACTGAGAACTCTATCATGGTTCCTAATGTTAACCCTTCCTCGCCTGAGCCGTTCTTTTATGAATGAACGGTTTAGCTGATTTCCCATAGAATCCGAACAATCCATGATATATTAATTTCTCCATTCTCCTTTTCCAGCTGAAATCTAAAATTTGCTGGGGAGAAAAATGCTGCTTTGGGGAGTGAGGGGGGGGCGGACAGGGACAGTGCATGCTTTGTTACAGCCACGTAGAATTCCTTGGAGAAAGGTTGGAGGGACGAATTCCTGGGTAGGGGACAATGATTTTCACCGATGAATAGTTTGTTTGTGAAAGAAAAGCTCTGGGCACCAGGACTCTTCTTCCTTTTCACGGAGCAAACAGTGGCGTGCACTGTTGCACTCTGGTCTCACATCAAACGGCTCCTTCTCCCCCTCCCCTCTCTCTTTATGGTAATCGCGATTTATGTGGGTGCCTGTTCATTATTCATCGCTGGCCAATCGATTCCTGCAGATCATTTAGCTTTTTTTGTTTGTTTTGTTTTAACATATATGTGTGTGGTTCCTTTCCATCAGCAGCACCAGGATTTTTTTTGCCTTGAAAGGAGAGAGAGGAAGAGAATCGGTTGGAAAGAGAATTTTGCTTTGCGTGTATCAAGTGGCACATTTGACAAGGTGGTGACTTGGTTGCCACAAAACTGGCAAATGGATAAGTGTCATCCACAGCTTTGTCTCTTCCCCCCCACCCCATCAAGTTATGGAAACTAGCTAGTGTGAAATAAATAGCACTTTCATTTAAATTTGAGCCAATAGCTACTCTCTGTAGTTCCACCTCCAAAAAGAATTACAGTGGGTTTCTTCTCCCCCCCCCACACACACACTTCAAACTCTGAAAATGTTATAAGATCTGATTCTGGCTTTCACGCTTGTACATGTCCGGCATCAATGCAAACACCTGTCTTAATAAAAAAAAAAACCATGGAAGCAAGAACAACGAAAAAGCTGCTTTTGTTCATTTTACATTTCAGAAGAAGAGGGCCTTTATTTAAATACGCTGAGATTTTTCTAAATAAAAACTTTTCAAAGGAAGCGATGTTCAGCATTCTGGAGAAGGAGATGTGAACAACAGGTATTACAGATATTTGGATTCTAAAAATGGAAAGAGTAAATAATTTCCTACTCTTTTTTCCCCCGTTTTGTGCTGTACAATGTTATATAATAGTAATCACGAGAGAGAAAGTATCTGTATATATTTAGGAATTCATCCATATATTTATCCTCCTTTTCCCATTCTGCACTGTACAATATTGTATAATAGTAATAACGAGAGGCAAAGTATCAGTATATATTTAAGAATTCATCCATATAGTTAACCTTTTCCCCTTTAACAATAGTTGATTGACTAGCTGCATATAAAATATTTAGGTATCCATTTAAGTGTCCATTTTAACATACATCTGTTGCAATAAAGGATACCGAAAACTTTGATTAATTTATTTTGTGTGTGTGTGTGTGTTTGATAGTAAGCAAAATATAGAAAATTACTTTTTGCACCAATTAACTTTGATCAGAGTAGCATGAGAATGCTATTGCATTTTTTTCTAAAGAATAAACGTGTTGTTGATGGTATTTCTCTGAGTATCAGGGAAGAAATGATTCACACGTTCCTGCAGTTGAGGTGGGAAAATCCCTTTATTAAGCCTGCTGGGCTTTTGATTTGCATTAGGGGAAGATTTTTCTGAAGAAGGAAGGGAATGGGAGAAAAAACCTTATTGACACTCTGTACTTTCTTGCTGTTCTTTCTTGAGCCTATGCATTGATTGAATAATTTCGTGAGACTCACATTACTTGATTGCTTAGAAGTTTCCTAATGATCTGCATGCAGTAAAAAAAAAAAAAAGGAGTCAAAAGCTGTGAGCAGAATGGCAATGATATCCTGTTTTATGAGCCTATTGAAAAAAAGTTGCTTGGATTTATGCTGCTCCAGAGCTCCCAAGTCTTTGAAATTAGCCACGCTGCTTGCAATTGACTTTGTACGTTGCTTGTCTGATGCTTTTCTTCTTCCTAAATGCAATTGGACTTTGCAGCCCTGTTTTAATTAATCCGGGATTAGCCAGCATTTTTAGCCAAGCGCACCATTTTGGGTAGCACTGATGTTGTAATATTTAGGGATGTGAGGTCCATTGATTTTGACCTCTTTTTAAGTACACTAATGAGAATTGTGAGATTTTGTGTGGCCTTGGTGCTAGAAAATAATGAAGAAAAATCTTTCGTGCAGTTAGAAGATAAACCCTTCTCCATAGAATATATGCCTGCATGCTGTTTCCTGCCAAAAATACATCCTGCATATGCTCAGACCAGTGGTGGGTTTCAAAATTTTTTGGAACCTACTCTGTGGGTGGGGCCTGCTTTGTGGAAGTGGCTTGTTGCCCATGTGACTGGGTGGGAGTGGCTTGCTGCCCATGTGACCGGGTGGGAATGGCTTGTCTGCCATGTGACCAGATGGGAGTGGCTTGGCAGTCATGCGACTGGATGGGAGTGGCCAAGATGATGTCACTGAATTCTTTGCCCCAATGGATGAACTACAATAAGATTAAAATAAGTACAAAAATAAATAATACTAAACTGCAAAAGAAATAAAACAATATTGAACTAAATTGTGGTTGTAAGCTGAGGACTACAGGTAACAGAAGGGACCTCTGCTTTCAACGAACAATGTACAGTCTTTTCAGGAAATAAAACAATATTGAACTAAATTGTGGTTGTAAGCTGAGGACTACAGGTAACAGAAGGGACCTCTGCTTTCAACGAACAATGTACAGTATTTTCAGGAAGGACAAGAAACAGGAAAGATATAAACAAACAGGAAAGATATAGTCTTTCATCCAGGAAGCTAGTTCAAGAATGAATGTCATAGGTAGATTCCCAGAGCAATATACGTTTCCTTTTTCTGAAATTTAGTTCTCAGTTCCAAAAAACAGGAATATATGAATTAGGTTCAGTACTTAGGTCGGTCCAAGTAGCTATTCAAAAGTTAGTGGTTAGAAGCAATGGTAAAGCAAGATATGGAATTAAAACCAGAAATATTTTGTTGGCTATTTGAAAGAGAGTACAATATATATTTAATTTTACACATGTTAGCAGCTGCTGGAATTGTGCTTGCACAACAGTGGGAAAAAGATATATGAAAATGAACAAATATTACAAAGTGCAGGAATAAATAAACTGACAATTAAAATCAAGAAGGCTTTGAATACTTTTTCACGTGGGATTTGTTTGCTAAATTTTTTTGCTAGAAATTAGAAATCCAGAAGTATGAAAGAAAACACCAATTATGTAAGGAAAGGTCACTAAAATGTATAAGGAAATATTATTCGTTCTTGATCATTATTAATATGTAGATAACTGCGGGACATTACACATCCACACCCACACAAACTATGACAGTGCCAGGAAAACACCAAAAAATAAGAATTCCCCCCTCCCAAAGGACTGCAAATGAAACCAGTTTTTTTCCCCCTAACCCTAAGGACAGGAAAGACAAAGCCACTGGAATAAAAACCATCAAGGCATTGTGGAAAATTATAAAGGACAGTGCCAGGAAGCTCACAGAACCAGCAACCACCACAGAATTACCTAAACAACCAGGGTAAAACACACTAAATCTGGCAAAGCTGCCTTTCACCAACCAGGCCTGCCCATAGAAAAGCAGCCACTTTGAGACACATAAACCTGGTCTGAACACTTAAAAGTAACATATTGCATCACAAAGAAAACATTTGCAAACAGGAATAACATTTCTTGTAGTAAATATATTTTATAAACAATTAAAAAATAAAAATTCCCTAAAATAATTTTTAAAAAAGATATTCTATAAATAAAAAAAAATCCTTAAAAACCATTGTTAAGTATTCCAAACACAATAATTTATTCAAGGTATTCTACCACCAATAATTTATACTGTAACCATTTCAAGGTATTCTGCCAGCAATAATTTGTACTGTAACCATTTCAAGGTATTCTACACACAATAAATTGAAGTAAACCATTTAAAAATATTCTATACTCAATACTTTTAAGTAAAACAATTTTAAAAAAATCTATACACAATACATTTAAAAAGTATTGGGTATAGAATTTTTAAAAATGGTTTATTTTAATTTATTTTGGATAGAATCTTTTTTAAACTAGTTTAAGACAATTTAAAAAAAGAATCCACACACAATAAATTGAAGTAAACCATTTTAAAATATTCTATACTCAATACTTTTAAGTAAAATGATTTTAAAAAATTCTATGCACAATAAATAAAATATTCTTTTAAAAAACATTAAAAGCCACGAAAGCTAAAGAAAGCCACGAAAGCTAGCCTGCCACCACCACCACCGCCACTGTCCACCCGCATTCAGCCATGCGGCATATGACAGCTCACGGCTTTCGCAAGGGAAGGCAGGAGGCCTTCCCTCGCGAAAGCTAGCCTACCACAGTCACCACCCACTTTCAGCCATGTGGCGTATGCCAGCTTGTGGCTTTTGCGAGGGAAGGCCTCCTGCTCCTCCTCACTTCCCTCGTGAAAGTTAGCCTGCTGCCGCCACTGCTGCCCATCCGCTTTCGGCCACGTGGCGTACGCCAGCTCGCGGCTTTCATGAGGGAAGGCCTGTAGGCCTTCCCTAGCAAAAGCTAGCCTGCCACTGCTGCCCATTCGCTTTCGAGCCATATATCGTAGCCATAACTGACAAGGAGTTGGAGATTGGGACCCAGTTTGATAATAGCTGGTTATCTACAGGAACCAGCAGAAGGGAAGGGGATTTGAAGAATGTTAGCCACTTTTCCCATATTTTCTCAAGCCTTTCTAAATGCTTTTTATCCCTAAGAACTCAAACCAGCCATTCAAGTACCCCTCCCTCCCCCTTCCCCAAATCTCTCTGATGGAAACTAGTTAGATACTGCTTGAATTCTGTTTCTAAAACCTCTGTTTTCTGGCTAGCATAATTTCCAGGCACCTCCTCTAAAAACAGTTTAAGTGTCAGGGTTCCAAGCAGGGGTGGGTTCCGCCCGCCATTACTACCGGTTCGGCACCCGAAAATTTTTGCCTGCATGCATGCATGCACATTTGCCCTTAAAATGATCTGCACATGCGCACAACATTAAAAAAGGAATAAAAAATACATTTTTTTTTCAATGAAGAAAATCAAGATGGCGCCGCCGAGGATAGAACCAGTGCAGTCACGTGTCTCCCGGAGTTATTACCTATTCAGACGAACCGAACTGAATAGGTAGGAACCAACCTCTGGTTCCATGTAATAGATCCACATCAAGCAAAAATTTCAAGGTAGATCCCTCAAAGAATAAGCTTTATTGGAAATATCCGATTGGCACATAACGGGCAAAAACTGACACTGAATTAATTTCACTTTTAATTTCACCTAAGTAAAAGTGAAAGTTTCCCCCTCAATCTCAAACAATCAGTCACATGGCCCAATCAAGGCGCTGTCTGGTGGTCTGGTGAAACCACTCCTCCTTCCTCCGACCACGTGTGAGAACATCCTTGGTTTCCAAGAAAAAGTTTTATTTTTTAGTTTGACTTCACAACCCTAGCTACATCAACCTCCCCCCCTCTTCCTGTCCCTTAGATCCAGTGCGACAGCATTGAAGCTCCAAGATGGCTTCGGCCAGGCCAGCTTCAGGGTTGACATTAAGTTTGTTCTTAGTTTGAATGATCTTCTCTCATTTTTGTTCTTCGTTTCTTTAAAATGCCCTTGTTGGTGGTGGTTGTTTTTTTAGATGAACTGAAGCTTCAGGAAGTTACAAACATTGACCCTGAAGCGTAAAGGGACAGTTGCAAATGAAGGCCACTTACCTCTTTATTTTATATCTAATGAGCAGCCACTAGACTAGCAGTCTTGGCCCTCACATTCTGCCTGCCCTCTCAGAAAAGCTGTGTGGGTTGTAACATGCAGGGTGTTATGTACTGCATATAGTTGTCTATTGAAGTTCTCAGTCTGGTCCTCTATTGGAGCGGGAAAATACTCTCTCCTGATTGGTTGTGGTCTGATCAGCTTCCCTATAAAAGGAGCTGTGTCAGTCAGGGAGCGACAGTTGCCTCACAGGCAGTATTAAATAAAGAGCTGTTAGAAGTCACTCAGGCCTCGTCTCCATTCTTCACCCAGAACTTTTCTTTAAGGGGCTCATCAGGACACGGTGGCTCAGTGAGTAAGACGCGTGATCAGAAAGGTTGGCAGCTTGGTGGTTCAAATCCCTAGCACCTCGTAATGGAGTGAGCTCCCGTTACTTGTCCCAGCTTCGGCCAACCTAGCAGTTCGAAAGCAGGTAAAAAGGCAAGTAGAAAAATAGGAACCACCTTTGGTGGGAAGGTAACAGCGTTCCGTGCACCTTCGGCGTTGAGTAGTGCCGGCCACATGACCACGGAGACGTCTTTGGACAGCGCTGGCTCTTCAGCTTTGAAATGGAGATGAGCACCACCCCCCCCCCCCAGAGATGGGAATGACTAGCACATATGTGCGAGGGGAACTTTTACCAAGGGACCCATATTAAGATGACAAGCCGAGGTCCTTCTTTGTGAGCTATTCTGGAAGAGAAGTTGAGGCTTCAATGCTGAAGGGAAGAATGGTGTTCAGTATTACTTTGCAACTGGAAGCCTTTGGATGCACAAAATAGACCTTGAATTCTAGCACTCCTTTATCCCAAAGGTGCTTCTTCAGGAGGCAACTGGACTTTCTTGTTTTTTTTTTCTTTTGAAGACGTTTCACTTCTCATCCAAGAAGCTTCTTCAGCTCTGACAGGACAGTGGGGAAGGGAAGGATTTACATTCCTTGGAGGCAGCTGGTCATTTGCCATCCTTTTAGAGCAGTGTTTCTCAAACTTGGCGACTTTAAGTCCTGTGGACTTCAACTCCCAGAATTCCCCAGCCAGCTATGCTGGCTGGGGAATTCTGGGAGTTGAAGTCCACAGGACTTAAAGTCGCCAAGTTTGAGAAACACTGTTTTAGAGGGTCTGTGAAGCACTTGGAGGTTTATCTGTGTCTTCAGGGTAATGCTTCTGGTTCCTGTAGTCTGCAATTTTCTCCCATGGAAATCCATTCCTACTCCCACACTCTCTGGATGAGAAGCGAAACATCTTCAAAAATAAAAATAAAATAGTCCAGCTCAGTGGTGGGTTTCAATGTATTTTACTAACGGTTTGCTCGTGCTTGCATGACGTTTTTGTGCCTGCACAGAAACTTCTGCGTGTGCACATAAGTGGGTGGGCGGAGCCTCCTGCAGCTGCCACTACTAGTTTGCCAATCCGGTTTCTGCCAATCCGCAGAAACTCACCTTTGGTCCAGTTGCTTCCTGAAAAAAGCACCTTTGGGACAACCATGACCTGAGAATGGTTGACTGAGAATTTCTACAGATGTTTAACAGTCTTGGGTTTTCATTTATGTTTACCATTTACTTTTCTTTCCCTCTTGTTAAATACTGCGTAAGGCAATATAACTTTCCGCTGCTCCCATTCTGGTCTCGTAAGTCATTTCATTGAAATTATTAAATAAATACCTGGAGAATTAGGCTAGGCTTACAATTATTCTAGAAACTGTTGTGTTGGAAGTAGATGAGTTAGACAAATGACTTTCAGGTCTTTGCATTCCTCAGAGCACCATATATTTAGCTCTAGCCACTTAGGATCCAATGTTCATTTGGCACCTGCAATGGAGTGATGCATTTCCCTTTATTTTTCAGAGAGGCCAAAGGAAAGCTGGTAATTGCAACATGTTAAAATAACTATTTTTCCCCCTTCCGTGGTGATTATAATTTGAGCAATAACTGTTACAGCAAATGGTAACTTTACTCTTAATAGTAATTTGAACGGTTGTGCTTAATGTTAATCGTCATTTTAAGCTGTTCTCCCTTTATCACTATATTGCATCTAGAGCACTGAATTTTCATTGTGGTCCAATTGGACTTGCAGTTCTTTTTCTCTCTCAATCAGATTATATAGAGAAATATAGAACAACTGTTCTGACCGAGGCTTCCCAAGAGCCTGCAACAAACTTCTGGTCCCAACAAAAAAACCTTTTTATTAATTGACTGTGAATTCTGCTCATTCACATCCAGCCTTTCAAGGGAGGATTTACAGTCACAAACCTTATCTGGCTTGGAGAGCTGCCAGGCCGATATCTGCAAAACTTGGCAAGGAATCTCAGGGAGTCATGAACCGATTAAGTGAACTAATTGTCTCCTGCAAATTCCACTCCGCTTTTGCTCCTCTTTTATTTCGTCTAGGAGGGGCCATTCATTGTCCACCTGTAGCCTTAATCCCAAGTCAACCCCTGTTCTTTAGTTGTTCCCTTCGTCTGGCAACTCTGCGCATGCGCACACTGGGAACAGGCTTCAGCTGTTTGTCTGCCTCGCCGATGTCTGATTCTGAAGGCAGCTGATAACTGGCATACTGCTCGGGCCCCGTCTCTGCCTCTGACACAGAGCCCTCATCAGAACCTTCTCCAGACTCCAGAACTGGCCCATGTTCCTCCCCAACCTCCTCACTGTTCGAATCCACTGCCCTGTCTGCTGCCCACTGGTGGACCACAACTGCATCATGGCCTGGAACTGGCTGACCATCTCAGCCCAGTGAGCCTCCAGGAGTCAGTACCTGGCCTTGCACTTCCACAGGTCTTCTCTCCGGTTGGAAAGCCTATGCTCAGGGAGGTGCTTCTACTGAGCTGCCTCCTCGGTCAAATCCAATTTGAACTGAGCTGTTTTGCCAACTCTTTCTCATGGTGGCTGCTTAGCTCCAACAACTGCTTCCTGTTGGAGCTCTAAGGAGCCTGGGCGATGAGGCAAGGAGTGTCTAGGAGGGGAGGGGCGAGTAGAGGCTCGTGAGGCACCCCTCAATGTGAGTGACATCGAGTTGGCCATGCCCATTCAGTCACATAACCACCTAGCTAAGCCCACTCAGCTGGTCATTAGGAAGATGATATTAGTGGTCTGTGGGATTTAAAATTATGAATGTAGTGGTCCCTGAGGTCTGAAAGGTTGGTGACTCCTGCTGTAGAAGACATCTTTATATACAAGGTAATCAAACTAAGGCAGGGGTATCCAAACTTGGGAACTTTAAGACTTGTGAACTTCAACTCCCAGAATTCCCCAGCCAGCCATGCTGGCTGGGGAATTCTGGGAGTTGAAGTCCACAAGTCTTAAAGTTCCCAAGTTTGGACACCCCTGAACTAAGGGGTTTTCTTCTGCAAAAGTTAATGACCACTGTCAACTTGGACAACATTCTAAGAAGATTAGAGAACTAATCTCAATGGGACATAAGATGACCAGTGAGGACATGATGCCTACCTATTAACCTACAACACTGAAATAACATGTCTGTAACTGATTTACTGGGGAATACAACAGGAGTGTTCTTGTCTTGAGTGTTATGGTCTTGCTTTTGGCACACTTTCAACTATTATGGGAGAAACCTATGGTCTGATCCAGCAAGTTTCATGTTTTTGAACTTGTATTTTCAGCGAAGCCATCTGTCAGTTATTCCTCCACAATGCAATAATTAAGATACATTGAACTTCTCACCTTGTCTTATTGGTAGAACCATAGGACATTGCTACAGTGATGAGGCTTATCTTCTCAGATCCATCATCTAAAAGACTCCATCTGTAGCTAAATTTGTCTATCAGCCTCAGTTGCTATTTTTGTCCTTCGGTGACATTTAAATAGAAATGCAATCATGGCTAAGCATGTGGTTATGTTCACTAGTTCCTAAGCCTCTATCTCATTGCCCCACTCTCTCTCTGCTTCAGTTACTTTTTACAGAGCAGTGCCATAAATGTGCCAGTCTCTGGAAATACAGATATGGTATTCTCAGATTTGGTTCATCATGCATAGAGACTACTGCATTTATCTGTGTTTGATGACTGGCAGATTCAATTGCTTCATGAAAAAACCATTGCATATCAGAAGATATAAAATGTTACGTTTGCAGAATTTTCATAGGTAGTTGGGGGATGGTAGTGTTTAGTTATCAAACACAAAAATATGCATGTGTGAATTAGCTCCCCATTGTTCTATTTTTTTATCATCAGGAATGGCCAGAGATTAATTCTGATCTCATTGCCTGAGAGCTTCTTGTGGTCTTAGGTTACTTTTTTTGTCTGTGATGTTGCTCTTTGAAACTCAGGAACAAAGTTTGTTTGTTGTCTTAATGAGGTGTGTGTTTTAGGCACAAACAGCACAAATTATCCCCTATCAAAAGATTAAAGTTATGCAAAGCCTTGGATTCTGTTAGAAGAAGATTCTTTGAAACGTTTAAAGACAGAACCAGTTTGCAACGCTATAAAATGGCTATGGTATGTCTTTCCTAGAAGCATGATTTTGGTGGCTCCTATTACGGTTGGTGCTGTGGTAATGCAGTGGTTAGAATGCAGGAAGGTCCAACTTTAGGGCACAGTGCTCATCTCGGTTTCTTGACCAAAGGGGCCAGGGTTGTCCAAAGACAATTTCCCTAGTCATGTGGCCAGTATGGCTATGAACCAAAGATGCCCGGAACACTGTTATTTTCCCACTGAAATGGTACCTGTTTATCTACTTGCATTTGCATGCTTTTGAACTGCTAGATGGGCAGGAGCTGGGCCGAGGAACAGGAGCTCAACCCATTGCGTGGAGCTCAGGTCTCGAACCCAGGCAGTATTGCAAGCTAACTCTGCCCATTGCCAGGAGTTCGATCTTGATGGGACGCAAGGTTAGCTCAGCCTTCCATCCTTCTAAGGGCCCAGATTATTGAGGACAATAGTAAACCACTAAGAAACTGCGGTAAAGCACTATGAAGCATACTATAGCACATACTATATACAGTAAGTTTAAGTGCTATTGCTATTTGGGAAAGGGAGCAAGTACAATCAAGAATTTTAATAGGAGTATATGTTAGTCTCACTACACCCTACAAATCTATTTTTGGGAGGGGTGGGTGGTTGAATTGGAAGCCCTGAATAATCCTTAAAAAAATACAAGTTTCAACAGCTTAAATATCATCATTTCTGGAGAAAAATGGAATTGCAAAGCACCCGATATTAACTGTAAGTGGAATAAATGAAATCTGGTTCCAACATAGTACCTCAGTGAAATTATTCAATTAATTATTGTGTCATTTTAACCTAATAATAAATGCATGCATATACATTATATACATTACATTATCATATAGCAATAATATCTGATGCAAATGACCTTTAAAAAAAACCCTAATGCCAGTTTACATAAAACTATTTATCTTGAATATATTTCATGACCTTCCCAGATCTAGGCAGATGACTTGGTTTATATTAGATTCTTAGCTAATATCAAGACATCTGTGCACATTAACGACGTCTGTCGTTGTAGTATGAGTTTTATGTAACAAACACAGGATGAATGTGCCTATTGGGTATCTCCCTCCTTTGTCTTCAATATCCTCGGAGGATTCTCTGAAATTACCTTTAGGAATTGCTCTAGTTAGCTAACCTGGGAAGCATTTTAGCAGCTGTGAATTGGAATATGTAGGGATCCCTCTTGGTTTACTCAAATGGAATCTTTTCACCTTGTAGAGGCAAGCCAACATGTTTCTCTTCAGGTAGGACCACGTCATTTCCATTTTGACCAACTCAGTTGGATAAGAACTTTTTGTGCCACTGTAGAACAGAATGAGAATAGAAACTGTTCTGAAATGAACCAGTTCTTCTTTAGCCCTGCTTTACAGGGGCATTTCATCAAAGCTTCTATCAAAGTGAAGTGTCCCTTCAAAGACTGGACAAAAGTAACGGACAATGACATTCCCCTTCATTCAGTGAGAAGGTAACTTTTCCTAAGAAGGAGAGCAGTGATGGTGTAATGGATTATTACAGTTGGCCATCTTGACAATATTATGCAGTGGAAGGAAGGTCATATAATTTAAAATTATAGGGCATACTTCTAACTTTACATCTCCTTTCAGTCAAAATAAAGGTAAAGGTTCCCCTCGCACATATGTGCTAGTCATTCCCAACTCTAGAGGGCCATGCTCATCTCTGTTTCAAACAGAAGAGCCAGCGCTGTCCAAAGACATCTCCATAGTCATGTGGCTGGCATGACTAAATGCCAAAGGCCCACGGAACGCTGTTACCTTCCCACCAAAGGTGGTTCCTATTTTTCTACTTGCATTTTTGACATGCTTTTGAACTGCTAGGTTGGCAGAAGCTGGGGCAAGTAACGGGAACTCACTCCATTACGCGGCACTAGGGATTTGAACTGCTGCTCTGCAGAGTTTTCTGATCAACAAGCTCAGCCTCTTAGCCACTGAGCCATTGTGTCCCATCAGTCAAAATAGATCTGTCCAAAACATATCTCATGAGAGAAACTTATAGTACCTCCACATTTATGCGAAATATGGAAGACTGCAGCCACACGATGGGATTTTTCTGTCCCAGCACTAATATTATAAATGGCCTTCCTTTGGATAAAGGGAGATTATGACAGCCTTCTAGAAAGCAATAAAGATAGAAGAATTCTAGAGGGTCTTCAGTCCTTGAGTGTTCTCTTAACTGCTACACTGTTAATTGCAAATTAGCTCTTAACAGATGGGCTATAGCTAACATGGGACTGCTGCGGTAGGGATTATTACTGTATTAGGACAGTATGGTGTTACTGTATGCTTTATCTCCTAACCTGGAACTTTAAATGTTTTTGTCATCGATGATCTATTGTTCATTTAGTATACCGTAGTTTTCAGACTTTAAGACGCACCAAGATTTCAAAGAGGTAAGTAAGGGGAAAAAAAAGATTTATCCTCCCTGCCTCCCAGGAGCACTCTGCAGTCTTCATCAGGGTTGGGGTAAGGCAAAAATGCCCCCATTTTTGTGAAAAATGGGCAGAAAACGGACTGTTTTTCACAAGAATGGAGGTGCGTTTGCCTCCTCCAGCCCTACTGAAGCCTGCAGAGTACTGCTGGGGGCTGGGGGAAGGCAAAAATGCCTCCATTTTTGCAAAAAACGGCCCATTTTTCACAAAAATGGGATGCAGGATGGGGCTTTGGGAGGGCGAAAATGGCTGTATTCAGTGTATAAGATGCACCAACATTTCCACACTCTTTTAGGATAAATACATACATTTCTGAATACATAAAGTAGTTTACAATTGAATATTGGAATGTGAGTGGTCAGTGAGCCTAATTATCTTAGTTGTTTAATCCTTTCTGGAAGGACTGGAACAATTGCCTGATCTAGAAGGCTTGATTTTACCGTTTTGAAGACTTTCCAAGATCATCTTTGCATTGTGTAAACAGCCATTTCACTCTTCCAGCTGTGAAAAGTCTGTGAATGCATAGAGCCATGCAGATCACCTAATGTGCTTGTATTACATGAGGACACAGCTGCATCAACACATCAGAGAGACTACTTCACTCATGCTGATGGCCTTTGTAAAGCACCCTAGGAAATGGATTATCCAGTCACAGCATTGAATTAGTTGGAGTCATAGAACATCTGGATTCAGAACTTGATGACCAGGGCAAGTGGAAAATAATGTTTATTGATTTAAGGGAATAAGCAAGAGTGGTTTGCTATTTTAAAGTCAAGCTGAACTTAAATTCAATGTTTCAGACAGGACTGATAAAACCAAGACTGGTGTGCAAAATAAATAATGCCATCTTGGTGACCCATGGAACTTGACAATGCCCCATAGAGGGATCTTAGACAACTTGACATGGCCAACTCACTGCAGCCAACTTGCCATGGGAAACTTCTCCCCAGAACAAGAAACCATATCGAAGAAATAGCGGAATACAATCCATAAAGAAAGGATGCCAAAGGAGGGGCAAAATGAAATGTGAATAACAAAAAGTAAAATAAATATTTAATGATTTTAAGCAATTTAATTGAATCGTTGAATTGTCCCACCATGAGTTGTCTGGTGGCGAGTTGGCCGTGGTGATTTGTGCTATGGTGAATTAGCTGTGGCAAGTTGGCCAATATGGCGATTTGTCCCATGGTGAATTGGCTGTGGCGATTTGGCCAATATGGCAATTTGTCCCATGGTGAATTGGCTGTGGCGATTTGGCCAATATGGCGATTTGTCCCATGGTGAATTGGCTGTGGTGACTTGGCCAATATGGCGATTTATCCCATGGTGAATTGGCTGTGGCGATTTGGCCAATATGGCGATTTGTCCCATGGTGAATTGCCTGTGGCGATTTGGCCAATATGGTGATTTGTCCCATGGTGAATTGGCTGTGCCGATTTGGCCAATATGGCGATTTGTCCCATGGTGAATTGCCTGTGGCGATTTGGCCAATATGGCAATTTGTCCCATGGTGAATTGGCTGTGGTGACTTGGCCAATATGGCGATTTGTCCCATGGTGAATTGGCTGTGGTGACTTGGCCAATATGGCAATTTGTCCCATGGTGAATTGCCTGTGGCGATTTGGCCAATATGGCGATTTGTCCCATGGTGAATTGCCTGTGGCGATTTGGCCAATATGGCGATTTATCCCATGGTGAATTGGCTGTGGCGATTTGGCCAATATGGCGATTTGTCCCATGTGAATTGCCTGTGGCGATTTGGCCAATATGGTGATTTGTCCCATGGTGAATTGGCTGTGGCGAGTTGGCCAAAATGGCGATTTGTCCCATGGTGAATTGGCTGTGGCGAGTTGGCCAATATGGCGATTTGTCCCATGGTGAATTGGCTGTGGTGAGTTGGCCAATATGGCGATTTGTCCCATGGTGAATTGGCTGTGGTGAGTTGGCCAATATGGCGATTTGTCCCATGGTGAATTGGCTGTGGCGAGTTGGCCAAAATGGCGATTTGTCCCATGGTGAATTGGCTGTGGCGAGTTGGCCAATATGGCAATTTGTCCCATGGTGAATTGGCTGTGGTGAGTTGGCCAATATGGCGATTTGTCCCATGGTGAATTGGCTGTGGTGACTTGGCCAGTTAATGTGAAAACTGCATGTGCAGTAGTTTGAATTCCTCGGGGCTGGTACATCTTCCGAATATTCATGGCAAAAATAAAAAAAAAATCAGGGCTAGAACTCCTTAATCCATTGTAATATAAAGCAATTGGGCTTATGATATGGAAGAGTTCATTTTGCTTTCTTCATTAAATAACTCTCGTGATTTCAAATGGGAAGAGATGTGTAGTTAGGTCACATTTAAATGACTCATAACCAGTTTTGATCAGCCTTTTATTTAATTATGTGAGCTACTGAGTATGTTCCAAGATTGCACAGAATGAGGGGTTGGACTCAGACACTGATGATTGCTTCACCTTAGCAGTGGCAATGCATGAAAATTAGATTATTGGTGATGAGCATACAAAAAGCATGTGTATAAAGAAGCAGAGCCAGCAGTGAGCTCCAGATTTCAGATAGATAAAGGAACTAATAAAAGAGAATATTTGTAACTCAGGGTTGACATGAGGGGTCCTTGGTGCTCTCTGAGCTTGCTTGTTTTCTTGCAGGTGTTTCATCACCCAAACTGAGTAACCAGTTTGGGTAATGAAACATCTGGAAGAAAACAAACAAGCTCTGAGAAAACCAAGGACCCCTCAAATGCAGGAATGTTATCTTGATGCCCTGTTATGGTGGGATATTCCTTTCATGTATTCACTCATTATATTTATATCCACCATGATCAGTATGATCTCAGCTTAAATAACATGTGAAGTGATGTTCAAAACTATAATCGCATCTTATGTTGTCAAGCAGCTACAGCAACCTATGCTGTACAATTGAACTAATCGGGTTTTTTTTTTTGTTTAATTTCTTTGTTGCCTGTCTCACCATGGAGCTACTCTAGGTGGCTTACAACAATAAAAAGGAAGAAGTGAAAAGAACTTAAAAAGAAAAGATACATTGGTCAAGAACCATAAGGTACACCACTTAATGATAGTCATAGGTAGAAATAAGCAATCAAATCACACTAGGAAACTATCAATATAAATCTAAGGATGCAAGCAACAAAGTTACAATCATACAGTCGTAAGTGGGAGGAGATGGGTGATAGGAACGATGAGAAGATTAATAGTGATGCAGCCTTAGTGAATAGTTTGACAGTGTTGAGGGAATTATTTGTTTAGCAGACTGATGGCGTTCTGGGGAAAAAACCTCCTCTTGTGTCTAGTTGTTCTGGGGTGCAGTGCCTTATAGTGTCCTTTTGAGGGTAAAAGTTGAAACAATGTATGTCCAGGATGTGAGGGGTCTGTAAATATTTTCACAGCCCACTTTGTGGCTCGTGCAGAGTACAGGTCCTCTATGGAAGGCAGGTTGGCAGTAATTGTTTTTTTCTGCAGTTTTAATTGTCCTCTGAAGTCTGTGTCTGTCTTGTTGGGTTGCAGAGCCAAACCAGACAGTTATAGAGGTGCTGATGACAGACTCAATAATTCCTCTGTAGAACTGTATCAGCAGCTCCTAATGTCCTTTCTCCCTGTGTACACACACACACACACACACAGCCATATGTCAAAATGTAAATTTGATTGAGCATGATTAAAGCTTTTTCTGTCAAAAGTTATATGTTCCTGCAATTTGGGGCTATAAGGGTGGTTGGAGGCTGCAGCAAACGGAGCATGAGGCTTAGTCAAAACCAGATTTTAAAAATACACGTTTCCTTCCTGGCGTTTCCTTTTTAAAATGTTTCTGTCTTCCCTGTCTCTCAAGTGACAGGCTGCAGGAAATAAAAGGTTTGTAGCAGAGATCTGAACTAATCTTTTACACAGACATGGTGGAATTAAAATGTGCCTTACTTTAGACTGCTTTATATTCCACATTAATTACCACCAACTCAAAAAAAGGGGGAGGGGGGGAGAAAAGCATGAAGATAGTGTCTAAGACATCTCCAGGAGCATTCGATCAGACCTGTATTTCAGAAAATGTGGAGAACAAGACCTTCTGAAGCACTTTGCAGCTGCTCATTTATTGTTACCTTGAGCAACATGCCTGCATCAAAGTTGTTAGGAAGAGATGTGAATAGCTGTCCTGGCAAAAGGTTGAAGGAGGTAATGCCATCATTTTAGCACCATTATAGAAAGCAAGTTTTAAAACCACTGGAAACAGAAGGGAAAGAAGTTATTAAAGAGTTATTAAAAAGAGAAAGTGCTTTTTAAAAAATTACACACACACACACACATACATACACACATACATACATACATACACATGCATTTTGTCAAGCCTGCCAACAGTTCTTAAGACCAAAATTAATTGGCTCTTTGTGCTGAGTAGGATGCCGCTGGTTTAGAAAATCTTTGGCTCACAGGATCCTGTCAAAGCCACAAAAGAAGGAAGATGCCCTCTTGCTTTGTAAACAGCACCGAAAAACACTAGGATTGTGTCACGTTGGCCATTTGGTATTCCAAATGCGTTATCGGCATTGTCAGTGTGTAAACCTGCGCGAGCTGTTCAAATGGTTCTTGCAACCTTCTTTCCACTTTTCCTAATTTGGTTTTCAGAAAGTATTTCCTTTCTTTTGTTGTTACCACCTCGGGCATCTTGAATGAAGAGGAAATATACATACTGTTCAGAGTGACTCTCCTTATGGTTTTGAAGGTACTGTAGATCTGGATATTAGGGTTGTAAACATGGAAGTAGCTTAAACAGGAGCAAGTCCACCGTGATTCTTTATTCCTGGTGTTTGATAGTTATGTGCTGCTCAAAACGTCTGCTGAAAAAGCATCCTTGGAGGGGGATTGCTGTTTGTACTTCATGAGACCTTGATTCAGCTATTCAGGGGCATAGACAATATCTGTGGATATTATTTGCCTGTAGAACACAAGCCTTCTCTCTCTCTCTTTCTCTCTCTCTCTCTCTTTCTCTTTCTCTCTCTGTGTCTCTTGCTCTGTCTCTCTCTCTGTCTCTCTCCCCTCCCCGCACTCTGCTAAGTAACAGATACTGGCTCACCATTCTCCTGGATGTATTAATAATTCTAAGAATAAAGTGATGGGAAGTCAGAGAGCATTTTGGCTTAAGAAACTGCTAATGTTTAGGTAGTAAGGCTGTTGGCCAAATTAATACTGATTGCAATGCATTTAGTAAAAGGGAATGAGCCAAGTGTGATGTACTGTAGTAGGATAGACTGGTGGACTAAGACCAAGGAGATCAGTTTCATATCTCTACTCAACTGTGAAGTTCGCAGGGTGACTTTGGATTAGTCATTCACTGGTTGTGTTCCACAGTCAGCAGTTCAACTTACATTTAACAACTAAGTGAACAAAGCCTGCATCATGGCATAGGTTTATAAGGTTGGTGTGAACACAAGCACTTCTTCTCAGAGTGATCTACTAGCAGAGTTGTTAGGATGAAATGGTGTCTATATAGACGGGAGTATTAGTTTGTCAAACATGTACAAGATAGCAGGTATAAATATAAACATGGATATAAACAAAAGAAATGAATACAAATAGATGAGGACAGTAGGACAGGGACATTAGGCACGCTGGTGCACTTATGCATGCCCCCTTTACGGACATCTTAGGAATGGGGTGAGGTCCACAGTAGGCAGTTTGAGGTTGAAGCTGTGAGGGTTAGAGGCTGTAACAACGGAGTTGGGTAGAGCATTCCAGGTGTTGACCACTGTTGATGAAATCATAATTTTTCTGCAATCAAGTTTGGAGCAGTTTACCTTGAGTTTGTATCGATTATTTGCCCGTGTATTATTAAGGTGGAAGCTGAAGAAGTTGTTGACAGGTAAGACGTTGTAGCAGACAATGTTGTGTACTGTGCTTAGATCATACCGCAGGCGGCACAGTTCCAGATTGCCAAGGCCAACATAGTTTTATCATATCGCTCCTGACGGGTTTTTTTATTGTGTATTTTGTATTGTAATTGAGGGATTTTAAATTGAAATTTTAATGCTATTTTATTCATTTGTTTACCTCCTCCATGCACATGCATATGTATATGTTTATGTATTGTTATATTTGTATATTTTTATGTGTCTTAATTGTACGCCGCCCCGAGTCCTTCTGGAGAGGGTGCGGCTAATCAAATAAAATTTGATTGATTTGATTGATTGATTGGTGGCATAAGGGATTCTATTGTGAGTAGAGGAGTGTAGTACTCTTCTCGTGAAATACCTTTGGACTCACTCAATCATATTAATGTCCGATGTACAGTGTGTATTCTAAGCAGGTGAGCTGCATTCGAGAATTGGTCTGGCAAAGGTTTTGTATGCCCTGGTTAGCAATACAATGTTACCAGAGAAGAAGCTACCCAGGATTAGGTTAACAACTCTTAATGCCTTTTTGACAATGCTATTACAGTGGGCTCTGGGGCTTAGATAGTTTGAGATGAGTACTCCTAGGTCCTTGACAGAGTGGGGGTTGTGTACAAGGTCATTTCCATCCAACTTGCATTTGGTGTTCTGATTTTCTTTGCTTTCCACAACTGTCATCTCTTTTGGCCTTCTGTTTTCCGCCATTTCTGCTGCACATGATTAACACAAGCTTTGACAAGTGTGTTCTCTTTGAACTCCTCGAACAACAGAACCCTGTGCCTACCTTACGACTGAATCAAAGTGAATACTTTCTTCCCTGTGAAATGATGTGATTTCCATTGATGTGATTCATCATCAGGCTACAATGGAAAGATGCCCTTTCCCATGAAGACTTGACATTAAAGTGATGAAACTCTAAAGCACGGAAAGTTAATCACTTCACTTTGAATTAATGTTGACTACTCTAATTGGCGATGTTGCTGTTCCATACTCTTGTTTGCTTTCACAGTTGTCAAATGGTGAGTTTGGGTTGTGTTTTGTTATTAGAAAAAACAAATGCTACTTTTTTAAAAAAAGCATGCATGTCAATACAAATGCATGTATCTCCAGGTTGGTAGGAAGTGAGACACAGTATGTTGGCTTGCCAATTTGTCTCTCATTAAAGATCTCAGGTTCAGTATAATAGCATGAGTATGCTTAGGGTAAAAATGAGCTTTAGTTGCACTTACGGCATAGTTGCACTTACGGCGGTGGCTCAGTGGCTAAGATGCTGAGCTTGTTGATCAGAAAGGCCGGCAGTTCAGCGGTTTGAATCCCTAGCGCCGCGTAACAGAGTGAGCTCCCGTTACTTGTCCCAGCTTCTGCCAACCTAGCAGTTCCAAAGCACATAAAAATGCAAGTAGAAAAATAGGAACCACCTCTGGTGGGAAGGTAACAGCATTCCATGGGCCTTTTGCATTTAGTCATGCTTGCCACATGACCACGGAGATGTCTTCGGACAGCGCTGGCTCTTCTGCTTTGAAACAGAGATGAGCACTGCCCCCTGGAGTTGGGAACAACTAGCACATATGTGTGAGGTGAACCTTTACCTTTACCTTTACCTTACTGCATATAGCCAAAATGTCTCCAAATTTACTGGTGTTGTCTTTGACATAAGCAGGAAGTACTGCATGTAGTTTAGTTATGATTAAGGCTAGTTGTTGTAAAAGCGTTTAACATTATCAGAAACTCTTAATTGACCAACTGCCGAATGTGGAAAGATGTAAAAAGTTTCAAGAACAAAGGTTTCAAACTATGAAGTGGTGGAAGGGTGGTTTTCAAGAAGGGAAAGATATTGAAATGTGTAATGTACACCAGATTTAGCTATATCGATTTTTTAAAATATTACTTGCCCTATTTTTCGTCTTATTATTTGTTGCTCTTCTTCTGTACACTGTACAATTGTGGAAAGGAAAAGCATGATATATCTTGTGTCTGTTGTGACTGATGAGAACAGAGAGTCAGGGACTGGCTTCAAAAACTGCAGCAACAGGTTCACTGCCCCATTGCTGGATGGCTGTGGCCTAGTTGGCCTCCTACACTGCGGCGGGAGGGGGATTTTTTGCCCTCCCCAGGCTCTGGAGGTTTTCTTTGAACCTCTGGGAGGGTGAAAACAGCTTCCCTCAGACTCTGGAGGCCTTCCAGAGGCCAAAAACAGACCCGTTTCCAGACTTCCGGAACCTCCGTAGACCCGTTTTCCACCCTCCCCAGCCTCTGCGAGGGCCCTGCACTTACCTGGCATGATGAACGGGCTGTATGGAGACTCCTGGGATGGGCGGGGCAAGTTGGGATGGGCAGGGCAGGATGGGAGGGGTGGGGTAGGGTGGGCATGGCCAGCCAGGGATGGCATTTGGGGGTTCGCCGAACTGGGCAGAATCCTAGTTAGAGAATAGCGCGAACCCGTGCAAACCTCCAGCAGTTCACCCCTGCAGAGAATATAATGGAAATATGCCAATAAGACATATCTAATAAAACAATTTTTGTTTTGGACTGGGAGAGGGGAAGAAAGACAATGTTTTTGAAATATAACTAGCATGTTTTTGGGGTCTTTGAGTGAGTCTTGACTTCTAGTGATTGCCTGGGCAGGTCTCATTAGGGCTTTCTCCCCCACAAGGTTTGTCATTGCCTCTTTCTTAGGAATGAGCGAAATTGACTGTCCCAAGGTCAGGTCACCCAGCTGGCTTTATGCCTAAGGTGAGACTAGAATTCACAGTCGCCCAGTTCCTAGCCTGATGCCTTAATCATTACACCAAACCGGTTCTCCAACTAAGCATAGGTGACTTCTATAGATTGTTTTTTTTTTAAAAAAATATATTCAGTTCACTACAATGATTAACTGTAAAAATGTGAATTTCTTGGCAGATGTGCATATTGGCATAGGTTTACTAGTAGTTGCTTTCCACCGCCCGCCCCCCCTTCTGTGCCTAATACTGCGCTTCCCAAATGGAGCTATTTATATGATGTTAATCAAGTGAGCTACCATGACAGATTTATAATTGATCAGGGGTCAATAAGCAGGCTTTGAAGGCGGAAGAGTGGCAGTTGCGAAGGAGATTGAAGGTCAACATGTCCTTTCTACCTGCTCATTTTATACTTAATTCACTGAAACATTGGGAGACAATAGCGAATGCTATTCTGTTTATCTTAAACTGAAACATGTGTTGGAAGAAATGTCCTTCTGGGTTCAGCTCCAAGTGGGGAAAAAGAAACTGGAAACATGGTGGCTGTTTGGAAAGATGGTTTGAATGGTGGACAGGATCACATGCCTTGAAGACGTTGGGTGAAGAAGAAGGAAAAGGGCAGAGATGCTGAGAGTCCCTGGGTTTTATACCCTCTCTGGGCTTTTGAATTTGAGCTTTTATTCTGATTGGTTGTAAGACTCCCATGGGGCCATGCAGGGACAACTCTGCAGGCTGTGCTGAGTCCCGAGCTTGGTTGACCCTTGCTGGATGATGATGTGATTAAAGGGCTTTGGGAGTCCAGTCTATTATGGCTCTGCCTGAAAGAGGTAGATCTTTGTTATGTAGAATAGACTGACTCAGCCCTTAATGGCTCATTTTATGCCCTTTTAATATTTCTTAAAATATTTCATTTTTCTAGGAGAGGGGTGGGTGCTGACTTCCTACACATGCTTTTCATTCTCATCTTACTTATTTGGGCATATACAGTTATTGTCATATTTTCTCAAAGAGCTTCTCAGTATCCCCGAATGTTAGTCTACATACCAATAAACAAAACCACAAAATCTCTACTGAGGTAGAGATTACATCATATAAACCTTCTCTATATTAGTTTCCTAGATATATCAAATAACAAAATGGTGGCATAAGGGGATGCTTGTTTGCATAGTGTATAGCTTAAAAAAATTGCTTCTACAGGATGTCGGCACGCACATTAAGTTAGATGGTTTGAAGAAGAGATAGGAACATTCATTGACATCAAGTTTATAATGCTGTCCATATATTACATTCAGTATTGGAAATTAATATAACTCTCAGTTATAGTTTAATAATCAGTATTTTGAGACCTAATTTCTGGGCAATACAACTATTTTTCTTAGTTCTTAGTATTCTCAATATTACTGTGTTGGATGAATTAAGTAAGTTGTTGATGGATTCTTTTGTTCAGGTCAAAATAGTAGTTCATTTTAGAGATTATAGATTTATTAATTTTGGCAATAATAATAATAATAATAATAATAATAATAATAATAATAATAATAATAATAATAATAATAATAATAATAATAATAATAATAATAATAAATAATTTGGATTTATTAGCCGCTAAATAATCATTTATATTATTCCTATTAGACATGTCTTGTCTTTTAGTGCCGTGATGACGAATCTATGGCGCATGTGCCGGAAGTGGCATGCAGAGCCCATCTCTGTCGGCAAGTGCTTTTCTGGGTTCCGGTGTGCACATGAGCACCGACCAGCTGGTCTTTGCGTGCACATAGGTGCCAGAAACTGGAAGACCAGGTGACCAGTACACATATGCACTCCAGAAGTTCAGCACGCGCCGGGGAACGACTCTTCCAGTTTCTGGTGCTCCTGCGTGTGCATGCGAGAAGCTGCTTTCCCCATTTCCGGCACACACACACACACACACACACACACACACACACACACACAGTGCATGCGCACTCACATTTCGGCATTCGGTGCCAAAAAAATTCGCCAACACTGATTTACTGTCTTATCTCTTGAAAGGCGAGTGTTTCATATATGAAACTTAAAAAAGATAATCCTGCTCAGATTTCTTGGAAGCATAACCATGATTTATCATCATTCCATGCATTGCTCTCCATTAACACAAGGTGAATTCTTTCCTTTTCGTAAGAGAGCTTGTGTTACTGTTCTTTGCAGCACACAGATGCGTTCTGGATAAGAAATAACTGGAATTGGACAATGATTTTGACTGGAAACCACAGGACCTCAAGATCATTTAAATGTAAGGGGAACAGTAGGTTGTTATTAAAACTGATTGATAAAAGAGAATGCCTCGGGATGGACCTAATCAGTTTGCGCAGTACGTTTCCTGCAGTGCATCTTGGAAACAATTTGTCTGCATAAGGCTGATATTTTAGCCAGTAGCAGAATTGAACGATGTTTCCCCCCCCCCCCAGAAGTATAGATGAAAAGGACTTTGGTGAACTGGAATTATAGACATAGAAAAAGAGAAAGTACATTTGCAGGAATCAGTGCAATTGCCAAGGTAGATAAATGACATCACTTTCTGTCCTTTCTTTGTGTGCTTACCAGTTTTGCTTGTCTCTGCCACTTCTTGATCTTATCTTCAGGTATATAATATGGACAAATGTTGCCCTATTTTGACATCAATCTGATTTTGACAATGCAGGTAGTCCTCAACTTACAACTGTTCGCTTAGTGATTGTTTCAAGTTACAACGGCAAGGAAAAAAGTCCCTTATGACCATTTTCACACTTAGGACAGTGTGGCAGTACTGACCATCCCCATGGTCATGTGATTTCCATAGGGATGTTTGACAACTGACTCACGTTTATGACGGTTGGAGTGTCCTGGAGTTATGTGATCCCCTTTTGTGGACCTTCTGACAAGCAAAGTCAATGGGAAATCCAGACTTGCTTAACAACTGGGTCACTAATTGAAAAACTGCAGTAATTCACTTAACAAACGTGTCAAGAAAAGTCGTAAAATGGGGCAAGACTCGCTTAACAAACTTCTCACTTTGCAAAGCTTAAATCTTGGGCTGAATTGTGCTTGTAGGTTGAGGTCTACCTGTATTATATGCTTTCAGATAAACATTTTCTTCAATTATTGTACCAGTTTTCCCCAACACGTACCTTTGTCATCAATGTTTCCTCCATACGGGTCGTCTGTGCCTTGCAACCAATCTTTGAATGACCATTCAAACTTACAACAGCTCTTAAAAGAGGGATTTATGACCAATCCTTGCACTTGTGACCATTGTAGCCTCCTTACGGTTACGTGATCAAAATTTAGATATAGAATATATAAATATATAAACTTTATTGTCATTGTATGTATGTACACAGTATACACATACAACGAAATTCACAAAACACCCAGAGATCAGGCCTAACACACATGACAATCCACAAACACAACCCCACACCCCACCCCAAAAATTTCCCCACCCCTAAACCACCCAAGCATCCAGACAACAGACCAAGTAGTGCTGTCCAATAGCTCCCTGATGGTGGCCCTTTAGTTCATTGTTGAGTGCAATTATAACTCTGGGATGAAAGCTATTCAGAAGCTGTTCTGTATCTTCTGCCAGAAGGCAACAGTCTACAAAGATTGTAAGCAGGATGGGAAGAGTCTCTGAGAATGTTATGCAACTTCCTCAAACAGTGAGATGCGAACATGTCATCCAGGGCTGGTAGCTGAAGAGCCCGGTGATATTCTGGGCAGTTTTAATGATTCTCTGTAGAGCTTTTTTGTCCTCTGCAGAGCTGCTCCCAAACCATGCAAGAATGTTGTATGTCAGCACACTCTCAATAGTGTTGCGATAGTAGGACAGAAGTAGATGTTGAGATAGATTTATCTTCCTGAGCATTCTCAGGAAGTACAGTCTCTTCTGTGCCTTCTTCACAAGCATGTTAGCATTCATGAGCGGTCCTCTGAGGTATAAATGCCCAGAAAATACCTCCTCGCCATTTATGTACTATGGTAAATGTACATAAATATGCTTGGCATCTGGTATATATTTAGGAAAGTTGCAACATCCCAGGGTCATGTGATCACCACTTTCAACCTTCCCAGACAAGCAATGTTAATAAGGGAGGCCAGATTCATTTAACGACCACACGAATCCCTTAACAATGGAAATTCGGGTCCCAATCACAGTTATCAATCAAGGACTATCTGTATTGTATTGTCCTTTCTCCCAATGCTATTCCTTTAGTGCAGGGATCAGCAACCTGTGGCTCTGGAGCCGCATGTGGCTCTTTCATCCCTCTGCTACGGCTCCCTGTTGCCAGTCGGCTTCACAATTGATAGGGCTTTCGGTTAGGACAGGTAGAGGAAAAAGGATGCCGTGCTAGGAGGAAACTCTATGGTGTGGGAACCAGACTTCCGGTTGGCTCCAGAATTGAATGGGGGCTTCCGCATAGGACCTTTGTGGCTTTTTGAGTGTTTAAGGTTACCGACCCCTGCTTTAGTGAAAGATTGCTGTTCCTTCTCATCCATCTCACCATAGCCAAGACTAGCAATTTTGGGAGCTTGTCTAGTGAAGGAAGTTCTTTGCTGCCTTAATTCCAGGATGAGTCTCTGCTGGACAGCAAAAAGCAAAAAGGGCTGTAGAGAACTTTCTTACAACCCCTGATGGCTTCTGAGTTAAAGCAGCCAGGTTGGACGTGATTTCCGACAGATCATATATTCCCAGGGACGGCACTGAATCAGCTATTGATTTTTCTTCTTCTCTTTCTTTGTCTGCTAAGATAACCAGGTGTCCTGGTTTTGTTGCGACGCTCTCCCATGAAAATGTCTTTATTTAAAGATGCCTGTCCTGGGTGATTGCCAGCAGCCGTAGCCTGAGCAACAGAAAGCTCCTGTTAGGTACAGAATCAGAGGTGGTGTTCATCTCCCACCAGCGAGACTGGCTAAAACGTACCCGAACTTATCACTGGACTGTTGGAAATGTAGGCAAAATCAAGGAACGTATTACCACATGTGGTGGTTATGCCCAAAGGCTAAACAATAATGGAATAGAATATGAAAGTGGCTCAAATAAATTATTAAACAGTAATAGAACTATTTTTATTGGAAATACCTACAAGGAAATATGACAATTTAATTATACATATCATAACGGCAGCGAGAATAACATATGCACAAAATTGGAAGAATAACAATATACCAACAGAGGGGAATGTTATAATGAAAGTGTTAAGAGTGTGCAGAGATGGACAAATTGACAAAAGAAACAAAAGAAAAGGAGTAAACAGAATATTATATGGTATGGAACGAGTGGTACAAATGGCTCGAGGACAGGTGTAAGGAAAGACTAAATGAAGAAGACACAGGAATTAGAAATTAGCAATGAATAGGTAGAGATGAACAAGCATGTATAAACGGAATGAAGGATTGTAAATTAAGGAATGTATATAATAGCATCATATGCATTGACAATGAGAAACTGAAATAAGAGAGGAGAAGTACATTTATAATGGATGTATATGGAGGTGGAAATGTACAGAAGGAAATTGCAAAAAAAAATGTCCTTTTTAAAAAAAAACCTATTTAATACAAATATTTTAAAAATAGAGAGGGGATTTTGCAGTAACCTTCCCCTGGAGTGGGGAGGGAATGGAGATTTTACAGTATCCTTCCCTTGCTGCGCCCACCAAGCCACACCCACCAAGCCACGTCACGCCACGCCCACGGAACTGCTAGGAAACAAAATTGAATCCCACCACTGTACAGCATGGGAAACAACTTTGAAGTTCACTGATTATTGGGTGCCTAGGTGAATTGACGAAGCAGACCTGCCATATTGTTTAGACTTGTTATATTCTAATGGCCAAAATGCAGATTTTTGAATTTGAATTCTTGACTCCCATCAGTTTGTAAACTGGAATCTTGGAGCATAGTAGTAGGTAGCTTTCACTCTGGGTGAATGGAATTTGGGAATACAAGAGAAGATCTATTATGTTTTCTGTTTCCAACAGAGTTAGCTTCCAATTTGTTAGACACCCATGAATTTAGCCCAGAAATCATTTTGCAGAAATGTAACAGCACAGTAGGGAACAGAAAGTGCTTGGAATGACTAAGAACTGCTTCATTATAGAGAGGGCTTTTTCGAACATTCGCTGAAAAGTCTTTTCCTCCCTTAATTTTTCCCTGGAATCTTAGAAAATTGAATTACAGGTTAGCATTAATAAGGGAGTAAATTTCTAGAAATTAAGACCTCCCGGATTGTAGGTTTAGAAATCTACTTCTTGTATTCTTTACCACACTAGGCGGCTGCCATTTACTCCGCAGAAGGGAGCACAGTGCCCCTTGCAACTGTATTTGTGGTTTTTTCTTTCAAAATACTGAGTGAACTAGGAACATACTCTTGGAGCTTCTTTGACTGTGGTGGATGGGAAGGAGAAAGAAGGCAATCGCTTGAAAGGAGTGTCTCCATGGAGATTCCTAGTCTTCCAGGTCATGGCTGTCCCAAAGGTCCTTTTTTCAAGAGGCAATAGACTTTCCTGGTTTTTCCTTGAAGATGTTTCGCTTCTCATCCAAGAAACTTCTTCAGTTCTGACTGCATGGTAGAGAATGGAAAGGTTTGAATGAGGGGGTCAAAGAGGTCATCTGCATTAAAATTGATTTCAGACCTCTCTCAACTGAGGGGAAAGGATACACCATCACCTATCTCTGGTTTAACAACACAAGGCTTTCAGCAGTTCCAAGAAGGTGCCACATTCATTTGCTCTGTTCAAGTGACCCAAAGGGCACAGATCAGAGGTGGGTTAACCGGTAGTAATGGCAACGAGAGGCTCTGCCCACCTGCCTGTACAGGAATGTGCCTGAACCGGTAGTAAAAGAATTAGCAATGGACCTCTCACACAGATTCACCTCCAAGTGACCCAGAGGTAGCATACAGTAGGTTCTGACCAGTTCTGAGAACCGGTAACAGAAATTTTGAGTAGTTTGGAGAACTGGTAAATACCACTTCTGACTGGCCCCACCTGCATCTATTCTCTGCTTCCTGAGTCCCATCTGATCAGGAAGGAATGGGAATTTTGCAGTATCCTTCCCCTGGAGTGGGATGGGAATGGAGATTTTATAGAACCCTTGCCCTGCCATGCCCACCAAGCCACGCCCAACAAGCCACATCACGCCCACCAAGCCACGGGCCACTTTTTGCTCAATTTCCTTCCCTTGCCCCCAGGAGCACTCTATAAGCCTCCTAAAGGCTATTCATGCCCTTTTTGGACAAAAAACTGGCCATTTTGTGAAAAAGTGCCGTTTTTTGCTTGTTTTTGGGGCCCCCAGGAGCACTGTGCATGCCTTCTAAAGGCTATTCATGCCCTTTTTTTGAAAAAGGGGGCCCATTTTTGTGAAAAACGTGCCGCAGAGTACAGAGTGCAAAACCTTTTTTAAAAATTTGCCAATTCAAAATCGTGGTGCGTCTTATACTCCGGTGCGTCTTATACTCCGTAAAATAGGGTATATTCTGTAACATGTTTTTCAACCTCAACTACTTCAAGATATGTAGACTGCAACTCTCAGAAATCTTCAGTCAGTTTACCAGGAGTTGAGGTCCACATATCTTAAAAGTTCCTGAGGTTAGGAAACATTGATCTAAGGAATAAGATATTTTTTTAAAACAAATAATGAGTACAGTAACTCTAGAATTGATGGTCCATCAACTTATGTCAGTTTTATTTATCTTCAGTTACCATGAAAATGTGCCATTTATAATTTTCATTGTACAAGTGGGGTATTTCATTTAGTGAATGCCTCATCCTGATGGTCAGGGTATTTGACATTAAAACAGCAAAAAAGTTACATTAATCTTCATGTTAATGCTTATGTTTATTACCAAATGTATGTGGTTTTGTGCATATTTCCCACATTTTCATATTATTTTCACATTTGTGTGAATTGTTTTGTTGATTTGTTTGTGTTTAATGTAGCACCAACTGCATTACAAAAAATGGTAATTGGGCTTTGGCATGCAAAATTGATCTGTCATATTTTTCGAAGTATAAGGCGCACCTTTTTCCCTCAAAAAAGAGGCTGAAAATCTGGATGCATCTTATACACTGAATACAGCATTTTTTTTGCCTCCCGAAACCCCGCCCCCTTCACCAAAATGGCTGTGCATAGCCTTTAGGAGGCTTTCAGAGTGCTCCTGGGGCCTGGGGAGGGCAGTAATGAGTGAAAAATGGGCTGTTTTTTGCTCAATTTTGCCCCAGCCCCCAGCAGCACTCTATGAGCCTCCTAAAGGCTATGCATGCCCTTTTTTGGAGAACAAATTGGCCCCTTTTTGTGCAAAATAGCAATTTTGTGCTCATTTTGGGACATCCAGGAGCACTCTACAAGCCTCTTAAAGGCTATTCATGCCCTTTTTTGAAAAAAGGGGGCCATTTTCATGAAAACGGCCCACTTTTGGGAGGTCTACAGAGTGCAAAACCTTTTTTTTAATTTGCCTCTTCAGAATCTTGGTGCATCTTACACTCCGGTGCATCTTATACTCCGAAAAATACAGTATATTCTGTAACATGTTGGGCAGATATGAATTATGATCCTTTCAAAATTGTGATGGGGTGTACATTTCTCTTACTTTCCATGTATTTATCTATTATGGACCCGTATGTTTGGTGGATTGGAGGAACTGGTTTGAATTTAGTATCAACAGAATACTGAAACAATACGAAATACTCCATCTTACCATAATTTATTTCTTTTCTTAACACAGCACGTCTCTTACTGGAACAATTTACTAAGAAGTTATATGGAGTAAAAAAAAAACTTGACTTGGCTACACATGACCGTAACAATAACTGTCAGGCACAAAGAATCAAGACCATACATCAAGTTGCAATTCAAAAAGGATTTATTGACCATGCCTATACACAAAAAATCTAGTTAAATAAAGTTCAATAGTAAATTGGCACCAGATAAGGGTCAAGGAATTCAAGAGGGCTTTGTGGCAATGCAATGACTCTGAACTGATAACACACTTAACTCTGCCCCTCCCCCCCCGTTCTGCCTGTTGTTCTCTACCCAACTTGCTTAATGGAAACATTTCTTTTGAGTCATTCTTGATGGTTGTTGACTTTATGACCATATTATAAGGGTTGAGATGGATGAGATAGGAATCAACAATCAGGTGACCATGTCTGAGAATCTGTCAGCCTCAAGACTGGGAAAGATGCAGCCAAAAATCCATTGATTTGAAAGGGTGGGAGGAAAAAGCCTTACACTTCAAACCTTGGGATAGATACACGCACACTTGATTTCTGTGCATATATTTTAATTTCTTTTCTTGTCTGCAATAAAGCAACATTTCTGTGCATCATTGAACCAGCAAAGATTCTGCTAAATGGCTTAACATTTCTAGAGTGCTGAGATTTATTGCAGTGTCTTGTGAGAAGTCTGATATACTCCCTTGAAGTTTTCTTGGCAACAGTGTGAAAATATTTGCTATAGTTTTGTGAACTGCTTAGAGGGGGCTGTAAAGCACTATGAAGCAGTATATAAATCTAAGTGCTATTGCTATTACCCTCTAAGGTTTTTATTTTGGATCAGTACAACTTGCCATCCTAATACTTTTTAACTGTCTTCTATCCAAATACTAGGCAGGTTCGATCCTGCTAATCTTTTTCTGAGATAAAGCCAAATTTGGCTATATACTGGATTCTACCAGTGGTCCTACAATGTTTGCTTGTATTTAACCCTAGTGAATTAAAAGTAGCAGAGTATACTTTTGTGCTGTATATTTGGTCTCTGTGAATTTTAGACAGTTCCTTTAATGCATATAACAGAACTCCACACTCCGTTCTCTCCTTAAATGAAAAAAGAATCAAATTCCCTTGGTAAAAGGACTTCAACAACTATTTTTACTTCTTAGAAGAGAAGGTGAAGTGGATTTTCTTTAAAAAGCACTTTAATGCTATTTAAGAGCTGAACTGGAGTGAGAGAAAACACATATTAGCATCAGAGGTGGGTTTCACATAATTTTACCACCGGTTTGCTCGCTTCATGAGCGTGCACACCTTCTGCGCATGCGTGCATCCTGCGCATGCGCTTTGCTCGCATGCGTGACTTACACGCATGCACGTGGCTTAGAAGGTGTGGCTAAATAGGATGAACTACAGCCAGGGCGGGTGAATACCACCGGTCCTAACTGGCTGAATACTACCACTGATTAGCATTCAAGGAAGCATTATCCTAAGAAGAACAAAATATGCATTAATGTTTAACTTAACTGATCAGTAGAAAGTTCTTTAGAAGCTATTAAGTTTTTCAATTTGGCATCTAGGAGGCAGAAACCTCTTCCTCCCTCAAGCTTTTAGTATACAGTTCAAACATTTTTATGAAGTAACAAAAAAGACATTCTGGCCTCATGGTTGACACAACTACGTTTCAGTTGTAGTATACTGCTGAATGGTAACACAGGTGAAAGAACATTTAACAGCATAACAGAGTCTTAAGGGACCTTGGAAGTCTTCTTGTCCAACTCCCTGCTCAAGCAGGAGACCCAAGTGGTTGTTTAATCTCTTTTTTAAAAAACTCCAATGATGGAGTACCCACAACTGTGAAGGTGTCTTTGGGTTTGCGGCCATAATTTATGAAGGTTCGGTTATGATTTGTGTAGGTTTGAGATCATTAAACACAGTCTGCAACATAGATTCACAAACAAATGGCCCGGTGGTGGAATCAATTTTTTTTTTGTCGCCGGTTCTGTGGGCCTGGCTTGGGGAGGTGTCATGTGACTGGGTGGGTGCGGCCAATTTTTTCCCACTTTTTAAAGCATTTTTTCCCCTGCTGGTTCAGGCGCATAGGCAGGGGAAAAAATGCTTTAAAAAGCGGAAAAAAAAGCTTCCCATTTATTTTGGTCTTTCAAGCTGCTCTTGAGTTTTTGTTAATTTTTAATGTTAGATAGGGGTTGCAATCGGTGGTGAAATTCAATTTTTTTATTTCCGGTTCTGTGGCCATAGCTTGGTGGGTGTGGCAGGGGAAGGATACTGCAAAATCTCCATTCCCACCCCACTCCAGGAGGATACTGCAAAATCTCCATTCCCACACCACTCCAGGAGGATACTGCAAAATCTCCATTCCCACACCACTCCAGGGTGAAGAACATTGCCAAATCTCCATTCCCTCCCCACTCCAGGGGGAAGGATACTGCAAAATCTCCATTGCCACCCGACTCCAGGAGCCAGCCAGAGGTGGTATTTGCCAGTTCTCCAAACTACTCAAAATTTCTGCTACCAGTTCTCCAGAAAATCCTCCTGGATTTCACCCCTAATTGCAATCACGGTGAATAGCCATTGCCACCCAATATTAGCAATGCAGTTTTCTCAGTGTTGCTAAAAACCTCTCAGATTGAATGTCGGTTTTCTGGTCAGGGGCCAGTGGGAATGAAGACGAGGAAGAAGAAACAGACCCTGAAGAGAGATGGAATGAGTCATATCTATAGGGAAATTTCTCCTGCTTGAGTATTATTTACTTCAGTTTGACTTGGGCAGTGGAATTGCCTCTGGCTTGTGCCATTTGACTTTCTCAGTTTCATGGAATTTCATAGAGGACATCAACTGCGTTCATATATAAAACTTGAGTCACCTATTCTTACTCGAGGAAGTTTTCAGATTGGAAATTGTGTCTGATTTATGGGGTTTGCTGGTCTTCCTAGTACACAGACATTGTAAAGGAGGGCACAGCGTGACAGTGATAAATGTCGCAAAGTCCCTGTAAAAGAATAAGCAGGTGCAGGAAATACTTTTTCCTTGTTACAGTACCTAAAAAGAAATGCCTGGAACCAACGCTATTTAGCTAAAATGCATTTCCCCCCCTAGTCGGATGGGCATGTATCAGAGGTGGTATTCAGTAGGTCAGTAGCGGAAATTTTGAGTAGTTCGGAGAACTGGTAAATACCACCTCTGACTGGCCCCATCCCCATCTATTCTCCACCTCCTGAGTTCCAGCTGATCGGGAGGAAATGGGGATTTTGCAGTAACTTTCCCCTGGAGTGGGGAGGGAATGGAGGCTTTAGAGTATCCTTCCCCTGGAGTAGGGTGGAAATGGAGATTTTACAGTATCCTTCCCCTGCCATGCCCACCAAGCCATGCCCATAGAACCAGTAGTAAAAAAAATTAAATCCCACCACTGGTGTATATATTTTAAATCATCCACATTTCATTTTAAGTTACTTTAACGGAAAATCTTTGTTTTTGCTGTGATCCTTGAGTTAGAAAGAAAAAGAAAGAAAGAAAGAAAGAAAGAAAGAAAGAAAGAAAGAAAGAAAGAAAAGGGGAAACTGCTTAAAGCTGTGACAAATCCTTTATCTTTTTTAAAATCAGATCTTTGACCATTAAAAATAGCAATCACACTTTGTGTTTACCCTGGCTTTAGCAATATGTTAACTGAAAAGTCTGACAGTGATCTATGGTGAATGGATGAACCCCCAAGAAAAATTATTCCAGTTTATTCCTGTCTAGCCTGAAATGATCCATAAACAGGCTAAATAAACCAGTAGTACAAAATCTTTGCCTTCAAATCTCTAATCTGAAAGTGGATGACATTCATTAAAAAGACTTACCTACGGGGAGAAAAGGGAAACCATCTTATGCATCATGTCTTAAATGTATTAGTTTTAATTGTCATATGAAGTCCATTTCTCTATACCAGGAGTGTCACACTCAATTTCATTGAGGGCCGTATCCGGGTTGCATTTGATCTTGGGGGCCTGGGTGGGCATGGCATTGATGGGCGTGGCCAGCTTGACGTCACTTGTATTGGGGGCACCTGTGGTGGCCCGAGCGCTCTGCCAATGAAAACGTGCTCCCAAGCTCTGGTTTCGGCCACAACTGCATCCTGCAGGCCTCTGCCAGTGAAAATGGAGCTCAGATGGGCCGTGCATGCCCCTCTGGGCCCTGTTTTAGGCTACAACAGCCTGCTTCAGCCCTCTGCCAGTGAAAATGGAGGTCCATTTTTTCTGACAGAGGCACCATGGGCTGGTCCTTGTCTGTTTCCAGGGTGGCCCAGCGGGCCAGATCTTAGTATCCTGTGGGTTGGATCTGGCCCCCTTGAGTTTGACACCCCTGCTCTATACCATCTTTTAAGGCAGCTATCAACAACCCAGCGTAGAACAATAAGGAAGCTGACATGCAAACTTTGTGGGGGTAGGTGAGTTATAGATTCAGTTTGAGGGAGACAAACATAAGGAATAATAGCTGTCTTCCAATGTCTGAAGAGCTGTCATGCAGAAGATAGAACAGACTTTTGCTCACTGATGGGTGAGAAGTATATTTTAGTTGAGCGGTAAAAGAAAATTGCTTAGTTGTAAGGAGTGTTTAAGGAGGACCAAAGGCTATCAGCAGATAATGTGTTATCCTTCACCGGTAATATTTCACCAGAGGTGTTAGTCGCTTTGGCATCTGCCAAAACTGAAAGCAAATCTTTTCCAATCACCGTTCTCATGGGATCGCTTTAGCAAGGTTTTTAGTGTGAAAAACAGCGGGGTTACAAGAATTCTGGCAATTGCATTATTTCCATTTGGAATAATGGAATAACTGGTGAATTGGCAGATATTTTCATTGATAACAGAGCTTTGTGGCCTTCTGCTTACACAATGGCCCCCTGAATGTTAATCAGTTACCAAAACCGATAAAGACCCTAGATCAAGGGTGTCAAACTCAAGGCCCATGGGCCAGATCTGGCCCACGGGATGCTTAGATGTGCCCCACGGGGCAGCCCTGGAAACAGCAAAGGACTAGCTCGTGGTGCCTCTGCCAGCTAAAATGGAGCTCAGGAGGGCCTGTTTGTGATTGTGATGGCATCCTTCAGCTTTCTGCCAGTGAAAATGGAGCTCTGTTTTCACTGGCAGAGGGCTGCAGGAGGCCTTTGCAGCCGAAAATGGAACTTGGCAGGGCCCCTTAATTCATTCCCAAAGCTTAATATCTTCTTTTTTTAAAAAAAAGAATGCAAATAGTTAAGAAGTGCAAATCCCAATGGGTAACGTGAAGTCTGCATCAGCTCATTAGTATGAGAAGAGCAAATTGGCTCCCTTCATGCTGGATTATCAAAGGTGGCATTCTTAAAGCATCCCTAATTCTAACCAAGCCATCTCTTACTTGGCAAAGTGGAAATGTGCGTATTAGGAGAACGGCAATACATGTTTATGTTTCTGAAGTAACACGGGAAGGACGAAAACCGAGTGTTCTGTTTTTCTCAATCCTTTGGGATGTCTAACAGAGGACTGTTTGCATTGTGTAATGAGAAATAACTATTTGAAGATTGTGCTGCGTTTTCCAAGGGAAGAGGAGGAGGTATTACCCTTATTACACCATCCTGAGTAAATAATCTGTATGTACAGTATACAACAGAAGCCCTTCAGAGTTTAATAGTTTCATACGATTTTTAAAAAACCATGCAGGGTGTTGGAAGAAACGTCCCTCTGGGTTCAGTTCCAAGTGGGAAGAAAGACACTGGAAACATGGTGGCAACTTGGAAAGATGGTTTTAATGGTGGACAGGACCACATGGTTTGAGGTCCTGGGGGAAAAGCGGGATCATATGCCTTGAAGATCTTGAAAAAAGAAAAGGGCAGAGAGGCTGAGAGAGGCTGAGTTTTATACCCTCTCTTGGGCCGCGCCTTGGAGTTTCCTGTTCCTGTGTAAGAAATGTATCCCATTGGCTGTCAGACTCCCAGGGGGCGGGGGGGTCTTAGCCCTCTTTGTAGGCTGTCTGTGTCCCAGGCTTGGTTGAGCCTTGCTGGGTGATGTAATCTTCCCAGGTGCCATGTGGTGAGATGGGTAGAGGGCTAATCCTATCATGTCCTGAGCACCATGTCTTAATCCCATCACCCTGAATGGAGCTGCAGGGAGCTGCTTTGTCTTTAAAACATGTTTCTCCATTTCTGATCCAGGGGAACATAATATTCTTCCTTTTTAATATTTCCCAGAATATTTCATTCTTCTAGGAGAGGGATGGGTGCTAACTTCCTTCAAGGAAGATATAATGTTTTTCTTCAGGACTTTTACATGTAATATTATTATTACTATGTAATAATAATATTAATAATAATGATAATAATAATAATACCACCACCACCACCTCTATAAAGTTTTAGAACTGCAAATATTTCAAGTGTAGTCTTATGTATTGGAAAGACTGCTGAACAAGCTAGAGTCCCTTGAAGATCTCTATTTAGTTGACCTCAAAATGTTACCTTTTAATCTGGAAAAAGAAGAAAAGAAAAAACTCTACATCATTTGTCTGTACTTCTACCATTTATTGGAATTAAATGGTGCAGACTGAAGTCACTAATGCAATAAAGAAATCACCCTCACGTTGCAAGATAGATAATATTTAGACCTTTGCTAACCAACCACAATTATCTGGGTAGCGTGATTTTAAATAATAGCCTAAAGCAACTTTTTCCAACCAATATCCTCCAGATGAATCGAAACGTATCTTCCATAATCTTCACTCGCACAGTGCAATAATCATGAGTTAAGAGGAGTAATCGTGAGCTATGGGCTAACTCTTACTGCTATAAAAATGATTGGAAATGCATTCCCTTAGCCTGAATGTCTATGAGAGAAACTCTCTGAACCACAAACAACTCTGAGGAAAATACACACATGCTGTAAGCTTGCCCCAACATGACGTTTTTGATATAATATTACAATATTTACTAAAGATATAACTGCATTGGGGAGAAGAATGGCGTCTGATTCCCATAACAAATAAAACTATACCGAGGGATGTGCAAGCCAATCTGGATTTTATTTAATTGCTAAACAATTAGCGACTCAGAAAATGCCCCTTACTTTCCAATTAAAGCGATGAAAGGGAAATAGGAAAGAAAATGTGTAAATCTGCTTTTTAGGTATTTTCACCGCCCTCCAAACATAATATAAAAATGAATATGAGCTTAGTAAAATAGATATTATGATATGTTCCCACGCCCATTATTCCTGTAATTATAATGCACTCAGATAAAAATGGATGAGGTAAATACCTGGTGTAGTTTCTAAAGGTTAGGTAAAGAATATTTATTTCCATGCTATCTACTGTAAATAATGGCTTAGTGTTTTATTTCTGAACACAAAAGGTACCAAGTAAAAGTTTTATTAGAGGAAGATGTCAGGATGGTACCTCAGGGAATACAGTAGTAACAAAAGGATATTTATTTGCCATATAAAGAGAAATGTGAACAAAATATCTCTATGTAAACTGTGTCAGTTTGCCGTGAGCTGCATTGATTGGCACAAAAGTAGACATCACCCTTGAAGTTTCATTATTGAACATGATTGCAAGACACGGAGGAGTCCTCATGCAGTAGTATGCTTTCCGTGTTCATAAATAATTGCCATATGGGCTCTGATTCTGATACCAATATGGTACTATGAAAAAAAAATGAGAAGCAGAATTAGCAAAGAGCTCGGACACATCCAGCGAAACCTGGAGGCAGTTCTCAAAATTAGAGACATGGCAATTTTCCAAGATTTTTTCACTCCTACGGCCAAATACCAAGATTAGCATTAAAGGGTAAGTGTGACAAATCTCATATCAGAAAATGTAAGAGACCCAGTGGATATTGCAAATGGCTTGTCTGCTTCAGCATCACCTTCCTGCAAGTCGGATCCTGCTGGAAATGACGTGGGCTGAATGTGAGAGCAAATGGTACTTCTCGCTGTCTCCGATTCTTCCATCTCATTCTCCAACAATTTTTTTTAATTAAAATGCCAGTTTTGAATCTTGAGGCTCGGTTTAGCTGTCCCTTCCTGCCATCTTGTGCCTTCGCGAAAGTGCATATCTGTAGAGAAGATTATATGAGCTCTCTTCAAACGTTTAGTAATTAGAGTTATTAGAGGACTCACAGTCTCCTGACCATTGTCACTCATACAACAGCCATAGGAAAAAGGCTTTTGAATATACAACTGCAGAATGGGACAACTCACCACGGCCAACTCGTCAAAGCCAACTCGCTCTGGCCAACTCACCACAGGGAACTTGTCACAGGGAACTCACTGCAGCCAACTCACCATGGCCAACTCACCATGGCCAAATTGCCATGGCCAACTTGCCATGGGTAATTTGCCACAGAGAAGTTGCTGCAGCCAACTCACCATGGCCAACTCGCCATGGCCAACTTGCCATGGGTAACTTGCCACAGAGACGTTGCTGCAGCCAACTCACCATGGCCAACTTGCTATGGCCAACTCGCCATGGCCAACTTGCCATGGGTAACTTGCCACAGAGACGTTGCTGCAGCCAACTCACCATGGCCAACTCGCCATGGCCAACTTGCTATGGCCAACTCACCATGGCCAACTTGCTATGGCCAACTTGCCATGGGTAACTTGCCACAGAGAAGTTGCTGCAGCCAACTCACCATGGCCAACTCACCATGGCCAAATTGCTCTGGCCAACTTGCCATAGGTAACTTGCCACAGAGAAGTTGCTGCAGCCAACTCACCATGGCCAACTTGCCATGGGTAACTTGCCACAGAGAAGTTGCTGCAGCCAACTCACCACAGGACAACTTGCAATGGCCACTCGCCACAGGACAAACTCACTGCGGGACAATTTAACAATTCAATTTAATTATTTAAAATAAATAAAAATATTTTTTAATTTCTGCCATTCCCATTTCATTCTGTCACTCCTTTTTCATCCTTTCCTTAATAATTCTAGTCCACCATTTCTTTGATATTAGTGTAATTCTTGTGGTGAATTGTCCATGGCAAGTTGGCCGTGGCGAGTTGGCCATAAAACTGTACCCACAAAAGGAGATTTCCTGAAGACATTCAGAGGAACACATGAATACCTGCAGAAGTTGATATCCTTAGAGTAACATTGGGGAAGATCCAATGGGAATTCTGATATTCTGATCACTCCAAAATAAGAATCTAATAATTGAAAATATATGAAGTTGGATTGTTGCATTCACGATGTTCTCTAAGCCTGTTATTTTTCTGCAGGCATTTTATTAACAACTGGGTAATACCTGTGCATAGGAGGGTGAAGTGTGTTGGTTTGTTTATATACAGTATCTAGATGTGCTTGTCTTACTATCTAGAGTGATTGTCTAGAAGGAAAAATGTAGACTCCTTCAAGTTGAGTTCAGTTAGTCAAATTTGTGATCTTAATCCCTCATAAATAATACTGCCCATGTTCTCCCCGGGCCCTCAAGTGTCACATAGTTAAGTGAGTAAAAAGTCAAATCAGCATTTGTGAATCAATGTTGATTAATTAAATTAGATTAGCCTTGTTTATTGCTTTATTCCCAGACTACTGCAGCAAAGAACTGTTGGCACTGCTTTTTTCCAGTAGTCAAAGAAACAGCAGTTTTGGGCTAACACTTTTTAAATATCAGATCTCCAGGCCTGAGTCGAGATTCATAATAAGGGTAAAGTTCTGAAGCTGCAAGCTGGTTTTATGCATTAGCCTTTGTGATTTGCCTATGCGATATGTGCATGCATGCCCAGAGGGACACACACGTTGCAAAGTGCATTCGGTGTGTTTTTGCTTCTTGGGAAATATCATTTCTTACCAGAAAATGTTTCCTGCCGTGGTATTTCTTCCTATTTATTTGCTCCCTTTTCAAAAGAAATTAAATTCAACTTCCACAGAGTAAAGCTGACCTAACACAGAAACCATGGCATCAGTGGTGGTTGGCTCAGGTAATTTTTTTATATTGCAAAGAAACATTCAGAACTGTGAACCTTAACAATTGTGAGCATTCACCAATCTGATCTCCTGTATTTTCTTTTATTACGTAAATATAAGGGGATACCTTTTCTGGTTGGGGTTCATGTAGGCCAGGGGCGTCAAACTCAATGTCATTGAGGCCACATCAGGGCTATGGTTGACCTCAGGGGCAGAGCTGACTGGGTGGGCATGGCCAGCTGGGTGGAATGGCCAGCTTGACACTACTCCTCCAATTGCTGGCATGTTTCCTTTTTGTATTGGGTAGACCGGGCCGAAGCAATGCAGGTAGACCAAGCCGAAGCGGGCTGGCCCCTTATCATTTCCAGGATGCAGGCCGAATCCGATCACATTGTGGGCCGAATCCAGTCTGCGGGCCTTGAGTTTGACACCCCTGACATAGACAAAATTCTTTCCTGCCAGATATTAAAGATGAGATTAAATCTAAGTATCTACATAAAGACAGTCTATTGTAGTAATTTTTTAAGGGGGACAAAATAACAAATGTGAAAGGTTTTAGAGAAAGCCTAGTTGTATGTTAGGGATGCATGGCTCAGTGTCTAAGACACTGAGCTTGTCGATCAGAAAGGTCAGGAGTTCGGCAGTTCAAATCCCTAGCGCCACGTAACAGAGTGAGCTCCCGTTACTTGTCCCAGCTTCTGCCAACCTAGCAGTTCGAAAGCAGGTACGTAGAAAAATAGGAACCACCTTTGGTGGGAAGGTAATAGTGTTCTGTGCGCCTTCAATGTTTAGTCATGCCCACCACATGACCACAGAGATATCTTCGGACAGCCCTGGCTCTTCGGCTTTGAAATGGAGATGAGCATCGCCCCCTAGAATCGGGAATGACTAGCACATATGTGTGAGAGGAACTTAGTTGTATGTTCAGAACCATTACCTACAATTGTACTAAACAGATGCCCTTTAATGCTGCCTCCTCCATGAATTTGATTGTTAGCACCTGCTGGGCAGCCTGTTTAATAAGTTATTTCTGCATACAATATTAAGAAGCTGGATGGTTTTGTTTCTGCTCTGCATCTAATCAGTGCAGAATATGAGAAAGAGGAGAGGGCCAGAGATAAGCTCATGTTCAAAGGTTCTGGAGCTTACCCCAATAATCCTCAAGTAATTTAAATGACATGTAGGAGTTGAATACCTGAATAGGGCTGGTTTTGGCCAACTGTTGGGAATGTTTAAGTGATATTTGTAGCAGTTTCAACTGAAATATAAAAATCCTGTAAAGTAAAAGACATCTAATGCTCTGTATATGTACTGTGTGCATTTTTTATTTATAAACTCCAAATCAGATGTTCTAGTGGTGAACAACAAGGCATGAATCAAATCAAACAGGGAACAGGGAACATGCCCTAAGGCCTAAGCATACAATCAATTAGTGCCAAGACTACTGCCTTGAAATATGAAGGAGGGAGGGGACTGGAGCTAATTGTTCAAAAAGCTGTGTGCCAATGCATAGATCAGTGTTGGTGAACCTTTTCAGCACCGAGTGCCAAAACGGGAGTGTGCATGCTGGAAACCCGAAAAGCAGCCGCCCAAAGCACATATGTGCACCGGGAAGATGGTCTTCTAGTTTCCGGCGCACACATGCACAACAGCCAGTTGGTCTTCATGTGCACCGGAAATCAGAAGATCATCTTCTGATGATCGCCCCGAGTCCCTCCGGGGAGAGGGGGCGGTCTAGAAATCGAATTAATAAATAATAAATAAAATCTTTCTGGCGAGCACATGCGCTCCGGGCGGCTGCTCTTCTAGTTTCCAGCACTTCAGTATGCATAAAGAGCAGCTGGCAAGTGCGCCGGAACCCAGAAGAGCAACAGATGATGGCTTGGATGCCCAGAGAGATGGCCCTGCATTCCGGCACGTACGCCATAGGTTCACCATCACGGTCATAGATGAAAAAGGCTAGGAAGTTCACCTGAATTACATGTATTTCATACAGGAGGAACTCCATGCAGGTCCTTGTAATATGAATGATCAGACAAGATGGGCAGGTTCCATTTTGGCAAGGCAGTGTCTGATGTATTCCAGTGTTGTCCCTTTCTTGATGAGAAGGGATCTTGTTGAAGCAGTGGTTAGAATGCAGTATTGCAGGCAAATTCTGCTCACAGTCTGCAGTTCGATCCTGATGGGCTCAAAGTTGACTCAGCCTTCCATCCTTCTGAGGTCAGTAAAATGAATGATTTAGATTTTTTTTTGTGGGGGAGGCAATATGCTGACATTGTAAACTGCCCAGACAGTTCTGTGAAGCAGCATTGGGTGGTATATACCATATTTGTTTGGAGTATAAGATGCACCTTTTTCCCTCAAAAAAGAGGCTGAAAATCTGGGTGCGTCTTATACACTGAATACAGCATTTTCTGCTTCCCGAAACCCCGCCCCTTCACCAAAATGGCCATGCTTAGCTTATAGAGAGCTCATGGGGGCTGGGGAGGGCAGAAATGAGCAAAATCCAGGCCTTTTTTGCTCAGTTTTGCTCCCTCCAGCCCCAGGAACACTCTATAATCTTCCTAATGACTTTTTTTTGACAAAAAAGGGCCCATTTTTGCAAAAAACAAGCTGGGTTTTGCTCATTTTTGCCCCACTCCCCACACCCCAGGAGCACTCTACAAGCCTCCTAAGAGCTATTCATGCCCTTTTTTTGAAAAAAAAAACCAGGGCCGTTTTCATGAAAAAAATGGGCCGTTTTGGAGAGGTTTGCAGAGTACAAAAACTTTTTTTAAAAAAAACTTGCCTCTTCAAAACCTTGGGGCATCTTATACTCTGAAGAATATGGTAAGTCTAAATGGTATTGCCATCTTGACTTGGCCCCAAAACATAATGCCCACCAATGCAACAACCTGTCATTTTGGATAGGTGCAACTAATCAGTCCGTGTGTCAATGCATGTCAAATTACTCTTTTGGAAGAAATGTTCTTCTGGGTTCAGTTCCAGGTTGGGAGAAAGACACTGGAAACATGGTGGCTGATTGGAAAGATGGTTTTAATGGTGGATAGGACCACATGGTTTGAGGTCCTGGGGAAAAAGAGGATCACATGCCTTGAAGATCTTGAAGAAAGAAAAGGGAAGGGATGCTGAGAGAAGCTGAGTTTTATACCCTTTCTTGGGCCGCGCCTTGGAGCTTCCTGTTCCTGTGTAAAAAAATGTATTCTGATTGGTGGTCAGACTCCCAGAGGGCAGGAGTCTTAGCTAACTTTGTAGGCTGTCTGTCTTTTGAGTCCCAAGCTTGGTTGAGCTGTTGCTGGATGATGATCTAATGAAAGGGCTTTGGGATTCCTATTATGGCTCTGCCTGAAGGAAGTAGATCTTTGTTATGTAGAATAGACTGGGCCAGGCCTCAAAGGCCCATTGACAAAGGTCTCTGGGGGTGAGTTTCTGCCTCCCTTTTACGGAAAATATTCTGTATTTTTCATATTTCCTAAAATAGCTCATTTTTCTAAGAGAGGGGTGGGTGCTAATTTCCTAGAACTCTAAACATGTGATAATTAGGGCAAACGTTATTGCCATGATGTTTGGTCCAGTCTTAAACTTCCCTGGCCAGAGTGACTGCCCCAGAACAAACTCCTGGATGACCCATCCACAATAACTACAGTGACCAATGTTTAATGGATTGCCTTGAGCCTTTAGTTACAAAGAGCAACTCTGTTTCTGTAGGATTTAAACTGACCTTGTTTCATCTTTTATAGGCTCTAACATCAACGAAAAATAGTTCAGCCTTTCATGGTGTCTCTAGTGTGGCCTGTAGTAGCAATATATAATTCAGAGTCATCATCATAGTGCTGACCTCTAACCTCCAATGTAGTGTTCTGGGCAAAAATAACCCAAGGATTTCTTGGAATCTGCTATTCTTATATTAACGAAGTCCAAATTTTCTTAGCTTTCTCAGATGCCTCCATCTGAGTCTACAGATGAATTAAACGAAGTTCATCGTTAAATAAGATAAAATATTACAGAGTTAAGGTTGCATATATTTTTTATGCAGCAACACAGATTTAATCTGGGGAAAGCCATGCATTGATACATTGGGAGTTTATTTTGGAGTATAAAATGTAGTTTCTTTGAAAGAATTTTAGTAGAAAAATAATAGAGAAATACCTTTTGACTTTGAACTCTGGTGATGGAGAAGACTCTTGCGAGTCCCTTGGACTGCAAGGCGATCAAACCGGTCAGTCCTAGAGGAGATCAACTCTGACTGCTTTTTAGAACGCCAGATCCTGAAGTGGAAACTCAAGTACTTTGGCCACCTAATGAGAAAGAAGGACTCACTGGAGAAGAGCCTAATGCTGGGAAAGATTGAGGGAAAAAGAAGAAGGGGACAGCAGAGAATGAGGTGGCTGGATGGAATCACTGAAGCAGTCGGTGTGAGCTTAAATGGACTCCAGAGGATGGTAGAGGACAGGAAGGCCAGGAGGAACATTGCCCATGGGGTTGCGATGGGTCGGACATGACTTCACAACTAACAACAACCTTTTGACTCTAGTGATATAAGTATCTTTTTATCAACAGAATCGTCTCTAGAATAGTGCATCAAGTAATTTGCTGTTGGAGTCTAATTATATGGCATTTTTTTTAAAAAAAATCTAGGTATAAAAAAGAGTTTGACTTCTGCTACATTTACCTTGCTGGCATATAATCAGAAATTACATTAATGATTAAAGATTTTTAATGGGATTTTTTCTTCTCTCGGGTTGGGCTCTTCACTCTTGATCCAGCACATTATCCAGTGATAAAACACCTGAAATTATTGCAGCTCTCTGATCTATAGATATTCACTCAGGCGATTGCCTGTTACCGCAGATGCAGAGGATTTGACCTTGCTTTTAATTTTATTCAGGTTTTGCAAAAGCTGGAATCATCAAACTCTTTTAGTCATTTAGTGGTTAGGGGGGGGGAGGAGATAGACAGAGTGGCAGTGCCATCTCATAGGACGTTGGAAAATTGATTCATCTAGGAGAGGGATCGTAGCTCAGGATGAAGCATACCTATTTTCCATGCTAAATATCTCAGCCTTAAATCCTGACTTGTGTAGTTAAACAATCAGATAGCAAGGGAGGGGGATGAGAGAGAGAGAGAGAAACAGAGATCTCAGACAAGCATCTCCAATAAAAAAAAGGTTATTGTGAGCTAGAAAGAATGAATAGTTTCAGGATTCCACACCTTATCAGAAAAGAGAGAACACCAGTGAATTACACACACAGGAAGCTGCCTGAAGTAATGGGCACTCGCAGATAAGACCCTATGATAAATATAGCATTGCATTTGGGGAAGATGCTTTGAAACAATGGTTGGAAGCCCATTTCTCCTCTTATCTGATCTTTTAAGAAAAAAAATCCACAGTACTGTGGAGTTTTGTTTCCTTGTCTCGGTATCCAAAGTTTGAGAATACTGGATTAGGTTAGCTCTTTTCAAGAACCCCATTAAGCTCTGATGAGTCACTGCCCAGCTGTTGGAAGAAATGTCCATCTGGGTTCAGTTCCAGATGGGGAGAAAGACACTGGAAACATGGAGGCTGGTTGGAAAGATGGTTTAATGGTGGACAGGATCACGTGGTTTGAGGTCCTGGGCAAAAAAGCACATAGGTAGGTGTGTGTGTGAGAGAGAGGGGGGGGGAGGGAGGGAGGGAGGGAGGGAGAGAGAGAGAGAGAGAGAGAGAGAGAGAGAGAGATTGATTCATTTATATCCTCTCTTGGGCTATTGGATTTGAGCTTGTATTCTGATTGGTTCTCAGATTCCCATTGGGCCATGCAAAGGCAGCTCTGTAGGCTGTCCTGAGCACCAAGCTTGGTTGACTCTTGCTGGGTGATGATGTAATGAAAGGGCTTTGGGCAATTCCTACTATGGCTGTGCCTGAAGGAGGTAGATAATTGTTATATAGAATAGACTGGCCCAGGCCTTAATGGGCCCATTGACAAGCGGAGTGGGGGCTGAGTGTCTACCATCCTTTTAGGGGAAATATTCTTCCCTTTTAATATTTCCTAAAATATCTCTTTTTCCTAGGAGAGGGGTGGGTGCTGCCATCCGACACACCATTTCCTATTCATCTCAGAGAAAACAAGAAGAACACAAATTTGCAATGGTTGTGCACAATAGCAATCTTTTTTTTTCCCAGAAGTGCATTTGATGTGTACACTTATGAATATGATACTGCTAATGTATAGAGCAGAATGAAGCTCTAATTTGGGTTGGTCACTGGGTCCCGAGGTTTTATCTTCTGAGCTTTCAGATTCCTGCTAGAACACCTTTTCAGGGAGCTTCTCTCTAGCAGAGTGTGTGCTTTCTACTATTCTGTCTGTGGTATTTACAAGGTGTTAAAAGGGTGGCTTTTTGGTAGCTGATTGGGGTGTTGTTGGCCGACTATTAAGTGCTTGGGTGCTGTTTCCTTGGGCCGCCAACCATCATGTACTAACGGGTAGTATTCGCTGACTTTCTCTACATGCGAGCACATGTGCTTTGATTGGCTTACACCAGGGGTGTCCAAACTTGGGAACTTTAAGACTTGTGGACTTCAACTCCCAGAATTCCCCAGCCAGCCATGCCTGGGGAATTTTGGGAGTTGAAGCCCACAAGTCTTAAAGTTCCCAAGTTTGGACACCCCTGGCTTACACGTATGCCCGCAGCTTGAAAACGTGCCTCAATAGGATGGCATAGAGCCTGGTCGGGTGGGTGCAAATGCAAATGCTTTGATATAAGACTGACCTACTGTGATAAGCTTCATGATTGAAATATAGAATGAAACATACTTTTTTTTTTCAAAACATAAAGAAGCAATACAAAAGGAAGAGGAACTGGACTCTGTTTTAAAATGCCTGCTCAGAAATCTCCAAGGATAAACTCGATACAGAAGAGAAATTTGAATTAAAATAAGTGGGAGAAGGAATAAAATCAATATTTTTTTTTATTTTTATGGTTGCTCATCAGATTGGAAGGAAATATCACATAGAATGTATCTTCATTTTTGTGGGAGGGATCTATGGCCTCCAATATTTTTTAAAAAATTATTATTTGGATGAATAGGTAGAAGGAGTGTTTTGCAGCAGATGCAAAATTATGTGGTTTGGTTAATTCCATATAAATCAGCAGTAACATTTAAAAGTTTTCTTGATACATTAGTGAAATGGGATGAAAATAATAGAATTAAATGTAAAAGAAAACAACATAGAATTATTTATCAAGAAACTGAAATAAAATTATTAGTCATCCGTTGGGAATGGTCTAAATTTCCCCCTCATACTCCACAATTTGTGAATTGTGTACATGTTGGGTTGAGAGCCTGTTACTTTGGTGTGAATTGGAAATATTGCCGTGATTCTCTTTTGGGTCAATTGAAGAAATGGTGACCAATACTCCTGATATCTTACAATCTCCGAAAAAGTAACAACTTACTTGGCATGTGATGAGACCTTAGGAAGAGTATAGAGAAGGAGTTCAGTCATACGATAAACGATTGATGGAGTAGGTAACAAAGAGAAGGACTGGGATGATATGATAGCAGTCTTCCACTATTTGAAGGGTTGTTACAATGAAGTGGGGGTCAACCTATTCTCCAAACAACTGAGAGCAGGACAAGTAACAGGTGGAAGATCACTAAAGAGAGATCCAACCTAGAACTAAGAAGAAATTTCATGATGCCGAACAACAATTAATTAGTGGAATGGCTTACCTCTGGAAATTGTGGGTGGTCCATCACTGGAGATTTTTAAGAAAAGAATGACCAGTGATTTGCTCCTAATGATATAGGGTCTCCTGCTTAGTCTAGAACACATCCAAGGTCCCTTCCAACACAATTATGTATGTATATGTATATGTGTGTGTATGTATGTATGTGTCAGTGGTGGGTTCCAGATTCTGTTCCAACTGGTACGGTTGGAACGGCCCTGGTGTCACCCACATGGATGCGCCTGGCATGCATGCACACACACACGGCACGCGCATGCGGCGTACTTGCCTGTGCCACTTCCTCAAGCCTCCATGATGCTCCAACTGCTCGGCGGAGCATCGAGCAGGCACCGTACATGCCGTGCGTGGAAGCACCAAAGGCTTAAAGGACAGGTAAGGAGCTCGGGTGGATGGGTGGCCATCAAGAGCACCAGGTACCGGAACGGAACGGTACCCGATACTCCGAGCAGGCTCCGGTACGCCTGTACCGGGGTGTACCACCTGCAATGCACCACTGGTATATGTGTATATGTACATATCCATAATCACTCTTGTATCATTAATCGTACAGTATGCCATCTGGGTACAATTTTTGTGTCATTATATTGAACATTTGCATTATTTTAAATATATTATTACCTTTCCATTTACCTTTACATTTCAATTGCCTTTTAATTCAACTCCTCCCCCATAATTCTGTTTTCTTTCCCAATTTATTTAATTTTCAGTTTGTTTTTGTCTATCTTCATTTTCTGTCCAATGAAAAAAACACCCCCATATCTTATAATATTCCAATTCTTCCTTTGCCTTTAATTGCCAACACTAATCTGTTCATTTCTGAACCCTCTAATATTTTTTTGATTACCTCTCCCTCTGAGGGAATTTTTTTCCCATTTTCCAATGTTGTGCAAATACAACTCTAGCTGCAGTTATTATATGAATAATCAAATATATATTTTCTTTACTGAATTTCTCTGGTAAAATACCCAACAAAAACAGTTCCGGCTTTAAATCAATATGCTGCTGTACCGTCCTTTCCAACCACATACAAATTTTTGCCCAATATTTTTTTTTTTGCCTCTGTACATATCCAGCACATACGATAATACGATCCTGGCATCTAGTGACACTTCAACACTATTATGTTCTATGAATCCTTGTCAAAATTTATTATAAAATTTATTAGGAAATACTATTTGGAGTGAATCTATATAAGTGGTTGTTAGGAATCGAATTGATGGAGCTTAATCAATCAGTGAAAGTCAATATTTGCAATGGTACCTATTACATTTCCTTGCCCTTTTAAATTCTGGGGAAGCAGAATAGAAGGGGATTTAAATTCTTGGGGGGGGGGGAGAATATTTAACTCATTGCTTATTATTTTTCTATTCCACTTGGAGGTCTCCCATCCCCAGAAAGAGCTATACATTTTAAGTAAAAATGCCATTATTTAGAACAATTGACATCTTTTCAACAAGTTTCAAGATTTTTAAGACAGTTATTTCTGCTGTATTTATGATCTTCCTTTGTTATCTGTACAATAGCATGAGTAGCTGTATGCCATAAAGCTAAGCTAAAATTTTCTCAAGACAATTTAAAAAACCCCACATCAGTTGGATCATATTAGAGAAATGTTCAAGTGTGCCATGTTATTTTCTCCTTTCTTTGAAAAGCAGATCTTTTCAACTCTCTGAGTTGGAAATGTGGTTTGTTGTATGACATGCAGAAGTGGTTTTGAAGAAACACAAACCCAAATATCCCCTGGGCATTTTGGATTGCTTGCATAATCCTTTGGTTCTAGCACATAACATTTTCTTCTTAGAAGTTACAATGTGCCAATAGTCAAGGAAATTTAATATTTTTCAGAGGGAGATATTTCCCCCCCATATAAACAGTGCATACTATAGCTGGGACTTATTAAAAGCGTAAGTCCCTTTTTGGGAGAGGGGGCGGTTTAGAAATACGAAGAATAAATAAAAAGTAAGTTTGGAAACCAGATATGCAATTTCTAGTCTTAGCACCATCACCGATGCTGCATATTCTCTTCTCTCTGTGTTTGTGTGTGTGTGTGTGTGTGTGTGTGTGTGTGTGTGTGTGTGTGTGTGTTTGTTGTATTTGTGCTGATAAATAAATAAAGGGAGACTAGTATAGATCTATTTCAAGCTATTTAGCTCTCATCAGCTAGCCATACCCTTACTGGGATTTGAACCTGAGCTGTATTACATATTAGGCAGGAGTCTTAGCCACTAAGCCACAGGCTCTCCTCCTTATCAGCTGAGCCAGGGAAATAGGTATGTATTTGTGTTACATACATACATTTGGGCATACCAGGGGTTGTAACACACACACACACACACATACATACATACATACATACATACATACATATATACACATACACACACATACATACATATACACATACACACACACACACACACACACACACATATTAATCTTTATGCTTTGTTTCACGTTGGTTTGAAGTTAATGAACTGATATATGCAAATTCTTCTGAAGCTTTGATGTCTTTTAAAATGAGTTGAAAAGAAATGAATGACCATGCAAAACAATTGACCTGTTCATGGAAAAAGACTGAAAGGATCACAGTGAGACAAAAAACACAGTTCCAGCTGACCAGGGAAGTCACGGTTTATCTATTCAATTTCACTGCTATTAAGTTTTCTCATTTGTCAAGTCTTTTTTTTTTCCTTGAAGAGAAAATAGCTGTTTCTTGAGAGATGATGCCTTATTTGTTTATTTATTTAATCCATAGAGCATTCATAGATTTGTCTATTTACTCTCTGTGATATGGGAACCCGTTTATTACACTGTGGTGTTCTCTGTACGAAATCAGTACGGAATACTCAGAAAACCATGCTAAATATCCTGGTATTGTGTGTGAAGTCTCCTGTGACAGTTACCTGTAATCATAGGGAATATATGTTCAGTCATAACTGTAGAATACTTCAGGGTAATGTTCCTAAGATATTACATTAACGTCATTTTCCTTCCAGTTATTACCGTATTTTTCAGAGTATAAGACGCACCAAGATTCTGAAGAGGCAAATTAAAAAGAAAAGTTTTTGTACTCTGCAGACCTCCCCCCAAAAGGCTGTCTTTTGCGAAAATGGGCCCATTTTTTTCCAAAAAGGGCATGCATAGCCTTCAGGGGGCTTGCAGAGTGCTCCTGGGGCTGGGGGGCTGCCACCCCCAGAAATGAGCAAAAAATGGACATTTTTTTCACAAAAATGGGTCCATTTTCTGTCAAAAAAGGGCATGCATAGCCTTTACGAGGCTTGTAGAATGCTCCTGGGAGCTGGGGGGCGGGGGCAAAAACGCCCTGTTTTCCACTCATTTCTGCCCTCCCCAGCCCCCCAGGAGCACTCTGGAAGCCTCCTAAAGGCTATGCATGCCCTTTTTTTTAAAAAAAAAGGGGGCATGAATAGCCTTTAGGAGGCTTGTAGAGTGCTCCTGGGGGGTACCCTAACCCCCCCAAAATGAGCAAAAAACCCACCCTTTTTCACAAAAACGGGCCTGTTTGTTGTCAAAAAATGGGCATGCGTATACTTTAGGAGGCTATAGAATGCTCCTGGGGGCTTGGGGGGGGGCAAAATTGAGCAAATATGCCCTGTTTTTCTCTCATTTCTGTCCTACTCAGCACCCAGGAGCACTCTGGAAGACTCCTAAAGGCTATGCATGGCCATTTTGGTGAAGGGGGCGGGGTTTCAGGAGGCCCAAAATGCTGCATTCCGTGTATAAGATGCACCCAGATTTTCAGCCTCTTTTGAGGGAAAAAGGTGCATTTTATACTCTGAAAAATGCGGTATGTGTCTTTCCTGAAGTAGGCTCAATACCCACAGAGAATGTTCCAATAGCACAGAATATTAAGTATTTTTTTTTTGTTTCTAATAGTACCAGAGAAAGAATTCATCACTCTATAATGTAATACTCAGAAGGGCGATAAAAATTATCCCAGATAGTACAGATTCTAATAGAGAAACATCTGAAGTTCAGAAAGAGTGAAGGTGATGGATTCATTAAGTCCAACTCCTTTGACGTTGGCTTTTGATCTTCAGAGATTTTTATTCTAAATCTGAATTAGAAAGTGGCAAAGGGAAACTTGAGCCCAAATGAGAAAGATTAAATCAACACCCAAGTCTTGTTTACAAAAAACAACAACAACAACAAAAAAAAAAAACACCAGTTATACGAAATTATAATTCTGGCCCTTCCTCTAACTATAATTTATTTATTACTTATTTAGAAAGAAATCAAAGCTCTACAGGTTCTCTATCCCCATGAAACTGTTTTAATGCCAGCACTTTATCATTTCAGTATCACAGATTGTAAGGTAAACGTCAGGTTCCCAAGTCAAACTCAGTTCTTGCTGGCTACATGGAGATACCATATAAATTCTTGGTATTAATAAGCCAAGGTTTTTAGGATGTCTTTCAATTCACAAACTAGCCTGCAGCACCAGTACTGATCTTTGGCTACTTGAGGATGTGCGGACTTTAACTGCCAGAAATCCTCAACCAGATTTTGCTGACTGGGGAATTCTGGAAGTTGAAGTCCACACACCTTCAAATTGCCAAAGTTGAGAAACACTGGCCTACAGCTTTTTTTTAAAAAAAAAATTGTTTATACATTTTCTCTTTATGTACATAAGTGCTTTGTGAACAGCGTATTGTCTGGATCAATTTGCTTACATAATAGAACTTTTCCAGTTCCTAATTTCTACCTCCATTATCCAACCATTGGTAAAACAAGTCCCATGTTTGAAAATATTCTGTCTCTTCTTTTTCTTTTGTCTTTAATGTCAGTCTGTCCATTTCTGAACAGGACTGTATTTTTTTAATTGCATCTTCTTCTATAGGTATTTCTTCATTTTTTCAGTGCTATGCAAATACAATTCTTGCTGCCTTCAAAGCATGTAATATTAAGTATATATTGCCTTTATCATGCTGTTGGAAGAAATGTCCATCTGGGTTCAGTTCCAATTTGGGGAAAAGACATTGGATTCAACAAAGTTGCTTGGAAAGAAAGTTTATTGATGATGGATAGGACCACATGGTTTGAGGTCCTGGGGGGGGGGGGGAAGGGAAGAGATGCTGAGAGTGCCCTGATTTTATGCCCTCTCTGGGATTTTGAATTTGAGCTTGTATTCTGATTGGTTGTCAGACTCCCATGGGGCCATGCAGGGGCAACTCTATAGGGTGTCCCAAGTCCCAGGCTTGGTTGAGCCTTTGCTGGGTGATGATGTAGTGAAAGGGATTGGGGATTCCTATTATGGCTCTTCCTGAAGGAGGTAGATCTTTGTTATGTAGAATAGACTCGCTTAGGCCTTAATGGCTCATTGACAAAGGTGGGGGGGATGAGTTTCTGCCTCCCTTTTAGGGAAAATATTCTGTCCTTTTAAGATTTCCTAAAATATTCCATTTTTCACAGACGGGGTGGGTGCTAACTTCCAGAAAACAATACTTTTCTGGTACTATACCTAACAGAAATTTTCTGGCTTAGCAGTTTATATGCTGCTTTAACATTTTTTGTAACCATGTATGCATTTTGTCCATTTTTCTTTTTTCTTTTTGCTTTTGCATATGTCCATCACATATGGTAATATGTGCTTGGTAACTTAAGCTTAAATTGAGCTTTGAATAATTCTTGGGCGTCACCCGTCCAAGGATCTGATAGATACATTTTTCCTTCTTATAATACTGTATATAACTTTTACATTTATTTATAATATTTCCTCGGGTATAACTTTCCCCAAAATGAAAAAAGTCCCAGATGTAATTTCCTTTTCTTGTAGAAGTAACTCTTGCTACTTGATTGTTCAGGGTGTCTTTTTATCTTTTTCATTATCTCCAAACTTCCCAGTGTGAAACGTGCTGAAAAGAACTGTACCCATTGCTCTCAGTATAACAGTATGATGGCACAATAGACTTTTATGTAAAGCTGTGACAATGCAAGTACTTTTTATCTTCACTGTATTTCACAAAAGTTTCAAAACAGATTTTTTTCATAATCTGGTGCAACGTTTCCATTGAGTGTCCACAATGTTAACACTCTTCCTCTAGCTCAAATTCAAGGCTCGTGGGCTGCGTCCAACTTGCGGGGTGCATAGATCTGGCCCTCACAGTGCCTTTGCCAGCAAAAACGGGCTCCCAATCTCCGTTTTAGGCTGGGACTGCCTCCTGCAACCCTCTGCCAGTAAAAACGGAGCTCAGGAGGGCCCTCCCAAGCTTCGTTTTCACTGGCAGAGACTTGTAGGAGGCCGTCCAAGCTGAAAACAGAGATTGGGAGCCTGTTTTCACTGGGAGAGCACCTGAGCTGCCACAGGTGCCCCACACAAGTGACGCCAAGTTGGCCATGCCCCCCCCCCCAAGGTCAAACACAACCCTGGTTCGGCCCTCAATGAAATCAAGTTTGATATCCCTGCTCTAGCTAGTCACCTAATCCAGAGGTGGTAGTCAGCCAGTTCTGACAGGTTCTGGAGAACTGCTATCGGAAATTTTGAGAGTGGGAAGGGAATGGATATTTTCCCCTGCCACATCCATAAAGCCACTCCCACAGAACCAGTAGTAAAACAAAATTGAATCCCACCACTGATGTAATCTCAACATATACTGTACATGAAGTTTTGATGGCTCTTAAAACTGTTCTATTTCCATTTTTAACTGCATCTGCCGTTTTATTGCCCAACACTAACATTTAGAGAAATCCCTTTATTGTGGCTTTCATGTCCATTTTCATCTGACCCCCCCCCCCTAAAGTTACTCCGTCTGGATTCAGCCTATATTAACATTCATCCCACTAAACAATTCCTGCAGTGCTACACCATTTAACACTGCTTAATCAGGAATTAAATTACTGTGAAATCTTGAACAGTGATTCTCTTTGTACAGACTGAAGAACATTTTGCATTAAAGCTAAGTAGAAACAGAATGAGAACAAATTATTTCAATCTGGTCATTCTTAGAATGTAATTTGGTTAAACCACGACTTTCAGATTCCCCTTTTGATCAGTAAAAAATAAATCTTTGCTGACCTAAAGTGATTTGAATTAAGCCATGAATTAGAAAGAGTGATTTAGAAAATCTATACCATTTTACTTTACTGTTTAATATGGGCAGTTCTTTCTCATTGCAATAGCTGCACTTTTAGATTTGGCTTGGCTGTTTCTATTGTAGAGGTTGCTAAAGGTGATGAAAAAGTATGACTAGGACAGATTGTGGACACAGTTTGTGCTTTCTGGAAAAAGTGAAGGGGGGTGAAAGGAGGAGGAGAAGGACTAGGACTGTGGCATCCTTGGAGCTCTTTGAACTTGTTTATTTTCTTGCAGTTGTTTCAGTACCCAACAAAGTAATATCATCAGGGCTGATGAAGAGAGGAGGAGGAGGATCTTGCTGTCAATAAAAACTATGACTCTTTTCCCAGGCTCTGGGATAAAGTATTTGTGAAACACTGGGTGGCTATAATTTATTCAGACAAGTGTATACCAACTAGAGTCCTTCTAGAGTTGGTTGGCTTCCAAGCCTATTAATCAAGCAAATAAACAAATTACTTCATCCAGCACTTCTTACAAGCTTTTGTGTAGTCTGACATAATTTGTAACCCAAGTAATCTTTAAAAGCTTCTTCCAGGGAATGCGTGGAAACTAACATACCCCAAGCCATATCTTTTCCTAGATAAATATCCCCCAGCTTAATGGCTATGGAGATTTTTAGTTATCCAGGTCATGGTTGTCTCGAAGGTGCTTTTGTCCCATCAGGACAAGATTCAGCAGTCCATCAACATTTGGAAGACAAAGGACACTTTTTTTGAAGACAGCAAAGTCCACATTCTGAACAGAGGGGATCACTGGTGTGAAAGAGGGGTCAAAGAGGCCATCCGTGTTAAAATTGAACAGCTCTATCCAGTGGTGGCATTCACATTTTTTTTACTACTGAATCTGTGGGCATGGCTTGGTGGGTGTGGCAGCAGAAGGATACTGCAAAATCCCCAGTTCCTCCCCACTCATGGAGGAAGGATACTGCAAAATCCCCTTTCCCTCCCCACTCCTGGGGTAAAGGATACTGCAAAATCCCCATTCCCTCCCCACTCCTGGGGTAAAGGATACTGCAAAATCTCCATTTCCACCCTATTCCAGCGCAAGGATACTGCAAAATCCCCATTCCCTCCCCACTCCTGGGGTAAAGGATACTGCAAAATCTCCATTTCCACCCTACTCCAGCGCAAGGATACTGCAAAATCCCCATTCCCTCCCCACTCCTGGGGGAAAGTATACTGCAAAATCCCCATTCATTACCCACTCCAGGACAAGGATACCGTAAAATCACCATTCCCTCCCCACCTCACTAACCTGTTTTCCAGCTCTGTTCTCCTGTGTGGGGCAACAGAAGACTGGGACTCAGGAGGCAGTGAATAGATGGGGTGGGGCCAGCCAGAGGTGGTATTTGCCAGTTCTCCAAAATTTCCACTACCAGCTCACCAGAGCCGGTCAGAACTGGCTGAATAACAACTTTGGCCCTCTCTCAACAGGAAGCGGGGAGGGACACAACTCCACCTATCTCCTGTTTGCAACGCAGCCCTTTCATCAGTTCCGAGAATTTTCCACACCCGTTTGCCCTATTCAGGGGACCTTGAGAGCACAGATAAACCTCCAAGTGACCTCAACAACTCTGAGAGAGAGTGATAATGGCCAAATGGCTGCAAGGAATATAAATCCTTCGATTCTCCATCATTCATTCAGAACTGAAGAAGCTTCTTGATGAGAAGTGAAACATTTTCAAGGAAAAACAAAGCCCAGTTGCCTTTTGAAAAAAAAAAGTTCCTTTGGGATCCTCCAGTTTAAGGAAGAATTCTAATTCTTTCATGCGTAACTTTCATGCAAAACGCCTCCCTATAATTAAGCCTGCTCTATTCAGTCCAGATTTTATGTCTCTATGCAGAATAAATTACAAGATAAGCACCCCATCAACGCTTAGCCACAAAAATTTACCAGGGTTGGACGATATAATAAATATCCATTGTCTCTTAACTATCTCTTTGCTCATTTGGGGGGGCACCCCCCCAGGAGCACTCTACAACCCCCCCCCCCTAAAGGCTATTTATTCCATTTATTAGTTTTCTGGCATGTTAAAAAAGAGAAAATGTTATTAAAATATTGGTTTTGTGCAAAACAGATGCTCATTTAATCATGGTTTACTCAACCAAAGATGGGTGCATCTTATACACTAAACACAGCAATTTTTGCCTCCCGAAGCTCCGCCCCTTACAAAATGGCCATGGAGAGCCTGTAGGAGGCTTTCAGAGAGCTCCCGGGGGCTGGGGAAGGCAGAAATGGAAGAAAAATGGACCGGGTTTTTTTTTTTGCTCAATTTTGCTCCCCCAGGACTACTCTATAAGCCTCCTACAGGCTATGCATGCAATTTTGTTTGACAAAAAACGAGCCCGTTTTTGTGAAAAACTGGCTGGTTTTTTGCTCATTTGGGGGGGCACCCCCCCCAGGAGCACTCTACAAACCCCCTAAAGGCTATTCATTCCTTTTTTTAAAAAAAAAGCGGGGCCCGTTTTTGTGAGGTTTGCAGAGTGCAAAAATGTTTTTTTTTTGTTTTTTTTTAAATGCTTCTTCAAAACCTTGGTGCCTCTTATACTCCGGTGCGTTTTATACTCTGAAAAATATGGTATGCAACATGGTGTTGGATAGTTTGGTTATGTTCACATGATATACTTTAACCTGGTTACTGAACTCCCCATTTTCTTTAATTTCAATTCATCACAATCCATACTTAATCCCGATTGGATGCAAAAACAAAAGCCCTAAAGTTTAAGCTTTGGGAAAACAGCCACTAGATCCTTCCTGATCTAGTTAAGCATGTTCTGCGAACAAAGCCATTGTGTTTCTCCTTGAGGTGCAATTAGTTGTCGGCTAATCCAATTTTTGCTGGCTGGGCAGATCCCCATAGAATGGCTCCCTCTCTGTTTTAATGCAGTGAAGCATATTGTCTGAAAGCATTATCATGTAAAAGCCATACTATTCTTGAAAAACGACAATTTCAGGGTCACTGAAATCTTAAGGGGTGAGAAAACTGGAACCAGAGTGCACAGAGGAAGCAGTTAGCCCTTGACACCCATGGAACTTTCTTCTCTAATACTTGGAAGAGCTTGAGTTTCAATGGGACCTATGCTAGTGCAAGAAAAGAACGATTAACTTCTTCTTTATTCTTTATGTGCTGTGGCCAGAGAAAAGTACCTCAGATTTCACTTGGATATACAGGTAATCAGTGGTGGGATTCGGCCGGTTTATACTGCTTCAGGTCAGGCGTGGGTTCCGGCTGCTCCCAATGCCGTTTCGCCCAGGGCCACACCCCACGCGCTCATACGCAGTACTGAAAAAATACTTTTGTGCATACGCAGAAGTAAAAAAAACAAGATGGCGCTGCTGATAGGGGCATGGCATGGCAGGCCAAGTTACTATCTACTTGGCTGAATCTGTCCGAACCGGTAGGAACCACCTCTGGTTCAGGTGAACCAATTATTAAATTACCCCTCTATCAAAGTAGTTTCTGGGCGCTGCGCTACAATGGGGAAACGGGCAATGGAGTGGCTGGCACGAGGGAAGGAGAAGGCCACGTTCCCTCTTCTCCCTGTTCCTCCTCCTCCTCCCCTCATGCCAGCTACTCCATTTCCCATTTCACCATTACAGCGGAGCACCCAGGATCTGATAGCGGGAGAGGGGGTTAATTTAACAACCGGTTTTCCCAGGTCTGTGTTGGCCATCGTGGGAGGATCGTCCTGCATGTGAATGGAGCTGGAGGATGGGGATGGGCCACGCCTCTCATGACAGCCAACCTGACCTTGGGTGAATCTGTGGTTAAATTATTTGAATCCCACCACTGTAGGTAGTCTTTGATTTATGACCACAGCTGAGTCCAAAATTTCTGTTGCTAAGCAAGACAGTTGCTAAGCGAATTTCCGCCCCATGTTGCAACCTTTCTTGCCACAGTTGTTAAGTGATTCTCTGTAGTTGTTAAGTTAATAACACAGTTGTTAAGTGAATCTTTCTTCCCCGTTGATTTACTTTGCTGGTAAAGAAAGTTGCCAAATGGGATCACATGTCCCAAGGACGCTGCAACCGTCCTAAATATGAATCAGTTGCCAAGTGTCTGAATATTGATCGCATGACCACAGGGAGGCTACAAACATTGTAAGTGTGTAAAATGGTCATAAGTCCCTTTTTTCACTGCTGTTGTAACTTCAAACAGTCACTAAATGAACCAAGTTGTGGATTACTTGTAAATGACCTGTAAGCACTTCATGTAACAGATGTTGGTTTAAAGAAGAAGTTTAAATCTGATATTAGATAAATATGATAGTTTCCTACAGAAAACCCCTGTCTTTAAAATGAGTTGTTTTCTTTAAAAAATAATCCTTTGATCACCTTTTTGCCTCTTGTCATATTTGCTGTATAAGCATTTCAAAGGCACACATTTATTCGGCATACTTAATTATCTCATGAGCCCATATTCTTTTCTAAGCTGTCCCCAATGCATAACTACGAGTTTTTAGTACCTCACAAATAACAGTGGCATGCTTATTAGTTTTACAATAATACTGGTAGTAAGCAAACTTGTCAAATAGGTAAAAATAATAATCTAATTATATGAAAACTAGTAGGATGGATAATGGCGTGAAAGAAATATTGATCCCCAAATGTGATTTAAACTAATCCAAGAGTTACTTGGATCAGCAGCATTAAATAGCAGGAATAATTCTAAATCTGTTTCCGTACAAAGAAGAGAACAACCAAATCTCCAAACCAAAGAAAGAATCGGCTAATTTTAAATTCATCATCAAATTCCTGGTGCAGCCTTTCCACCAGATGCATATCTGCAGTGGTGGTGTTAGGGATGTAACCCTAGGCTTGGCTTGGCAATGTATATAAGCTATGATTACTTTGCTGTTACTTTAAATGCTTAAGAGATGTAATTGGTTTATTACCTCAAGCAGCCATAAGAGGGAGCCAGAATAGCTGTTAGCTCTCTGTTTTGTTAGAAGCTGATTGGTGTATACTGAGGTATTGTAGTTTGCTACTGTTTAGCTATACTTTTGTATGCTAGACTGACTATTTTGATAACTGAATTACTGAACCGTGTATGACTTGGACTGTTAAATGGACTCTGAATACCTCTATATTTCTACATAGTAAACTACTATATTTTATACTATTCAGTGTCTCTGTATGCTGGCTTGTGCGTGTTATTCCATATCACTCTCATTACGCTTCTCTGCATACTCGCTCTCCTAACGGGGAGCTTAATTACTTAACAGGTGGGATTCAATTTTTTTTACTACCAGTTCTGTGGGTGTGGCTTGGTGGGCGTGGCTTGGTGGGCATGGCAGGGGAAGGATGCTGTAAATCTCCATTCCCTCCCCACTCCAGGGAAAGGATACCACAAATCTCTATTCTGATCAGCTGGGACTCCGGAGGCAGAGAATAGATGGGGGCGGGGCCAGCCAGAGTGGTATTTACTGGTTCTCCGAACAACTCAAAATTTCCGCTACCGGTTCTCCAGAACTGGTCAGAACCTGCTGAATACCACCTCTGCATATCTGGCTTTTGGATGACTGATGATAAATTAAACTGGAGGAATTCATAGATTGGGGTGGACAGCTGTTTAGGATGGGAGTACGCCATGTAATACTGAGGAGTATTTTGTACACTGTCACAAAATGGCTGCTATAGCAGACTTTACCTGTCACAAACCAGAAGGCAAAATAGTAAACTTTGTCTACCATCTGTTCTTGCTTCCTAGAGTCTTTACTATTAGCATAGCTGCTTTTCTCTTCCAAGTTTTGGGCCTCCTCCCTTTCTCTTCCTTCTCTTCTTATTCTATAGACGAATACGCTTCCATATAAAGCCCTGGGTTGCAGTTATAATCTTATTAACTTCAAAGAATTTCCGTAGGACGTTCTTGTCAATCAAATAGACTCTTTGTGATTTGTAGAATGGCAACCTTCCATTTTTTAAAAAGTTACATATTTTTAAAACTATCAGATGGGCTAGTAAGCATGCAAGCATGGAATGGAAAGGAATTCAGATTGCATGCTGACGTCCCTAGTCCCCACTTTACTTACCTTCTAGTATGACTGTAGAGATTCTCAGTCATCCAGGTCATGGTTGTCCCAAAGCTGCTTTTTCAGGAGGCAACTGGACTTCCTTGTTTTTTGTTTGAAGATGTTTCATTTCTCATCCAAGAAGCTTCTTCAGCTCTGACAGGACAGTGGGGAACAGTGACGTGCGGTGAGGTTTATGACTGGTGAGGCTGGTGACATCATCAAACTGCGTGGTTGCTCCGATCGCACGGGCACAGCCCAAACGGAGAAGTTTCTCTTCTCGGAAATGTCAGAAAGGGACAGACAGGCTGCCGCAGCTCCACTGAGAAGACATTTCTGAGAAGAGAAAGTTCTCCTTTCTCCTCCTTCCCCTCCCCCCTTCTAGCACTGATGATGTTACCTAGGCATTTTTTGCATCAGGCGAGCCCGGGATCCTTGCAAGGGGAATGGGACCATGTGTGCAGGCGGCTCCTCAGCGCACAGCATCATATTAGCACAGCCGCGATCCCCTTCCCCTGCACACGTGGTCCCATTCTCCTCCTTCCTAAGCCAACATGAAGGGGACCGCGGCTGCGCTGATTGAGGCTGGAGGTGAGGAGCCTCCTGCACACATGGTCCCATTGCCCTTGCAAGGATCCCGGGCTCGCCCGATGCAAAAAATGGCGAGATCGGCACACCTGGGGCTGCTGCTAAAATATCCAGGGAGGTTAAACCAAGCCGCGCGCCTCTCCCAGCCACTTTCGTGGCTTCCCGGAGTAATATTTTTTTATTTTCATGATGAGAGCGGTGAGGCTCTGCCTCCCCTGACTGCACGTCACTGATGGGGAATGGAATGATTTATATTCCTTGCAGATAGCAGTGTGGTCTTTAATGTAGAGGTTAAAACCAGACAAACTGAATTCAGAAATAAATTCTCCTGCTCCAAACTGAAGAGGTTCACATGCCACCTTGATTTACAAAGCATTTTTTTTTTACAATAGCCAGCATACAAAAGCAGGCAGAGGGACAATTATGTAAGCGCATGCATGTATCTCTCATACTGGGCAAGATACAAAAGAGTGAGAACTTGACTGATAATCCAGAATCAAATGAAGCATGGATCCAGAGAAGCAAACATAGTCCATGACAGTCCAAAAATTGACTGCCAGGGAGGGCAGCCGGCCAATTCAGTAAGGATGAGCTGAGATTCAGGAAGCAAGAATGCAGAAATGAAGATTTGAGATTGGCAACTTGCTCCCACCAAAGAATCAGATGTTGATGGCTGTGTTTGAAAAGGTCAAACATGAGCATGTCTCAGTAATACACCCTGGCATCTTGAGGGGCTGAGAAGAGTGTTTTCATTGGCACGCCAAAGCTGCCAAGGTGTCCTGAACTACTGTATTTTTTGGAGTATAAGACACACCTTTTCCCCCCAAAAAAGAGGGTGAAAATCTGGGTGCATCTTATACATTGAATACAGCATTTTTGGCCTCTCGAAAGCCCACACCTGCACATCCCGTTTTTAGCAAAAATGGACATGCAGAGGGTTTGGGAGGCCTGCAAAGTGCTCCTGGGGGCTCCCAAGCCCCCAGGAGCACTTTGCAGGCTTCTCAAACTCTCTGCATGCCCCAGTTTTCACTCATTTGCAGAATGCAATTTTTAAAAAAACATTTACCTCTTCAAAATCTTGGTGTGTCCGAAAAACAGAGTAGGTGCTCTGCCCACCCTGATTATGATGTTTTTTTTTGCTCTGTCAAATCAAGGTGATTGACAGTCTTGACAGGATCAGGCCTTTCTACTCAGTTTTTGATGCTGAGGTTGCTGGATCCATAATGTCAATTAACAGCTTGAAGTAGCATTCAAAGTAATCTGCCAATACAGAAAAAAAAAATGCAATGCAATTGGAACCTTTTGAGAACAGTGTCACATACAGCATATTGTGGTAATCTAAACTGGACATAAACAAGGCATGTGCCATGTTGGCACTTTTCCTAGATTGGGTCACATCTGCTTGATTGTTCTAAATTTATATAAAGCGCACTGGGCAACTGACAGCACTTGCAGAGTATTTTCAGAGTGAATATCTGTCTTGCATTTTTGGGGAGGTTCCAATTTCATAATAACTCTCCAGATTTGTGTTGCCGATTTCTGCCAGTTCAGGGACTTACTTAGTGCATAAATTCAAGGGAGGCTTTAAGTATTCAGTCATAAAATCTCTTAGTCACTAGAATGTACATCTCTTTCTTTTTTTATACCAGTCACTAGAACATATATCCTTGTTTTGTTCGTTAGACTATTTTTTTTCTATGAATATAAGCAATCAGTGGTGAGATTCAGCCAGTTCGCAACTATTCGGGAGAACCGGTTGTTAACTTTCTAAGCAGTTTGGAGGACTGGTTGTTGGAAGAAATCTCATTTTGTTTTTTCTACTTTACAGGGCTAATCCTGTAAGGAAGGCAGGAAGGAAACATTTTGGTGTTGTTTCTAGCCTAATCTTTATTGCCCTGCTTACAGAAACTGCCTCTCCGGTTAACCCTTGTTACATTGTAACAGCTAAGGCAAAGTGTCCATCCATGTGAGTGACATTGAGTTGGCCATTCCCACCCAGTCACATGACCACCAAGCCCTGCCTGGTCATTAGGGCAGCTGGTCATTAGGGCAGTGAACCAGTTGCTACCCTGTTGCTACCCATATTTTTCGGAGTATAAGACGCACTGGAGTATAAGATGCACCAAGGTTTTGAAGAGGCAAATTTAAAAAAAAGGTTTTGCACTCTGCAGACCTCCCCCAAAATAATTGCATGCATAGCCTGTAGGAGTCTTATAGAGTGCTCCTAGAGGCTGGGGGGGGAGGCAAAATTGAGCAAAGAATTGCCTATTTTTTTGCCCTTCCCAGCTCCTAGGAGCTCCCTGAAAACCTCCTACAGGCTCTGCGAGGCCATTTTGATGAAAGGGGCAGGGTTTCAGGAGGCAAATAATGCTGTATTCAGTGTATAAGATGCACCCAAATTTTCAGACTCTTTTTGAGGGGAAAATGGTGTGTGACTCCGAAAATGGTGACTCCGAAAAATGCAGTATTATTTGAATCCAACCACTGTAAGCAATGTAGAAATCCTTACTATCATATTAACTCAGAACATGACTTGTTCCTTGCAGATCATGCTGGATGAAACTCACCTTGAGTTAAAACATGATATTTAGTTTAATGTAATGTTCAAATTGATTGTGTTTGACGCAGTAAGCCATGACTAAAAGTTGCAGCTTATAATATGTTATGATTTTAATTCTGATCATGCATGGTTTGGCATTTCACTGCAAGATTAGCCCAAGTTATACAGAATTTGCTTCATGTCACACAGATACACCAAAATATTTGCTGTGTTAGCAGGAAAGAAGATGTATTTGGGTGGCAAAATATTGCATATTGCTCATCCTTGACTTACAATCAAAACTGGGATCAGAATTTCCATTGCTAAGCAAGGCAATTGCTCAGTGAGGTCACAATCGATTTTAAGACCTTTTTTTGCCGCAGTTGTTAAGTGAATCATGCTGGGAAAGTCGCAAATGATAATCACGTAACCCCAGGATGCTGTAATTGACATAAAACTAGTTACTAAGTGTGATAATTTTGATCACGTGACTTTGGGGATGCTGTGACAGTTGTAATTGCTAGATTATGTCATGCTGGCCTGGCCAGGAACTTAAGAATGAAAGACCCTCGACTCCATGATTGAAGTGAAAGGTTCGCCTTTACTACATTCAAGTGGTTATGGCATAAGCAAAGCTGGATCTGAATATTCCCACGCAAAGCCCATGGTGTTTCCTCTTCCCTGGCCCTCCTTCTTTGACTAGTCCATCAGTGTCCAATCACATTTGAGATAGATATTTTGGGAAGAGTCTTGAGCGTTGGTGCCTCTGTGATGTAGTTTCACATTCCGCTCTCAAGGCTTCGTCCTTGATCAACTGGTTTATACCAGATTGACACGTCTGACTCCTGTCAACCTGTCATCCCTCCTGCTGCTTACTTCCTCCTTTCCCCAGTCTCCTTCCTCCCCCTTTCTAGTTTTATGACAGGATGCCAGGTGAAACAGACTCTGCTGAAGGTGGCAGACCTGACAGAGTGGTTGCAACTTTGTATGGTTGCTGAATAAATGTTGCAAATCATGGATTACTTCAAGAAAGACCCACATAGAATGAAGCCTGAAAACGTTTACATGCTAAAACCTCCTGCTCTCCTCAGTAAAGCTCTTCCAGATGTCTGGATTTTTTTCCCTAGGTTTAATAAATTCAGCTATAGATGTTCAGTGGTCATAAGTGGCTGGAACCTGCAGTCAGACGTATTTAAAGAGTGACTTTGGCTTTTTCTGCAAAAGAGGAGACGCCACTCATTCTTCGAAGAATGGGTGAGAGAGTGAGCGGTGCCTATAAACTTTGGTAACATGTTTTTCCACTCTTTATTAAAATAATTGCTTCAAGTCAATGACATTGCATTGTCTCCTGAAAAAGGTGAAGGTGCTTTCTTTTTGAAAAGAAACCAAACATTCTCCAGATTGGGGTATCCATGGAAACAGCAGAGCATTTTGTAAAAGATGGCCACGTGGGATAGGACACATGCCAGCGGGAGTGATCATGGCAACAGCACTGGGTGGGTGGGTGGGGGGAGATTGATGAGGGAAGGATGAAAATGAGGGGGGAAAATAAAATAAAATAAAACAAAACAAATCAGTGGCTAGAATAGCCATTTTGCAAAGGAGATGCTTTGCACCTGGTTCAGCCTGAGAAGGTTGCATAATAAAAAAAAGAAAAGAACTTTATCAAGGCACTCTCTAGCTTTTGAATGCATGGGTTTATTAATGGCTGTTGTAGTATTAATTCTGCTGGGAAGTCTATTGACATGGATGTTTGTATTGCAAGCATGAAATATATAATTTCAGCTACTGAACATTCACTCCTAGGAAGACAGGAAAAATAAATCTTTTTCTATTGCACCTCTGCTCTGTTTTTACTTGATGCAGGCATTGTTCTAAGGAAGTTACCTTGCATGCATCTAGCAGCTGAGTTGGATAAAAATGAGATAAATCAAAACAAATCGATCCACGTTCTTCAGATATTGTTTAAATAGTTCATAGACAAAATTCCTGAGCTAAGTTGACAACACTAGAAGTTACCGTATTTTTTCAGAGTATAAGATGCTCCGGAGTATAAGACACACCTTAACTTTTGGGGAGGTAAATAATAATAATAAGAAATTCTCCCTCTGCCTACCAGCATCCATGGTATTCAGCTGACACATGGTAACAAGGTCAGCCAATGAATAGGCATAGCAACTAAGTCAGCCAATGAGGGCTATTCAGACTCTGAAATTTGCTGTGTGAGCAGCAAGGAGACAGGAAGGAGCCTGGCTTAGCGGAGAACTGAAAGTGAAACTGCTTGTGTTTTGCTTGTATTTACTGCTATCTTGGAAAACCTGCTTTTGGTAATGTATTGCCCTCTCGAAACCAGGCCTCTGAAAGTGGCGGCCCATGGGCCAGATACAGCTTGCACCTGGTTCCGCAAAGGCAAAAACATTGCAATACGTCACAATACAGCCAATGATTGACACCCCTGTTCTAAACAGTTTACAATGTCAGAATATTGCCCCCAACAATCTGGCCAGTCATTTTACCAACCTCGGAAGGATGGAAGTCTGAATCACCCTTGAGTCCTCTCAGGATCAAACTCCAGGCAGTGGGCAGAGTTTGCCTGCACTGCTGCATTCTAGCCACCAGGGCTTTTTCAGATATATAGATTATATAGCTATATGGATGACTTATCCCTCCCCAAGGAGAAAAAGTCACTTTAGAAAACACCCTGTGTGGAAGGCGGAACAGAACAGGACAGTAACTATGCTAACGCTGCTCTTGTCACCACACAAATGAAGGTAAAATAAGATGTTTTAATAGCGTGAACTTCATTGTCAATTTTTAAAAGGAGATTTTACAACGTTTTTGGAAATGACAAAACAAAGACAAGGGGAAAAAAGTTGCTAACGCTTACATATGTTCTTTAAAAATACACCATATTTATATTATTTTAGCTTGGGTAAATTTATTAATTGCCATACGCGCCACTGAATTTGAAATGTGTTTTGTACAATTTGTCAGATTCCTGCCGTGAGAGGAGACATAGTATAACAAGGAAGCTTGTGATATTGCCTTCTGAATGTGACAGATTCCTATAGTCTTTTCCCAAATAATATCTCCTTTGCTTTCCCTCAAATGTCAAAAGCCTTCTGGGGAGAAATAATAGAACATCTGACAGAGAAAGAGGTCATAAGAAGAGCCCCACTAAAACAGACCAGGATCCATTTTAGTTCGCCATTTTGGTTCTCACAATGTAAACTCTAGAGACAGCAAAATGCCACTCTTATTGCATGATTTTGCTGCAATTGATATTTGGAGGTATGCTGCCTCCAATTTGGGGAAACATTCTATCTTCTAGAGCTGTGACCCCTAATCTTTTTGTTGTCACATGCTCATAATGCAATGCGCATGCAACTCCCCCCCTGTGTGCCATGCCCCTTTGTGCATTTACAAACAATGCCCCCCCGTATGCCCCATTTTGGGCCTAGCAGGCCTCCCTGAAGCCTCCTGGAACCAAAAACGGGGCCTGGGGGATGTGCCACAACCCCCATGCTGCCCCTGCCCTCCGTGCATGTGCATATGACTTCCCCCTGCCCCCTGCGCATGTATGCACATCTCCCACATTCCCCCTCCACGCGCATGCACAGCAGAGACTCAAATATCAGCTGGCTGGCGGGAGACAAATGTGCATGTTCAGTGGAGCTGAGCTGGGGCGACAGCTCATGTGCCCACAGAGAGGGCTATTTGTGCCACCTGTGGCACACGTGCCATAGGTTTGCCACCACAGTTCTAGAGTGTACAATCTGGGCAATTTTAAGGCATGCTGGTTTGGGAATTCTGGAAGTTGAAGTCCACAAGTCTTAAAGTTGCCAAGGTTGAACACGCATGTTTCATAACTATAGCCTTTACAGACCTGCAATCCATTTATTTGTCCAATACCCTTTGAATCCTTCCTGGTTAATTTTCATCAGTATATCTTATGGTAATGATTTCTGCAGATTAATTATGTTGCAGAAGATTTTTCTAAATGTCTTTCAAACCATCTTCACTGGATACTGATTGGATGCAGTGACCATAACTATATTACAGTTCCCAGATAAGGATACGCTCTAGCTTCCTGTAAGGATGTTATAGGGATAGGTTTTCTTTTTCAATCACTTTTGTAATGATCCCTAGCATGGAAATGGTATTTTTCACATCCGCAGTACACTGAATTAATATCTTCATTGAACTATCCACTATATCCCCAAGATCTTTTTCTTGGTTAAGTAGCTTAAATCCCTTCAGGATATATGTGAAGTTTGCATTTTCTGCTCAATGTGCATCAGTTCACATTTATTTAAACTGAATTGCTTTTGCCATGTGGTTAAACATTCACTGAGTTTAAAGAGATCCTTTTAGAGCTCTTCACAGTCATGCTTGCTCTTTACAATTCTGAATGGTTAGCATCAACTGCAAATGTGGCCAGTTCACTTTCTTATCTCCGTCAAGATTGTTCATGAACAAGGGGGAAAGCACTGGTTTCAACACAGAACCATATTTCACTTCCCAATAATACCGGTGTTATTCCTACTCTTTTCTTTTGATTACAAGAAAGACATAGCCTACAATAATTTGCTGCTCAATTCCCTCTGAATTTCACATAAGTATCATTTATATTGGGGGCACAATGGCTCAGTGCTGATCTCTCAGTTGGGAAGCTGACAGCCTCGGTTTGAGATCTGAGTGCCATGCAATGGGTGACTTCCTGGTCCTTGCCCAGCTAGCTGTTCAAAAGCGTGCAAATGTGAGTAGATAAATAGGTACCACTTCAGTGGGAAAGTAAAATAGCTTTCCGAGCACCTTTGGCATATAATCATGCTGGCCACATGACCAGGAAAATGTCTTCAAACAACCTGGGCTCCAGAGGTGGTATTCAGCGGGTTCGGACCTGTTCGGGGAACCGGTAGCTCTGATGATCAGCTGGCCCCTCCTACTCACCCCGCCCTAAACTGCCCTTTATTTCCCGCTTTCTATCTCATCTCAATCGTGTGGCACAGCTGATGCCCCCCCTTGCTGTTCTACTTACTGTTGCTGACTTGGAAGGTAAGCTGCTGAGCTTCTAAATGCTCCATTTTCAGCGCAAGCGCATTAGACGTGCACAAACGCAAAGCACGTGTGTGCACGTGAAGCATGTGCTCACCGAACCAGTTGTTAAACCAGTAGCATTCCACCTCTGGTGGGCTCCCTCAACCAAGAAACAGTGATGAGCACTACGTCCTAGAATCAGACGTGACTAGACAGAGAAACCTTTATTTTTTTACCATTTATATTACTAAATGTTTCCTTGCATTCCCCCCCCCCTAAAAGTAAGGAGAATAAATGTTATTAAAAAGTTATTCCATTTTTTTACAGACATTATGTTATTTTGCAACTCATAAATCAAATGTATTCTAGGCGCATGTTCTCTATTTGGATGCTTTTGAAGGATTGAATGGATAGTTTCAATTTCCCATCATTTGTTCTCTCTTCTTCTTTTTTGTCATGCACTCATAAAATGTGCGCTGTAGACCTGTACAATAACTCTTGGCCAAATTGAGTGATTTATTTCATCCTACAAATATCACTTGATAAGGTGTCCAAGAAAATCCTGATAAACTATTCCAAGTGAGTTTTCCCTTCCTTAATGAACAGACCTTAATCCTTCTTGCTGATCTTTGAAATCTTTTTTGTAAATAAACCTCAACCAGGTTTCTAGATGTTGTTTCATAAACATTGTCTGTGATACTTGGCCTTGCTTTCTATCTGATAACCTCTTCCCCCACTTTCATATTAAAGAAGATTATCCTCAAAGAGATGTTGAAGTCTAAATAAACACGAGAAATTGACAGCTAACACAGAGATAATTCTCTTTCAAGGGATTTGATCTCCTGACAGAGAGAAGCGTCCAACCGTTTTTGCTAAATCTTGATTGCAAAATGTGCATTCTTTATGAGCGGTAAAATGCAAACCAGGAGAGTTGAAATTCAAGGATGCTTGTATGACTCACTGAAGAGACACCAATTACTTTGCAAACAAATGCAGACGGAGCTTCCACTGTAGTTGCAAAAACAAAAACAAAACAAAAACCCAGAGCAGTGTATATACTCTCCCAATTATGAAGATTACGAGACAAAATAACCTAAGCATTATTATATTATATATCACTTAACCGATATAAATTATGCACATTTTCATTATTTATTTGCATAATTTATTCTGCTGTGACTCGAGGAGGGGAAGAACTTCTGCAGTCTAACTATTGCGCTCTGTTTCTTTTTAACCGAGTTGCATATGATAGCACTTTCGAAAAATTAATGTTTATATGCAGAACTCAAGGAATTAGAAGCTTGTGTTGTATATATGTTTGATAAGCAAAGGTCCTCAGAACGCCTAGTCCAGGGTGGTGGTGGTCAAACTTGATTTCATTGAGGGCTGCATTAGGGTTGTGTTTGACCTCGGGGGAAGGGGCAGGGATGTGTGGCCAGGGTGGGCATGGGGAGCTTGATGTCACTCGTGTCGGGAGCGCCTGTGGAGGTCCGAGTGCTGTGCCAGCAAAAACGGGCTCCTGAAGTCCATTTTCAGCTGCAATGGCCTCCTGTGAAAATGGGCCAGTCCTTCACTGTTTCCAGGCCCATGGGCCAGATCTAAGTACCCTGTGGGCCAGATCTGGCCTCGGGCCTTGAGTTTGACACCTGTAGTCCAGGGGTAAAATGCTGCCAGTTCGGACCAGTTCTCCTGAACTGGTAGTAAAAAAAAGTTCCAACAATCACCTCTGACAATGTCACATTTTTTTTTACTTTGACAGGGTTGATTCATCACCTCTTTAGCTCCTCCTCGGAGTCTTCCCGGATTGTCGGGGTGTGTGTGGCTTCCTTCCTGTTTGCAGTGGTTGGCGGGAAGGATTCCCCATTCAGCCTCCCCCCCTCTTCCTCCCTCCCCCTCCCATTAATCACTTCCCCCGTCTTTGTCTGTCCCAGCACTCCCCACCAAGCCACACCCATCAAACCATGCCCACAGAACCGGTGGCAAATATTTTTGGATTTCAACACTGCCATAGTCTACGCCATTGTGTCATTGTATATCCAACTCAGAAACCTTCTTCCTTTGTGTTGATTTTGGGGTAGAAGAAAATGGTTCATCCAAATTTCTTCCTGATTTTTGGACATTGTTCTGACAGCATTACCCTTACATTATCTCTAAAAAACCCTCACATGTATGCTAGGATTTTTCAATGAAAGGGATATGGCATTTGTTAGATGGTTGAAACATCCAATGGAAAAGAAATGAGATCAATTTTCTATAAATTGATGGTGGGGAGGGGTTCAAATGATTTATCTTTAATACTTAGCTTTCAAAAGTACCTGCATCTTTTTTGCTTTTTAATCAGATTTTAAATCACTGCTGAGGAAGAAAAGTGAAGAATTTTGTGGAAATGATGCCTCTTAATTATCATTCTTTAAAGAAAGCTCCTATAATTTTCTTTGTCTTTGTCTGAATGGGAAATTTGCTATGGAATTGAATCTTACTGTAAGAGGTACCTGTGACAAATTACAATCAGTGGTTGAAGGGATTTTATAGGAAGACGATTGTTGATGGACTATTCATGCCATCTTCTGAATAGTGTGAAAAATGCAAGAAATTAACATACTTATCTTTTATCTAAACAAAAAAGTATGTATCACCCAAGCCAGTCAGACAGATAAGATTGCCATGAAACATTACTCCTAAGAACAAGTGATGGAAATCAATGTGGTATGTAAATGGTTAAAGTAAGAATCTCAGAGTCTTTGTCAACACCCCCACTCTGCTGTGCTGAAGTAACATGATATCTAATTTAAGGCATCATCCTGAACCAGAGATTTAGAGGTAGATGTATCAGATCCTGAATCCAATATTCTGTCTTCTCTCTTCTTTCTACCATGACTTCCGTAGATTAGTCATATACTTCCAAATCCATTGGGGTAGTTGGTAACTGTACAGACATGTTTTTTTTTTTAATCTTGTCCTTTACGAATCTAACTTTCTTCTATTTCACTCAATCCTTCAAATCCATTGGTTTGAGAATATTCTGTCTTCTCTCTTCTTCCTACCATGACTTCAGTAGATTAGTCATATACTTCCAAATCCATTGGGGAAGTTACTGATTGCACAGACATGTTTTTCTTTAAATCTTTTTCCAAATCTTTCTTTCCTCTTCTTCTTGTGCCATATCCGTCATCGGATGTTGGCGATCATGTTGGTGATCTTATTTTTATTAACAGCCGCACGAAAAAGTGCTGCTGGATTTTGTCCAAACCAGTCCCTTAGATTTTGAAGCCATGATGTTCTTCTTCTGCCTGGACCTCGTTTCCCTTCCATTTTTCCCTGGAGGATTAAGTGAAGTATCTAACATTCTTCTATTTCACTCAAATTTGCTAAGTGTAATCATCTTGTCTAGTTCATCTTCTTCCTGCATCACATCTCTAAATATGTCAGCTTTTTCTTCCTAATAATCAGCTAAATTATCCTCTGTAATAATTATCTCAGGGGAGAAATTATCCAGGAATCCAGGACTGATTGAGATGTTCTTTTTGTAGTGCACAGTAAATAATTCTAAATCCATAATTCAAAGGTTTCCAGTTTCTTTTTTTCTTTCTCAAGTTTCCAGGTTTCACAGCTATATATTACTACTGGAAAAATTGATCAACCTTTTATCAAAGATTGATAATCTTTTGTCCAGGATGGTACAAGATCTCCTGCCTTGGGTTGAGGATTAGACTAGAAGACTTCCAAGTCACTTCCAGCTCTGCTCTGCTCTGCTCTGCTCTGCTCTGCTCTACTCTACTCTACTCTACTCTATCTTTAATATGGTCATATACCAGTATAAGGAGGACAGGGTACAGTCAATTACCATAAAAAATAGAAGATACATAAAAGTTATGAAAAGATAGAAGCCATAAAAACATAAAAACACATAAAAAACAAGAGTTTAAAATAATCCTAAAGGTGGAGAGGAACATTGCATGAGTGTAGGGAAACACAAAGTTTAATATATGGAAGTCTACATCTATCAAAGTACAGAGCACTATGTTTTGCTCCGTACTTTGACAAACAAGATGTTCATTAAGTCTAGTTTCATAATCTGATGAATTTAAACACTGCAATATTAGAAGGTACTAAATGTAATACTTTCCATACAGTAAGCTGGGCTCCCAAATAGGATTAGCCATACTGCATAAATACATGACCTGACCTGCATTTGCTGCATACCAATAACCATTAGGAGATGTTTTCAGGAGAAGACAAAATTTGTTTACTGAGCTGAAATCTAATGAAAGAGATATGGAATTAGAATTGGGCTTCCTTTGCCCTTTTGTTCCTCTCCATCCTATGAAGTACGGATTTATCAAATCAATTTAGATTAGCCCCCCCCCCCCTTGCCCATTAGTTAGCTTCTGATTATAGAAGAAGATATCCTTTGTCATAGTTTAAAGTCCTTTAGATAGTGCCCAGGGAGGATTAAATTTGCTCTGTCCATTCGCTGCATTGAAGAGCTTGCAGTTCATATAGCATTTTGGAAGCAAAGGCAAGGTTCCTATTTGCATGGTGTCTTTCATAGAGGAGAAGGCATGGGAATGGGCAGGGCAATGCACCTTGCCTCAAAGCTTGTATTTAAGCAATGGCTGTGTTGGGAGAAATATCCATCTGGTTCAGTTCCAAGCCGGGAGAAAGGCATTGGACAATAGAGTCTGATAGGAAAGAGGGTTTAATGGTGAAGCAGAACCACCAAGCATGTGATTCTGGGTAGCTGACGACATGGAGTTGAGACTTATATACCTTCCTTTGGGCTTTGCACTTGAACTTTCTGTTCCTGGGCAAGAACATGAATTCTATTGACTGTTGTCGGGGTTATAGTTAGCTCTGTAGGTTGTTTGAGCCAACCGACCTAGTTGAAACTTGGTCTGCTGATGCAATGAAGGGGCTTGTTGGGCAATTCCTATTGTGGGCTAACCCTACCTTTGTTCAGACCTTGCTGCAGGGAATTTGCTTAGGAATAGAGCTACCTAGATCTCAATAAGCTCTATGTCTCTTAAGTGTTGACAACTGCTGAGGGCCATCAAGAAAGGTGGGGGTTGCTTTCTGTCTCCGAGATCATTTTTTCTCAATTTCTCATCCAGGGAAATATAATATTTTGCCATTTTTAATATTTCCCAAAATACTTCATTCTTCTAGGAGAGGGGTGGGTGCTAACTTTCTTTAGCTGTGTATGAACAAGGTGCGGGTTCATGCAAAGTTGCACCCTCTCTCCACTGGTATAGTGATACTGCACATGTAGCTTGCCTGAAGCAAAGGCTATTTTATAATACAATACAATACAATAGCAGAGTTGGAAGGGACCTTGGAGGTCTTCTAGTCCAACCCCCCACTCAGGCAGGAAACCCTATACCGTTTCAGACAAATGGCTAGCCAACATCTTCTTAAAGACTTCCAGTGTTTGGACATTCACTTCTGGAGGCAAGCTGTTCCACTGATTAATTGTTCTAACTGTCAGGAAGTTTCTCCTCAGTTCTAAGTTGCTTCTCTTACTTTCCACCCATTGCTTCTTGTTCTACCATCAGGTGCCTTGGAGAATAGCTTGACCCCCTCTTCTTTGTGGCAACCCCTGAGCTATTGGAACACTGCTATCATGTCTCCTCTAGTCCTTCTTTTCATTAAACTAGACATACCCAGTTCCTGCAACCGTTCTTCATAGGTTTTAGTCCCCTAATCATCTTTGTTGCTCTTCTCTGCACTCTTTCTAGAGTCTCCACATCTTTTTTACATCGTGGTGACCAGAACTGAATGCAGTGTTCCAAGTGTGGCCTTACCAAGGCATTATAAAGTGGTATTAACACTTCACGTGATCTTGATTCTATCCCTCTGTTTATGTAGCCTAGAACTGTGTTGGCTTTTTTAGCAGCTGCTGCACACTGCTGGCTCATATTTAAATGGTTGTCTACTATGATTCCAAGTTCCATCTCACAGTTATTACTATTGAGTCCCAGTTTGGTTATGTCAATTACGGAAGAAGTGCTGGACTGCCTGTATCACTTTTACTATTTGTTATTTCAGGCCTCAGTGTCTTTGTTTTACCTTTTTTTTTACTTGCTTCTGCATTTTGCATAATATTTACACTTTTTCGAAGAAATATCCAGCTCCAGTTCCAGGAGAAAGACACTGGAAACATGGAGGCTGATTGGAAAGATGGTTTTATGATGAACAGAACCACCAAGCATGTGAGATTCTGGGTTGCTGACCACATGGAGTTGAGAGTGAGGGGTTTTTATAGCTTCTCTTGGGCTTTGCATTTGAACTTCCTGTTCCTGTGCAAAGAACATGTATTCTATTAGGTGTTGTCAGACTCCCATGGGGCCATACACAAATCCTAGGAGTTTGTCTGAGCTAAGCTTGGTTGAGGTTTGGCCAATGCAAAGAAGGGGCTTGTGTGCAATTCCTATTGTGGCTGTTGGCTAACCCTTCCTTTGTTCAGACCGTGCTGCAGGAAATAATGGATCACTAAATCTGCTTAGTATCTGCTTGGGTGCAGGAAGCTGGGGCTCTGAGTTTCTGTCTCCCTTAAAAATTTTATTTCTCTTTTAGGGGAAATAGTTTATCCTTCTTTTTAAATATTTCTCAACATTTTTTATTCTTCTAGGAGAGGGGTGGATGCTAACTTTCTACACACTGAAGGAAAGAGAGGGTTGAATATGCACGCATGTTCAAATATATGGTACTAGCATTGCCCAGGTGTTTATTTATCCTAATCCTGTATTAGACAGGAAAAGCCCTGATTTCAGTGACAATTAAATTAGTTACAAATGTTTTCCCTGTGCCCCCATAAGCCATACATTTGTCCTCAAAAATAATGAAAGCCTTGTTGAAAATGTCAAGACCAAATGTAATTTCTAATGTTGGATTTCCCCCATATCAGAGGGAGCCCCCTTGTGGAGTACTGTGAAACTGTTACCATGGGAACTCCACTGCACTGTATGGTAGAAGCCATTTTAAGGCACAACATGCTGTATCTTAACAGAACACACACCCCAAGGGGTGTTAGGGGTGTCTTACCCCCACAGTATTTTTCCCCCAGAGAGTAAGTCATCTGTGTACCAAGTTTAATTAAATTGCTCGAGGTGTTCCAGAGTTATGCTGGAAAACACACACACACACACACACACACACACACACACACACACATTTCAGAAAAAATGAAAGTAATTAGCATATGCAGTGCACCTCAAAGAAAGTTGAAGAAGATGAGAAAACACAATCATTTAGCCGAGAAGCGAAGCCATGGGAAATGTAAATATATTTACAGGAGATTGTATTGGGCTGACATATGCACAGTAGTTTATGATTTGTTATGTGTGCATTTATGTTGCATGCTGGGGCTTCCCCATAGCCTTATCAACAGCTGCCAGTGCTTGCTGAGGTTGTTTTAAAGTTCCCATGCTGTCTTGTAGTGGCTTTTGCCCACTACTAAGAAGACAACCCTAAAATAAGCCACAGGCAAACATTTCTGACAGATAACATGGAAATCTTCAAATCTTCTGAAGGAAGTAGCAGTTGCTGTTGATTGGCTATCTACAGGAATCTTCTAACATGCAATATCCCCTGTGTTCACAACAAGCCGTTAATTATAGTGAGCGTCACATCTAGTAGAGCCTAGAGTTAAATTTGTAGTAGAAACATTGAGTAGCACTTTAGAATAAGAAAGACTTAGGGGTGTCAAACCGACAGCCCGCCGGCCGGATGCATCATATGCAAGCCATGCCCACCCCAACTCTGCGAAGGGGGAAAACATCGCGATACAACACGTAACACACCGAATTTGACACCCATGAACTAGATAAAGAGAATCAAATAAAGACATACCTGCCATGTTATGTGATCTACAAACATTTTGATCCTTGCAAATTCTTGATGTTAGGCCGATTGTTCTGTTTAATGTTTTCCCTGAAAAAGAAAGCCATTTTCTTCCAACCCTAATTCTGGAAGTATGAACTGGAACAGGTAACAGCAGGCACAGACAGACATGTTCACCTTAATGCTGCTTTAGCTGGTACTATTTTTGTGACATATAAATATGTATGGTAAATAGGCCCATTTCCTTTGTATGACTGAACAGATTACTTTTTGAAAAATAGCTGGATGTATTCCTGAAATTAATAAAAGCTATCCTGGGAAATACCATATTTTTTCCAAGTATAAGACGTTCCAGAGAATAAGATGTACCTTAGTTTTTGGGGAGGAAAATAATGAGAAAAAAAATTCTGCCTCTGCCTACCAGCATCCATGGTATTCAGCTGACATAGTAACAAGGTCAGCCAATGAATAAGCACAGCAACTGTCAGTCAATGAGGGCTATTTCAACTCCGAAATTTGCTGTGTGAGCAACAAGGAGACAGGAAGGAGCCTGGCTTAGCAGAGAACTGAAAGTGAAACTGCTTATGTTTTGCTTGCATTTTCTGCTACCTTGGAAAACCTGCTTTTGGTAATGTAATGTATATTATTGTTATTTTGAATCCTGCTGAATCAGCTACTACGCTTTCTGAATGTGATTGCTGCTGCAAACTCTGACCAGCCAGATCAGCTTCAGCACTTATTGCAGCCTGATTCAGCACAGCTGGTTAGGGGTGGATCGGACTGCTGGAATACCCCCAATCAGCTGTTCTAGGCTGCAGGGACAAACCATAACTGCCTCCATGCCTTGCGTTTTTGGCCTCTGGTGGGATGGGGAGGTGGGGGGGGGGCTACATTCTTGTATTTGGGAAAAAGGTGCATCTTATATTCCAAAAAATACAGTACATAAAATCACAGCATTTTATTGGAGAATTCATAACTTTATAGAGTACATATAGTTACACACAGGTTATATGTATATTAAAAATGTGGATTAATTATTTTACGAATTCATGGTACATATTGTGAATACTCATTCTAGAAGAATATTTTTTGCCTCTTTAGAATAAACTAGAAGATTTGTCAAAAGGTTATACTGAAAGAATTATATTTTGCATTGTCTACAGTATCCTATGAATAGATTTTGAATACATTAGAAGCCCAATTTCTGAAGATTAAATAGGAATAGTTAATTGGTGGGAGGAAATATAAATGGTTCTGGCTGTGGCAATTTTTGTTTAAACCCAGTGTTCCTGTGGCTGAAGACAACCCAAAAAGCAAATCACACAATCATTTTGGAATCAATTTATGACTTTATTACAGATAGTCTTCAATGTACGGCCACAATTGTGGGTCCAAAATTTCTGTTGCCAAACGAGACATTGGTTAAGTGAGTTTTGCTTTATTTTACGACTTTTCTTGCCACAGTTCTTAAGAGAGTCACTGCAGGTGTTAAGTTGGTTGTTAAGTGAATGTGGCTTCCCCATTGACTTTGTTGGTCAGAAGGTCACAAAAGGAGATCACATGACACCAAGACACAGCAACCGTCATAAATATGAGTCAGTTGGCATGCGTCTCTATTTTGATCATGTGACCATGGGGATGCTGCAATAGTCGTAAGAATGAAAAATGGTCATAACTCATTTTTGTCAGTGCCAATGTAATTATGAATAACATTGTCACTAAATGAACTGTTGTAAGTTGAGGACTACTTGTATTCAGTACCCCAAAGCCCATGAGTTATAAATACTCTACAGCTTCATTTTTGTTGGCTCCAAACCTTTCCACACTCTGAAAATTAGCAGTCAGCTGCCCATTAATGGTATCATCTTATTTTAACTACCTCATTATCCCTTGTGGAGTGGAGTCTGGGCAACTGAATGAAGCAGGAAAAGTGTTTAATGGCCAAATGCTCTTCCTGTTGCCAATGCGGAATTTTGTTCAGCTGATATATTCTCAGTGTGCCCAGAGAGAAAAATATCTGCCTCTATCTAGGATCAAACTCCCAGCCTCCTGATTATGAGGCGAGAGCTCTACCTCTAGGCCACCGCACCATTCCTTGCCCATTAATGGTATGATTTTGCCAAAAGAATGGATGAATTTCATCTATTCAGAAGTCTCAGAAATTTCTACAAAAGGCTCAATTTCTTTCGGAGTTTGGTACTTATTCTGCTGCTTTTCATACTTATATATATTTTAACCTTATAACCACTTCTCAGCCAAGGATTACTAGTGCTTAAAATGCATTTCCTAGGGTTTACCTTATCGCAAAAGCTAATCAAGCTTGGCTTGTGGGTTATATGATTGGTATATTTTGACAGCAGTACAGAAATGGTTGGCTATATCCTGGAATATATATATTTTTTACTTCCTTGTTTATTTACCACCCTTGGGTTTCATAGTGGCTACCTATTCAAGCACTGAGATCAACTGCCTCTATTTTGCTTTTTTCAAGATCTGCTAAGGTTGGCTGCGTGTTGCCAGCTGGTGTGATCTGAGATAGCTTGTAAGTGGCGCTACGGCAAATGATTTTTAAAATAGAAGTTCTTATTCCATCGTGAACCCATTAAAGTTAAACCTTGGATGAAAATAACTGTGCGTTCATTGCGTGTAAAACATTCCTGAGTCAATCTTGGGCAGCTCCAAGTATAGTTTGGAAAGAGCTCTGTGTGTAAATATGGAGAATTTGTTGATGTATACTGTGAATGTTTCATCGTTTCAGTCTTCAGCTTCTATCTACTCCAACCAACTGGGCCAGTTGTGAAAGATAACAGTCTATGATAGAAATTACTGTTCAAAAATACCGTATTTTTCAGAGTATAAAATGCACCATTCCCCTCCAAAAAAGAGGGTGAAAATTTGGGTGCATCTTATACACCAAATGTAGCCCCACTCACCTCCACTAGAGGCCAAAAATGTGAGGCATGGAGGGAGTGATGGTCTGTGGCAATCCCTGCAGCCTGGAACAACTGATTGGGTATTCCGGCAATCTGATCCACCCGCCAATCAGCTATGCTGAATTAGGTTGCATTAAGGGCTGAAGCTGACCTGGCTGGTCAAAGTTTGCAGCAGTAGTCACAGGATTCAGCAGGATTCAAAATAATAATAATAATAATAATAATAATAATAATAATAATAATAATAATAATAATAATAATAATAATAATAATAATAATAATAATAATATACAATACATTACCAAAAGCAGGTTTTCCAAGGTAGCAGTAAATACAAGCAAAACACAAGCAGTTTTACTTTCAGTTCTCGGCTAAGCCAGGCTCCTTTATGTCTCCTTTTTGCTCAGACAGCAAATTTTAGAGTCCGAATAGCCCTCATTGGTTGACTTCGTTGCTATGCCTATTCATTGGCTGACCTTGTTACCATGTGTCAGCTGAATACCATGAATGCTGGTAGGCAGAGGCAGAATTTTTCTTCTTATTATTTTTCTCCCTGAAAAGTGAGGTGTGTCTTATACTCTGGAGCGTCTTATACTCCGAAAAATCCAGTATCTACTCCAACCAACCAGGCCAGTTGTGAAAGATAGTCTATGATAGAAACTTTTTAAAGAAAGCTTGACCACTCACAAGCTTATGGTCATCACATAATTATTCTCATTAAATTTGCTATTTTGGTTCAGGCTTGATAATTCTATCAGATTTTTTTTCTTCATTTTGGGACTGTTCCATATTATGTACCAATTTTAGATGCCCATATCTTCACTGGTGGCATGCTTGATGGCTTTGCTGTCCCATTTCTTCTTACTCCTAATGTTTCTATTCCTACGGAGACACAACTCGTTTTTACTTTATTTTATTTGTCAACATGGACAGGATAACAAGTATTAGTATGGACATTAGTATCATGGACATTTTCGCATGAGATTGGTACAAACAGATGGATATAAATAAGTATAACATGGCCATGAACACATAAAATGAGTACATATCAGCGGGGACAGTAGGACAGGGATGGTTGGTGCGCTTATGGATGACCCCTTAGGGGACTTCTTAGGAAATGTGTGAGGTCCACGGTGGACAATTTAAGGTTAAAGATATGGGGGTTTGAGGAACTAACAACAGAATCAGGTAGAGTATTCCAAGCATTGACCACTCTATTGCTGAAGTCGTAATTTCTGCAATCGAGTTTGGAGCGGTTTACTTTGAGTTTGTATCTTTTCTTTGCCCATGGATTATTGAGGTTGAAGTTGAAGTAGTTGTTTACAGGATGGACGTTATAACAGATAATTTTGTGTATTACACTTATGTCGGAACGTAGTCGGCGTATATCAAGAGTAGCACATAGTTCCACATTTGAATGACTAGAATGAATTTGAATGAACATGGAAAGCTAAGTCTAATTCTTAATCTAGAAGTCTTTCTCACTGTCACTGAGCATGTATAATTGTTCTGGAAGCAACAGAACGCATTACCCAATATCTTTCATACTTATTATCCTACAGTTTATTGCTCTGCCTTGCTTACTATTCAGGCCCTTGGGTATTGTCTTCCTTCATCTGATGAATATTATCAGGAAAGTGCTGCTATAATGCATTCAAAGTAACTTACTGGGCTCTTGATCGATAGAATCAGTTTGGGGGGGGGAAATTATGTAGCACCATATTATGTGGTTAAGACATTGCATTTTGGGCTTGGAATATGTTAAAAATGTCATGAGAACTTGATTTAAAAGATCACAGCCAGAGTTCATATTAGCAATATTTTTCATTACCATTTAACACACTTGGCTGGAGAAAGTGCTATTATCTAGAATACTTAAATATTAGGAAAGCAATGAATGTGCTGAATGACCCTTTGATGCTTCCGTTGCCAAGTAAGTGGGAGAAAATCTTGATATCATGCCAAAACACATTACTTTCAATGGAACAGCTAAAACGACACTGAACTCTACCTCATTTCCATCATGTTCTAAATCAGTGTCTGGTAATGGACTGGATGAAAGCTTACGGTTTGAAGTTTATCTAGCAAAGACAGATGGTGTGCAGCAGCTGAAAAGCAGACATATTTCTCTCTCTGAAGTTTAAGGTCTGTCATTCGCAGGAGTGGGATGCTACTGGCGTTGCTGCTGGTTTCCTGTGAACGCGCCTGCGCAGAACATGAAAAAAATATTTAAAAACAAGCCAGCCATGGCAGCGATGACCGTGGAACCAGTTCAGGGGCATGGCCAGCCTGTCATCCCTACCAGTTCGGTGACCCAGTCCCAATTTCCATTATTGGTTCGCCCAAACCGGTGCGAACCTGTAGCAACCCACCTCTGGTCATTTGTATGTTCTCCTAAAACAGTGTTTCTCAACCTTGGCAACTTTAAGTCCTATGGACTTCAACTCCCAGAATCCCCCAGCCAGCATTCTGGGAGTTGAAGTCCACAGGACTTAAAGTTGCCAAGGTTGAGAAACACCATCTTAAAAGAATCTGTTTTCAGCAATAATAAAATAAGTAAAAATAGAATAGAATAGAATAGAATAGAATAGAATAGAATAGAATAGAACAGAACAGAATTCTTTATTGGCCAAGTGTGATTGGACACACATGGAATTTGTCTTTGGCGCACATACTCTCATTGTACATAAAGAAAAATAAAATAGAATACATTCATCAAGAATCATAAGATACAACACTTAGTGATAGTCATAGATTACTAATAAGCAATCAAATTATACTAGGAAACAAATAAAACAATATAAAATTTAAAGATACAAGCAACATGGTTATAGTCATAAGCGGAAAGAGAAAGGTACTAGGAAGGAAGATGAGAATAATAGTAATACAAATTTAGTAGATTATTTGACAGTGTTGTGGGGATTAGTTGTTTAGCAGAGTGATGGCATTTGGGAAAAAACTGTCCTTGTGTCTAATTGTTCTGGTGTGCAGTGACTTATAGCATCGTTTTGAGGGTAGGAGTTGAAACAATTTATGTCCAGGATGTGAGGGGTCTGTAGATATTTTCACAGCCTTCTTTTTGACTCATGCAGTGTACAGGTCCTCAGTGGAAAGCAGTTTGGTATCAATTGTTTTTTTTCCCCTGCAGTTCTGATTATCCTCTGAAGTCCGTGTCTGTCTTGTTGGGTTGCAGAGCCAAACCAGACAGTTATAGAGGTGCAGATGACAGAATAATTCCTCTGTAGAACAGAATGAGCAGCTCTTTGGGCAGTTTGAACTTTCTGAGTTGGCGCAGAAAGAACACGAGCTGGGTTTCACAGCAATTTTGTGCTCATTCCTGGAGATATTAGATCTGTCTATACCAGTGGTGGGCAACCTTTTTTTTCAACTGAGCCAAATCTCGCCAAAACCACGATTGAAATTTATTTTGAGAGCCACATTTTTAAAACCGAAAATACATAGGATGGTACACTGTTTTTAGTTTCAATAAGTTTTTATTGAGAATATTCTGCATGCAAGTATCCACATAGGTCGGGAGGATACAAATAACACAACTAATAAAACAAAAACTTTAGAACGATATTATTTATCGATAACGTTAAATTCCGTAAAATTTGCCTTACAATGTAGAGAAAATTACATCCTGACATTGACTGACAAAGTCACAACCACTAATGTGAACATTGGCCTTGCATTTCCTTGGATAGTTTGAGTAAGTCAGGTTTGTATGTTGTTGTTTTTAATTTCATCTCTCTCTCCCACTTTCTTTCTTTTTTTCTTTTTCTTTCTCTCTCTCTCTCTGGCTCTTTGTCTCTCTCTCCCTCCCTCCCCCATCTCTGTCACTCTGTGTGTGTGTGTCTGTCTGTCTGTCTGTCTCTCACTCACTCTGTGTGTGTGTGTGTCTGTCTCTGTCTCTCCCTCTGTCTCTCTCCCCTCCCTTCCTCTCTCTGTCACTCTGTGTATGTGGGTGTGTCTGTCTCTCACTCATTCACTTAATCACTCACTCTCTGTGTGTCTCTCTCTCTGTCTGTCTATCTTTCTCTCCCTCCCTCCCCCTCTCTGTCTCTCTCTGTCTGTGTGTGTGTGTCTGTCTGTCTGTCAGTCTCTCTCTGATTCCCTCCCTCACTCCCTCTCTCTGTTCCTCTCTCTGTCTGTCTGTCTCACTCACTCACACACACACACACACACACACACACTGTTGTCACCTTGTTGAGTGTTCCAATCACATTTGAAACACTCAACAACTGGCCTGCATTTATGGTATTTTGCAGCATTCTGCAGTCATAGGACCAAAATTGGTTGTCACTCGCCCGGGCTTTTGCAGAAGCTTCCCTCCGAAGCCCGAGAGAAGGGAGGGGAGCGGGCACCCGGCACACAGAAGAGCTGCATTAAAGGGTGTAAAGAGCCGCATGTGGCTCGCGAGCCGCGGGTTGCCCACCACTGGTCTATACCAATGCTTCTCAGACTTAGCAGCTTAAAGATGAGTGGATGTCAACTCCCAGAATTCCCCAGTCGGCTATGCTGTCTGGGGAATTCTGGGAGTTGACATCCACCCATATTCAAGCTGCCAAGTTTGAGAAACGCAGGTCTATACTATCTCCGAGTTTGACCACTGTGCTATTTTCCTTGTAGATCTGTCTGTGGAAGAAGAGGTTTGTCATACAACCATTTGTTTAAAACAAAATCACTAGATAACCATTTTTTACGTAATATTGCTGGTTAGCACAACATTTTATACCAGAGTTGAGAGATCAGATGATTCTTACAAATCTGTCTAGACTTCAAAATATTCAGGAAAGATTCTTTAAAAAAAAAAACCAAAAATACTGTCTGGGGAACAGATTATATTCATCTCTTTTACCCTACTTTAATATTATATCTGCTTTTACACAAGAGAGTCAAAATGCGTGTTCCTGTTCATTTTCCTAGACTTTAAACAGCTTTTGATCAAGTCTGGTTTCCTATTAGATTAAAAACTTGGATTGAATGTTGATTACATGGTGGCCTTGAAAATGTTCTGGGAATTATCATTTGATGTAAAATGTGGATTCTACGAGATTGACAGAAATAGCTGCCAGGAATAATGCAGCAGTGCTCATTAAAGAACTGTACCAGTTGCCTGATTATTTCCAGGTCAAACTGAAAATGCTGGCCTAGCATTTTGAAGGAAACCCTAACCTGCTCTGTTCTTAGATGTGGTAGGAAAATCTATATCATTCACTTCCCAATATGTGATACAATTTGAAGCTTTCATGAGAAAGAATTAAACTGGTGTGGCCTGTCGGCCACCAGCCCCTCCAGCAGCCAAATCAGAGGAGGAGGAGAAGGCATGTCAGCATCAGGGCAACCTGGGAGCTCCGAAGGGGAAGGGGGAATGGAGCTGGCAGAGAGAGGGAGGCGGAGCCTGGGCCATCCATCAGCCCTCAGATGGAGAGTCAACAGCCCCCAGGTCTAGAGGTGGTTGATGATGGAGAGGAGGAACAGCTGGATTCAGTGCAGAGATGTGTTCCTAACAGTTCGATTGGTTCAGCCAAATAAGTAGTAACTTGGCCTGCCATGCCCCCGCACCAGTTCTATCGGTGTCGCCACCATCTTGTTTTTTGCTTCTGCGCATGCATTTTTTTACTATTGCACATGTGCATGTAGCACGCATTAAGCACACGTGAAACATGGCCCTGAGCGAACCGGCAATAGCAGAAGCTGGAATCCACCCCTGATCCAATGCCTGACCTGCAGCTGCGCCGAAGGCGAAGAAGAGGAGAGAGCAATCCCCCTCCCTGCCATCATATTCACTCTATAACACACACAGACATTTCCACCCACTTTTTTTGGAGGGGGGGGTGCATCTTATAGTCTGAAAAATATGGCAAGTGAAGATTTTTAGAGCCGTTACTTTATTAGCAGGATTTTGTACAAAGCTATGTAAAGAAAACATGTTCTTGCTCTACTGTCTTAGCACTCTCCTCTCTCCCATGCCATTTCTTTTCTGCTACAGAAATTTATTGTCCTTGGGAGGAAGAATAGGCTGTCAAGATTGTCAGAAAATAAGTAAGAGAAGAAATAGAGTATGAAAACTTATATTGAAAGGCCTACAAGCCTATAGAGGTGGTATTCAGCAGGTTCTGACCAGTTCTCAAGAAGTGGTAGCGGAAATTTTGAGTAGTTCGGAGAACCGGTAAATGTCACCTCTGACTGGCCACACCCCCATCTATTCTCTGCCTCCTGAGTCCCAGCTCATCGGGAGGGAATGGGGATTTTGCAGTATCTTTCCCTGGAGTATGGAGGAAATGGAGATTTTACAGTATCCTTCCCCTGCCACGCCCACCAAGCCATGCCCAGCAATCCATACCACACTCACCGAGCCATGCCCACATAACCAATAGTAAAAAATTTTAGAATCCCACTACGGATTGAAAGACCTACCATCCTACATAATTGTGCTCCTCCTCTTGAAATGTAGAAGTATGTTTACTTCATTTTTAGGGATATTTAAGACAGCCCTAAAAGATCAGGATGACATGTGACCTTCCAATTAACCTGATTCGTTACTAGTCATGCCTAAGCACTGGAATCTATTCAATGAATAGTTAGCACTATTTTGGCACTGGATAAGCATCAATGGAACTCCAAAGGGATTGTATTTAGTCCCTTTGTTGCTACAAAGAGCCTATAGGCTGATTCCTCTTTTGACCTCATCCCAGTTTCCGCCACTCCTTCTCCTACACTATGATTCATTCAGGGTGATTAACTAATCTGAGCAGTGTCCAATTGAACAAAGAATTTCTTTAATACATGATATTTAATTACCCTCCCCATTAATTTATTCAGGAATTTTTAAAACTGAAAGTTAAAATTTTAAAGTCCATTATGGCCTTCTATAATTATATAAATTCTCGATCTTTTGTTTTGACTTGATGTAATTACCATTTCCATGTGTTAATTAAAATTTGCTTATATAAATCAGAATGCCTCTTTGCACTTATCTAACATTTAATAGCTATTTAACTTTGTAAAAGTAGATCTTATATTCTAACGGTCTATGCCTAATATGCAAATTAGGGAACTGTTTCTGATATATCTTTAAGGTTTTGTTTATCTTGGATTAGCTACGCCAAGTAATAAAGGTGGAAGGAATCCACTACTTTTTACTGAAGTTGTACTTTATGAACAACTATTTAATAAATACACTTCTTATAGAAAGAAGTCGTAATTAGTTTTAAAATAACATAAATTTGAAGAACTCTGCTGCAAATCAAATAGCATTATGCTTCTGTTAGATTTTTTTTCAAAATCAATATCTTTCACAATGTGCGTTAGACCAAGAGAATTTTTTTTAATCCAACAGCATTTTCAGTCATAAATGTTTAAAGGAAGACGATATTCTCGTCAAATCCAAATACTTTGAGATAGATAATAATTATTTTGTAAAAGCACAAAAAGTATGGATGACATCTAAGAAGAAAAACTACATATCTTACCAGAGATTATTACAATGCTAGAATGGCACATAGTTCAATTGTTATGAACAATTGTTGTAGAATTGTTGTAGAATTGTTATGAAGGTTCTTGCCTTAGATAAATTAGACACCTTTTGTGTGTGTTTTTTATATTTATTACTAAACAGTGGTGTTTTAAATGATATCCTATGATATCAAAACTTAAAAGCAAAAGTCTTGTAAGTCCATCAAAGCTGATGGCAGTTAATTTGTGCATTATATTAAACAATAATTTGTTGTATTGTTGGGGACATCATAATGACTAAGGGTTCCGGATCCCATCGCAGCCAGTACAGTGTGATGGGGCCGGGCATCCACCACGTGCGCTGCACACTCATGCACACACCACTGCCCTGCGGCACCCCATCTGCTCGGCGAGGTTGCACAGGCACTGTACTCTGTGCGTGCGTGCGCAAGTGGACCATTTTCCTCAAATATAGGTAAGGAACGTGGACAAGTGGGTGGGCCCACCGAACAACCGTTCTGGTATGGTGGCCACTGCTCCCAGCTGCCACCAGTACACCGGGTGGCAGCTGTGGGTACGCCGGGCCATACCGCCCAGAACCCACCACTGAACTGAAATGTCACAGTGAGACTATATAACATTTACGCTAGAAGTATGCAAATTATATTTTGGCTTAGTATAGTACCTGAACCCAAAGTAGTGTTTACACTGAATTGAATGCACTGTATTCTCCAGGGTGTCGGATGGCATCTCTCTCAACTTTCCATCACTGAATGACAGGCAGCCTTTTGTTAAGTTTCCTGTCAGACTGTAGGACTTAAATTTTTATCCCAGGGGGAATTGTTTGTATGGTATCTAAGAATATTATTTGTACAAAACACTTCCACTTAAATGTAGAGAGAAAAACCCTGTACAATATCATATGAATGTTCTCTTAGATGTTGAGCTCATTCCAAGAAAATTGTCATTCTGCAAAGTTTTCTGGTTGCTACCTTGGACAGCCTAACTCTGATGGATTATAATTTATTAATTTGACAACAACAAATCTGCATACAGATGGGAGGCTGAACAACTAGCCTTGTGGTGCAACCAGAACAATCTTGAACTAAATACACTCAAAAACGTAGAAATGGTGGTAGATTTTAGGAGAAACCCACCTGTACTACCACCTCTTACAATACTAGAAAACACTATCAACAGTAGAGACCTTCAAGTTTCTAGGTTCTATCATATCTCAAGACTTAAAATGGACACCTAACATCAATAATGTCCTCAAAAAAGCACAACAAAGAATGTTCTTTTTGTGCCAACTCAGAAAGCTCAAGCTGCCCAAAGAGCTGCTGATTCTGTTCTACAGAGGAATTATTGAGTCTGTCATCTGCACCTCTATAACTGTCTGGTTTGGCTCTGCAACCCAACAAGGGAGACACAGACTTCAACCGATAATTATAACTGCAGAAAAAATGATTGCTACCAAACTGCCTTCCATTCAGGACCTGTGTACTGCACAAGTCAAAAAGAGAGCTGTGAAAATATTTACAGACCCCTCACATCCTGGACATAAATTGTTTCGACTCCTACCCTCAAAAAGACACTATAGGGCACTGCAAACCAGAACAAGACACAAGCACAGCTTTTTTCCTGAATGCCATTACTCCGCTAAACAACTAATTCCCAAAACCCTGTCAAATTATTTACTAAGACTGTATTACTATTCTTCTTCTCATCCTTCCTACTACCTATCTCTTCCCACTTATGACTATAACCACGTTGCTTGAATCTTTACAACTTATATTGTTTTTATTGTTTCCTAGAATGATCTCACTACTTTTTAGTATCCTATGACTATCACTAACTGTTGTATCTTATGATTCGTGACAAATATATTTTATTTTTTCTTTCTGTACACCGAGAGCATATGCACCAAAGACACGTTCCTTGTGTGTCCAATCACACTTAGCCAATAAAGAATTCTATTCTATTCTATTCTATTCTAAAGACAAAAAAAAACCCCCACTCACACTTTGGAAATGTTATTGGAAATTAAATGGGGACAAGTACCTAGATCAGGGGTGTCCAAACTTGGCAACTTTAAGACTTGTGGACTTCAACTCCCAGAATTCCCCAGCCAGCTGCTGGCTGGGGAATTCTGGGTGTTGAAGTCCACAAGTCTTAAAGTTGCCAAGTTTGGACACCCCTGACCTAGATGAACTGGAAAGCCGCCTGGTCTTCTAGTTGTAAATCCCTTAGCAATTCCTTTCAATTCAGTACTATTTTTATGGTCCTGTTGGACATTTTTGGCAGCATTGTTAATGAAGCAGACATTATCCCTGATTAATGTAGTGTGAACTACTCTTGAATTACTATAAATAATAGAATGATTAATTGCTATATCTTGAATTTTGTCATTCTTTAAATGTTTTATAGTGGGCCTGGACTTCTTGTGTACGATAGCCCTTTCTCAAATTATCTTCATCAGATGATAATAACTTTTCCTTTCAAAAGGTTAATTTTCTTTGAGAAAAATCATAGGCAGAGTTCACTTGAAAACATTTTCAACCAAATGGAATTTGAAAGGATATCTTTTTTCCTTAGATTTCAAAATGTAATTGAGGCTGATGATGAAGACCTGAGGGATATTATGACAAACTTACTGGCTGAATATATAAAAAAAGACAGACAACAGTTGGGGTGGGACATTGACCTGGTCTATAGAGTAAACTCAACATACGCCAGAACACATAACGTTCCAAGGGAGGTCCACATTAAACTTCTCAGAAAGACTACAAGAGATGAGATTCTGAGTGCACAAAGGGGGCAAGCATTAAAATACAAGGATAGAGAAATAGCCATTCTGAAACAAATCCCAAAGAAAGTTAGAGATAAAAGAAAAAACTATTCGCTTCTAGCGAAGAAATTATACCAGAAAGGGGTGTGGTTCAGATGGCTTATGCCAGAAGGTATGCTAATATTCTGGGAGGACACGAGAGTTAGAATCAACACAACTATGGAGGCTGAGGCCTTCATGGAAAAAAACAAAGTCCTCCTAGATAGACCTGATGACACTACACGGGACATACAGGACACGGGAGGTGCCGGAGCCCTGCTGGAGGGGGGAGAGGAGGCAACATCGAGAAAACTCAGATCACAGAAATGAACTAGAGAATCTGTTTAATATAGAATGGCTGAAATTATTTTAAGATAAAAGGTTATATGCTGACAAAATACTATTAAGTAGCAACAATTTAATGTATTAATAAATGAAAGTTATGAGAATGGGGGGAGGGCCATTTCCTGCATAATGTAACTGTCAAAATTTGTAACTTTATCCACCAACCCTTTTCCTAATTATTTTTTCTAAAACCAATAAAAATTTTGTTTAAAAAAACAACAACATTTTCAACCTGATTTGGAGTACATGAACAACTGAACCCTTTGGAAACTAGGACAAGTTATCTATAAATTGTTCTAAAACACATCGAAAGGCAAAAATGACAGTAAGTTAGAAACTTTATCTGAATAATAATAATTTCTCCAGCATCTTTCTTTTCTTTTTTACTTTTCTCATACAAAGATTAATATCAAAAGCTGCATAAAGAAAGGGAGGCCCCGCATTGCTTCTGGTCACAACATTTTGATTCAGTCATTTGAGAATATTTTAGTGCAGAGTTGTAGCAAGGAGACAAGATCAGAGATGCCATTACCAGAAGGTTACGTTTCATCCTGAAATCAAAAGAGTGCAAAGAGCTCTAACGTACATGGACTTGTGGATAAGTCTTCTTGAACCATTACTGTTGCTTTTCCAGTTAGCAATAGCACTTAGATTTATATGCCACTTCACAGTCCTTTACAGCCCCCTCAAAGCAGTTTACAGAGTCATCATATTGCCCCCAGCAATCTGGGTCCTCAGTTTACCAAACTCAAAAGAATAGATGGCTGAGTCAACCTTGAGCTGGTGAGAATCGAACTGCTGGTAATTGGCAGAGTTAGCCTGCAATATTGCATTCTAACCACTGACTGCCAGTTAGCACTGGTTTCTCCTGGTTCTTTTTCGGCTTAGTGCATTTTTCTTTACTTTCCTTCCAGTGTGGGCTAGAAAATCTAGAAAGAAAAAGGAAACTTTCTCAGTTCTATTTTAAGACATGCTCAAATGGCACTTTCTAAAAGTGTGGGATGATGACAAGATGCTAATGACCTATGTAGTACTTACTTATTGAAGCTAGTCTCATGCGTTCATAGCAGGGCAACGACGATGAAATGTTTTATTAGTGTCAGCTTCAATATAGAAAACGGGGATATTTATAGCTGTACAGTTGGACATTAGTGTCATTCTCAGGATCAAATATCCTGTTTATTATATTTATAAGGATCTCTTTTTTTGACAAATTCCAGGTGCCATACTACTGTGGTTAAGTAACTGGCACAAATTTCACATAGTGAAATACACCAAAGAGTGAGGATTTGCGTATGTTCTTTCTAGTTCTAGATACTGGGTCATATGCTCTGACGTTGAGTTTGGTTATGTTCTGAAAATCTGCTACAACTCTTCAAGTAATGCTTGCATTGTTTTGATATTTTGCAAGATGGGCTTCTTCAACTATTAGAAAATCCACCTGCAAGAGTTCTAAGTGATGCTAAGAACCATGATCGAATTATGCCAATCCTTTTCCATCTGGTGTTTGAGTCAGTGATGGTATTCAGCTGGTTCAGACCGGTTCACCTGAACCAGTAGCGGAAATCACAAGTGGGCCCACTCACCTGCCCCAGCTCTATGCTGTCCTATTTAGGCACATTTTTGAGGCCGGGTGCATGCGCAGATACGAGCATGCATGGGGTAAGCCGGTGGTACAAAATGTGAAACCCACCACTGATTTGAGTCAATGGCCAGGGGTGGAGGATACAATTTAAAGTGCTGGTTTAGATTTCTAAAGCTTTACAGACCTTGGGATTGTGGAACATTATGGAATGCTGCCTTAAGATAATCTACTTACATCTTTCTCAGAGTATAGTAATTTTCGAAAGAGATCTTTATCTTAAGAATGTTGTCTCTATCTAGAACAGCGTTCTCCCCAGGAGTATTCATATAAAATACTCTTTAGCACTAGGGTCCTTTTTATGAACTCAAACCTGTCATTTATTTTAGTATACTTAATATTTAGGTTTTACTGTTGAAGTCTTGAAGCTGTTAAGAATAGCTTTACATGTTATTTGGATGGTTGTTTCAGTTTTCTATGCATATTTGTTTTACCGTGTGCTACTTCTTTTTTATGCTGTGTTGATACTGTTCTGTGGTTGATTTTGTTCTATTTTTGCTGTAGTTGACACTGAACACTTAGAGAAATCTATTTATGGTGTTTTTAAAAAATATTAAAAGGTTAATGTGTATTTGAACGATTCTATAGCAAAATAAATATAAAGAGCTTGGTGGCAAACATTCAGTAGCAATACAACATTCTAATATGATTTTTCTTATTCTGGTGCTTTCCAGAAATCTTAAATAAAACTCTTACAATTTCTTACTAACACAGCAAATCAAATGAATAACATCTTTTCACAGAACTGAAGTGTTGGCAATTGCATTAGTTTTTGCAATGGTATTCGTGCATATATATGCACATGTGTGCGTTTATTGATCTGCCTGCATTTATTACTTCAGCAATCTTTGGCTTACGTGAGATTTCTTATGTTCTTATGAAAACTTTTGAAATGATGTTCTCCCAAAGTTGAGGTGGGCCCCCAATCTCCTGGCCTTTTAGAAGCTTGAAAATCTGACTCTGCTAACTCACAGAGGAAAATGCAACCTTGGGTTGGTTGGCTAGTACTTTGAAGGACCCCCCTCCCATCTTTTAAACTTTATTCTAACGTTTTTAAAATGATGTCTTTTTACCAAGATGTAATATTTTTATATTTTTAATTGTACACTGCACGGAATGGCTCTGTGATGAAGTCTCTAAATTAGAAAAACAAACAAACAAATAATAAAACTTTACTTGAGATTGTCATTGTCAGATACATGGATCTGATTTAATGTGAAAGGTGGAGACTAGGCGGGATGTACCCAGAAATTCTGCTTGATGGGAGGACTAACACCATAGAGTCAAGAGAAGCCAGTGTCAGGCTGCGAAGCCATCTTTTACAGTGGGCCTCAAGCCTGCCACATATTCAAACATATTCTACTGCGGGAAACTGGGAGGGGGGATTGTATGGAGCATGGAGGATATGTAGCCATAATAACATTCCTTCTTGGAGAGTCAAGGTAATTTTATCCCAGCACCTGGACTGACGTGGATGGGAGGAATCTTCCTTTGTGACAGTGGCTGTTTGGGCCATGTGGGAGCTGGGTCAGGGTCTTGAACTTTCAACTAGCTGGGGAAAACCTGGAATCTTTCAGATTCGGGTTTTCCCAGATTTGCCAACATAGCTCTTCTAATAAATTGGAACTTTGAGGAAACTCTAGATTCGGGCTTTCATTTTATGGAGGATGCTATTTGGAACCCTGGCAGCCAGGATGTAAGAAGCATGGACAAAACAGAAAGAAACAAAAAACACTCTCTATGGCATACAATAGATTGCAATTGGAAAAGGGGTTATCAAGAATATTCTGTGGTTTTGCTCGGTTTTATAAGAGAGGTAGCAGAACATGCCATGGTTGCTGACAAGTATAGAAATCAGAGGTCTTGAATAACAAAGAAGAGCCAAAATATTTCATTTATGGTTAAAGGCTCTCTATTTATTTTATATTGTAACTGGAAGTTTGAAAAAAAATGTAGACAAGATTTGTAGCATAAATTCACACGAACACCTGGTTTTTTTTGTTTTTTTTTAGAGATCATCTGTTTTACTTTGAAGCAACAGCGTTAGCAATGTAGCCAGGAATGTTAAAAGTTTCCCCATGAAGCAGAGGTGGCATTCTGCAGATTCTGATCGGTTCAGCCGAACCAGTAGTGGAAATTGTGGGTGGCCCCGCCCAACCACCCTGCTTCTATATCATCCCATGTAGGCCCTTTTTAAAAGCGAAGCTCATGCGCAGAAGGCAAAGTGCATGCTCACATTTGCGAACTGGTAGGTAAGGTAAGCGATTAACATCCCTGCCATGAAGTATATTTTCAAAGAGGACTATTCAGAAGTGTCATCCAAATCAGTCCAAGGTTGCCAACCAGACCTAAGGTCTAAGGTTCAAGAATGGATCTGGGGACCAATGGGGATCACAGCCAAGCCAGATGTTGTTTCCAACAAAGAGAACATAGATAAAGCAGATAAGCTGCAGCTAAGTGTCCCTAATCAGAATGTTTACTCTACTGCTTGGCAAGAATCTGATAGATCTGTTTTGCTCTTCCTGGTATCGATCTGGTCTGGGGACTGGGAGGCCTTAGGTTGTCCTTAAGACCTAGCTGACTTGGTGTTTTTTGTGATTGATCAGCCTCCTGTGATGTTTGGCTTTGACCTTCATGAGGCTGACATTCCGTAGGCTCATCTGGAGCAACAGGTTCAGATTCATAATCTAACTCCAGAACTTTGGCTGTGATAGTGATCACTCTTGAGTGATCTACATCATATTTCTCTTCACTGTATGAATTCAATATTTGGGTGTAAAATATTTTACAATAAGCTTTTCCAATCTTCTCCTTCTTCAAAGGGAACCATCTCTCCCTTCCCCCACCCCCAAATTTATCATTTGGATTGCTATCACAACTATGAGTGGTATGGTGGCCTAGAGGGAGGTAGAGTTCTCGCCTCACAATCTGGAGGCTGTGAGTTTGATCCTAGGTAAAGGCAGATATTTCTCTGTCTGGGCACAGTAAGAATATATCTGCTGAATAAATCTCTGCATTGGCGACAGGAAGGGCATCTGGCCAGTAAACACTTAGCTTCATTCAGTCGCCCAGACTCCACCCTGCAGGGGATTATGGGATCATTAAAAGAAGATGATTGCTATCACAACTATGGAATTGAGGGGAACAATATGGGACTCATGTTGTCTTACGCTCAGTCCAGGGTTTTATAGTTTATTACAAAATTACACCATTATCATCATCACTACCACTTTGAAGGCTGAGGTGTGGTCAGAATTAAATAATGAAGCTTCCTGTATGTTTTTTTCTTTGTAAATCGTTTCATTTCAAAAGTAGAGTATTGTGTTTTTCAGAATTTTTCCATTGAGTGTGAGGCATGTTAATTTAGGAGTGAGATTGCTTTTTTATCAGTCAAAAGTTGTATATTAATCCACAGTTCTACTTTTAAAAAAAAGAAAATTAATGGATTTTAATGGAAACCTCAAGATGTCTGGAGGAAATTGAGTGTTAGTGAGCTTTTTCAGTGAGAGTCATATTTCTTCTCTGAGGGACCATAGTTACATGTTTATAAATATCTGTGCTACCACAGTTGATAAGGGGAAAGCAAATTTCTTCAGCACTTAGGGACATAAAATAGATAAAAGTAATTTAGTTTTTCAGGTCTTTGAAGAAATAATTTAGCATCTGCAATATGTTTCCTTGAGCTGCAATCTGCATAGGGATGAAATCATTGTCGGTTGGAAACCTACAGAAGATATATTTACTATTTTAGAGGGTTGTGGATCCCCTTCATGGATTACTGCCTTGTTGTGGCGAAGGGGCTTGCATAGCTCAGTGAAGCAATGAGCTATGCCATGCAGGGACACCCAAGATGGACAGGTCATAGTTTTGACAAAACATGATCCACTGGAAAAGAACATGGCAACCCACTCCAGTATCTTTGCCATGAAAACTCCATGGACAATACCAAAAGGCAAAAAGATGTGACGTTGGAAAATGAGCCCCTCAGTTGGAAGATGTCCAATATGCTACAGGGGAAGAGCAGAGGGCTACTACTAGTAGTGCCAGAAAGTGTGAAGTGACTGGGCCAAAGCCGAATGCTTTTCAGAGGAAGCACAATTCCTTTCTGCTGTTCTGCAAAACATGCATGCATATTGTTTAGGTTTCTGGATAAATCTGGAAAATATGCTTTATTTTCTATATAATAATATTCCAGAAGATATTATCAATAGAAGAGAATATATGTAGTTCAGAGACCTTGGTGCTCTCTGAGCTTGGTGGTTTGCTTGTAGTTGGGTTTCGTTATCCAACTAGGTAATATCTTCAGTGCTAGTGAGTTGGTGTTTGTTCCATATTTATAACAGTAGCTTGTCGTATCAGTGTTGGTGAGGACATGGCTTACTGCTTGTTAATTCCTTGATTAACTTGATCACTACAGCACAACCAATGGAAGCTATAAAAATTATAGCACTGCCATACATCAAAAATATCTGAGAAACAACCAACAAGTTATTAGAACCATATTGCCTTACCAGAGTACATAAACCAACTAAAATCCTCCAAAACATCTTAAGAAAACCAAAAACATGGTAATCACAGAAGAAGAAGAAAACAGGAATCATCTACAACTTACACTATAAAGTCTTTAGCAGCTACGATGTAGGACAGACAGGCAGAAGATTAGAAAAGCACATTGATAAACCCCATCTAGCAGTCAGAAGACACAATAAAAGCTCTTTAATTTTATAGCATATGGACAGACTCAATCATAGTTTCAACTGGAAATATCTGAACATTCTAAACAAAGCTACCTCCAAAAATGGTGATGGAATTCCTAGAAGTTTGGCATTCAGGCAAACCAGATATAAATAAACACAGAGATAAACCATATTTATACATCGTTCAAAAGAGACAATAAAAAAACTAAGACAAAGATACATTTCCAACAGCCAGATAAGCAGAGATTAGACCAAATAAACTATCAAGCAGAAAACAATACCCTAATCAAGATACTACTAAGGAGACAAACAATCAGGCAGACAAACAATCATACAGAAAACCAATATCCTAATCAAGGAACTTCCAAGGAGAAAACCATATACCTGCCCCAAACTGGCAGGACAAGCTATTGTATATAAACAAGGAGCAAACCCTATACTCACGAATACTGATGATGTTACCTACTCAAGTAATGAAATGTCGGCAACCAAACAACCAAGTTCAGAGACTCCACATAAAAATATATATCTACAGGAAGACTACACTAAACAAAACCAAAAACGATGTATTTTATATAAGTTATTTTGAATTGTGGATTTTAACATTAGATATAATGGTAGAATCTGAAATAATAATTCAAGAAGTTGATAATGCTAATGGGTTGATAATGCTATGCCAAATCTAAGTTGCAAATAATTAATTAGAACAATTAATCAGTGGAACAGAAGTTGCCTCCAGAAGTTGTGAATGCCCCAACACTGGAAGTCTTTAAGAAGATGTTGGATAGCCATTTGTCTGAAACGGTATAGGGTTTCCTGCCTAGGCAGGGGGTTGGACTAGAAGACCTCCAAGGTCCCTTCCAACTCTGCTATTGTATTGTATAAATAAGATGTCTTCTTGTCACCATCAACAGCAGAAAAAGTATCTGTTAACATAAGTAGTTGAAGGGTTAATTGCGTAGTCATTTTTAAAAGTGTGATACAGTTATAGAGCAATTTCGTATCAGGCTTATTTCATAATTGTGTCTCCATGTAGATGACAGCTGCTCATTCTTAAATCTTTAGTTTAACCTTGTGTCAAGTACTGGTGGCATATGTGAATGAACTGTTGCGCATCAAAGATGACAGGCAAGATCATGATACTGCTACTTACCTATCCAGGTGCAATGTTGTTTCATTGAATCAAGCATTGAGCAATGAAGTGGTGGAAAAGAAAATTATGGGTGTGCCTATATGAAATTGTCTACATGGTAAAAAAAAAAAAGGCAGGTCACACCCTACAGAAATTAAAACAATACATTCCATAGAAACCCTTCATTATGTAAACTGATGAAGTACAACAAACGTTTATCTGTAAGCTGCCTTGAATCGCCATAGGCCAGGGGTGTCCAAACTTGGGAACTTTAAGACTTGTGGACTTCAACTCCCAGAATTCCCCAGCCAGCGGCTGGGGAATTCTGGGAGTTGAAGTCCACAAGTCTTAAAGTTCTCAAATTTGGACACCCCTGCCATAGGCAAATAGGCAGCAATGTAAATTTCCTAAAAATTTTTAAAAATAAACAAACTGTTATTCTAAGCTTGGAAAGAGGATCCTGGAAGCATTGCAATGTCAATTCCTGAAGGAATGGCAAGTCACAAAACAAACAAGCGAATCAATAAACACGAACCGATTCGTATGAACCACAATCAATAAACCTGACTGCTCGTAATCTCAGTTTTGCCAGTTGTTTTAAAATAACCCCGCTGAATTTTTCAAATAATTACAATACAATAATTACATCGAAATAATATCTAGATTCCTTGCGGAATTAATTTGAGAGCAGAGATTAAAAATAATCCCTCATTATCCAAGGTTTTTTCAAACCTAAGCCACTTTTTATTGTACTTTGCTGGAAGAAACTAATGTCAGGAAAAGAAAGTGTGCACCCTTTCTAGAAATGGTGATCATAGAGCAGCCTGTGGTCTCTAGCGAAGGATCATTTGGGGCAGGGGATGTTCTAGGGATTAGAATCAGATTGCACTTTTTTACTCTTCCGTTCATTCTGCTTTTTTCACATGTGTCACACATTTTAGATTGAAAGCTATTAAACAAAGGCCTGGTGTATGTGTTTTTTTCCTTTTCTTTTTGGTTAGTTTTTTTTTTTCATTTTATGGAAGCTGTTCTGAGAACTCTGTAAGCAGAAGGTGAGAATAACAAATGCAGCAAGTATCTAAAAATCTGAGTCACTATACTATAAATAAATACAATTCTGAATCAGCATTGCCAATTGTACTTTCAAAGCGAGGGGAGTCTAAAATATCCTTTATCTTAATCACTGGTTTTAATTTTGATTTTGTTTTTAAAATGTCAACAATTTTGTTTTCCACATTTTTGTTACTGTAAACCTCGTTGACAATCAAGATATTGAACTGATGGATCGGTTCGGCCTTTGGAGAATAACCATCAATGCTAAAGAAACAAGAGGTCAAGAAATCTGTCACAGATTAGCGCTCAGCTAGAGTAGCCAGGAAGGTCTTGCAAAAGATATTTTCAATGCCATGAGATCTCTCTGCCTACAAGAAAAATAATGCAAGCCATGATAATCTCTGTAAAATTTGGACTTTGGAGAAGCAGCATAAGAAAAAGACCAAACTTTGATGTTAGAGAAGATGTTATTCTCAGAATAACATGGATAGCTCCGAAAACAGACATGAAGGCCAATGGTGGGATTCACTTACCTTCCCTACCGGTTCACAAATGTGAGCGCATCACAGTGGTGGGTTGCAGGTGGTACACCCAGGCACAGGTGTACCGGTGCCTGCCAGGAGCACCGGGTACTGTTCCGGTACAGTGCTCCTGAGGGCCCACCCGCCCCACCCGCCCACCCTCCTTACCTGTATTTGAGCTCTTTGGTGCTTACGCACACAGAGCATACGGCACCTGTGTGATGCTCCAGCTGCTCGCTGAAGCATTGCAGAGGCATCGCGGAGCATCGCAGGAGGTAAAGGTGCATGCATGTGTGCACGTGTGCTGCATGCATTCATGTGGTGGACGCCGGGCCCCATTGCACCGTACTGGTTGCAACGGGATCCAGAACCCACCACTGGCACGTCAGAGGTGGGTTCCTACTGGTTCGGACTGGTTCGGACCGAGTAGGTAGTAACTCGGCCTGCCACGCCCCCAAACCGGTTCTATCGGCAGCACCGTAAGCGCTGCCATCATGCTTTTTGATTCTGTACATATGCAGAAGCATTTTTTACTACTGCGCATGCGTGCATAGCGTGCATCAAGCGTGTGTGCACCTGAAGCGTGTCCCTGAGCAAACCAGCAGTAGCAGAAGGCAGAACCCACCCCTGGAGTGTGTGTGTAGTGCTCGTGCATTATGTCAGGGCACATGGGAGGAGCCTCCTGCAGCCACTGTTACCGGTTCGCCCAAACCGGAGAGACCTGGCTGAATACCACCTCTAATAAAGGCCTTGAAAAAGATATATTCAAGGAAATCAACTCAAGAGTTTTCACTTGAGGCGCAAGTGACCAAAATCAAATTATATCCTAGTTTGGACACATTATATGAAGACATGGCTCTCCAAAAAGGTCCTAATGCTTTAAAAGAATGGAAGGAAGGAGAAGAGGAACCAGTAGCAAGGTGGATAGATCCAATTACACTGGCAATGAATTTACCATTGGAAGACCTGAAAGGACAGGTTAGGGACAGATCACCATCCCCTTGACTTCATGGCACATAATCAATTACAAAATCTAATAAAACAAATGACTAGAAGGCAAAATCTGAAGGATACAACTTATTCATGACTGAAGGTTAAACAAAAGGGCAGGAGGAAATAGTATAATACTATTTGTGAAAGAGGTGGAGTTATTTATAGAGGCTCGAGAATTTGAGTGCAGTGTTCCCGCTGTGAACTTTGGGATAAGAACACCATGCTATAGAACAGTGATGGCTAACCATTTTACCATCATGTGCCAAAAGTGGGAGCAGCACAGGGGGGTCAGGTGTGGGCATGCCCACACCCATAATTCTATGTCCGTGACCCCCGCACGCACCCCTGCCCTCCCCCTGCTTTTGGCCCCTGATGGACTTGTTTTTTGCCCTCCCCAGGCTCCAGAGGCCAAAAATGAAGGCCAAAGTCAGCTGGCCAGCACATGCATGCATGCTGGAGCTGACAGGGCAATGCCTTGCATGTCCTAACAAATGGCTTCACATACCACCTGTGGCACGTGTGCCATAGGTTCACCATCATGGCTATAGAATTATAGGTGTGTTTGTGTGTGTGTGTGTGTGTGTGTGTGTGTTCTGACCCAGCTCCCCAAACACAACAAACCCTCTGAAATCAATCAATGATTCCTTCATTGTTTAGCCCCAGCAAAAAGTCTCTCTCTCACAGCAGGATAACAAATCTGTCCGGCAGGAAGATGAATAGTTGTCTGCTACAGCTATTCATCTCTGCTTCATCAACCACCTCCAGACTTGGGACTGTTGGCTCTCCATCTGAGGGCTGACAGACGGCCCAGTTTCCCCCTCAGTCTCTCTCTCTCTCTCTCTGCCAGCTCCATTCCATCTTCTCCCTCCCAGCACTCAAGTTGCCTGGATGCTGACCCTGAGTCCCACACCTCCTTCTCATCTTATTTGACTGTTGGAGGGACCTGGCAGCCAACAGGCCACAACAATGTGTGTTTGTGTGTGTAGGTTGCTACAGATACTGGAAATACAAATCATGCACCACTACAACAAGGAGAAAAAAGTCCTTTTTACTGATTTAATAAAGCATTTTGGAGTTCGGAGTACGCCTAATGACAGGGATTTAATGGCACCTAAACAATCAGTCAAAACATTCTTGGGTTTTGTAATAGACAGACTGGTGGAGTATGGAGAAATAAATACATAAACAAATTTGAAGGAGGTTCATACTGTCCCCTCCGTATGAACAAACCTCTAATGCAGAGGTCTCCAAAGTTGGCCACTTTAAGACTTGTGGACTTCAACTCCCAGAATTCCCCATGCCGGCTGAGGAATTCTGGGAGTTGAAGTCCACAAGTCTTAAAGTGACTAACTTTGGAGACCCCTGCTCTAATGAAACAAAACGTGGGCAGGACTCATTAACAATAATGGGATACAACGTCCAGTTTCTACTTCATGTTTTTAAAAATAAAAGAAAAATATCATTTGGACTCCGCATCCATATATTTGACTGCACATCCTTGATTAGTGTGCATAGAGTTTTAAATAGAGACTTACAATTAAACTCTGTGGCCTTCGGTAATTGATTTATAATAACCATTATTTCTCATATTATTTATATCTTTTCTAATAGGCATTTATAAATTTTATTAAACTGTCCACATATAGGATGAAACTTAAAAATCAATGGATCATTAAGGTCTGGAATTATATTTACCGCTTCTGTTTTGCATTTTTAAACAGGCACTTAAGATTGCTTGATATAGCTCTGTTTTAGGTTAATTGCAATTTTCAGAGAAAAAGTTGAAATTTTAGTTGGAGGAAGAGGGACTTCTGATGAAAAATACTGTGTTAAGTTAGAAACTAAGTGAGATTGGAAATGAAGTTCGGGAAGACCGCGGGTCACCACACGCATCCCAACATGTGACACACCTTAGCGACAACCACCCAGCCCCCCGAGGTCAAACACAACCCTGATGCAGCCCTCAATGAAATCAAGTTTGACACCCCTGCCCTACACTATTTCAGACAAAAACCTGCATAGGTTGCTGATGGCTTCAAGGTGAAATTCAAGGCGCTACCTGACACATAAGAAGCCCCTCATGGCATGTGGTCCAGTTATTTGACTGATACACTGTCCCCAAATGATTTCTGTGCATCCAATAAGACAAGATAGGACTTTCCCTGTGATTAAAAACTGCCATCTATTGAGATCTTGGGAGCATTCCTTTTTCTATTACAGAACTTGCTCTCTGGAACAGCATTGCCGCAAGATTTTCATGGTGCCCACCAGTGGTGGGTTGAAGATACCATTGTAACCGTTAGGGTGCAATGGGGCCCGGAGTCCACCATATAAACGCAAGCAGCACATGCACATGTGTCCTTATCTCCTGCGATGCTCCGCGATGCCTCTGCAATGCTCCAGCTGCTCGATGGAGCATCGCACAGGCGCCATATGCTCCATGCGCATGCACGGAAGCGCCAAAGAGCTCAAATACTGGTAAGGAACTCGGGTGGGTGAGCCCTCCGGAACACTGTACTGGAACGGTACCCGGTGCTCCCTGCAGGCATCGGTATGCCCGTACCGGGGTGTACTGGTCGTAACCCACTGGTGCACCCCTGCAAACGTTGTGTACATTTTTGTAAACATAATTTTGCTTCCAGATCTGTGGTTAGGTTGCTGGTTGAGCCTCTGGCAATTTTCTTTTGCAATGCCACAGGTGAATTTTTCCAGGCATGCTTACTTACTAACTGACGCAAGTACTTACTGACTTATTTATTAGATTCCCATGGCTGACCATACCAAATATATAATCTGGGCAGCTAACTGTACTAAAAATAGTAAAAAAAAAACATTTTCCCCTCTTTCTCTCAATTGTGTATCATTCTCAAAGAGTCTCCGATCAAGTCCTTGCATTTTTGAGGGAATACTTTTTTAAGAAGTGGTTTGCCATTCGTTCTTTCCTTGGGCTGAAAGGAACACATATTTAATTATTTATATATTAGGTGGACAATGGCCATCTATCTCAAATGTGTACTCTGAACAGCTGACAATATTAAAAACAGTAAAAAAAATCATATAACCTCACCTCCCAATACAAAACACACAGCAGCAAAAAGACATTACCAAAATATCAATCAACACAACTAGAAAATAGGCTCCATTACCCACCCTCAATTGTTTCCTATTCTCCCAATCCTTTTAATGATGTAAGCCATCCAGAGTCATTTAAGAAATCTAATCAAATAACTAAAATAAAATATAGGATAGAAGCCAAAGATAGATTTTCTAGGACTGGGATGGGTCTATAAGCTTAGAATTGTGTAGACAATGTTTTTTTTTTGGGGGGGGATATTATATGGAAGTCAAGGCTGGATTTTGAAAAAGCAGGATAAAAAGTTGACACTTTCAAATGTTGATGTGTCTTCTGAGAATAGAATGGATAGCCAAGAAAACAAATAAATGGATTCGCAAACAAATCAACTCCATACTGTCATTCTAGGCACAAATGACAAGGATTAATTGCAGTGGTGATGGGGATACCTTTAGAAGAATGAAGAACCAGTTGGGGACAGATTTTTCTGGAGAAAATGTATTTGATATAGTCACAAAGAGTTGGCACAAACTTAATGGTATGTAATTAGTCAATACATTTATACAGTATGTATCATCCTATTCTCTTTCAGATTAAGCAGCACTATGCAAGGGCAGACAAAGAATAAGTAGTAAAAAAAGACAAATTAAAAGCAAAGATAAGAAAACAAAAGAAAAGGAAATCCAATTTATTGTGATACATCCATATGGAGGCTATCCATACCTTTCTATCTTTGCAAATTGTCCTTGTGGCTAACCCTAACCCTAACCCAGTGATGGTGAACCTATGGCATGTGTGCCACAGGTGGCACGAGGAGCCATTTGTCAGGGTATGCAAGGCGCTGCCCTGTCAGCCGGCCAGCATGCATGTGCGCGTTGGCCAGCTGAGTTCACCCTTTTTTAAAACTATTTTTCGCCAGCCCCAGGCGCCAGAGGCTTTATAGGAGCCTGGGGAGGCCAAAAACAGCCTCGCCCCCCCCCACCGGAAGCCCTCCGGAGGCGTCAGGGAAGCCTCCGGACAGTCCCTAAATCCTTCGGAGCACTCAAAATGATCCTCCGAGCAAATCGGAAGTGACTTCTGGTTTGCTCGGAGGGTCGTTTTGAGCACTCCGAAGACGTCAGGGAAGCCTCCGGATGGTCCTTGGAGCCTTCGGAAAAAAGCATGTAAAAATGGGACGGGGAGCACCTGTAGTGCGCGCATGTACACTGGGGGTCGTGCATTGCATTATTGGTGTGGCACGCCTGCACACGACCCCCCTGCGCTCCCCCCACTTATGGCACGCAAGCCAAAAAAGGTTCGCCATGGCTGCCCTAACCCATGAATTGATTTATAATTTTATTTTGCTCTTTAAGCTTCTTTTCTTTCTCCTTGTGAGATTCTCATCAACAGCACTAGCCACTTTTTCATTCTTATCCTTTTTAATCTATTTACTCCTCACACATGTATTTGTTCTGCAATTCAGCTCCAATGATTTTCTGTATATGAACAGACAATATACTTCTTCTATATTGATCACTAGTATTTCTATACAATATTCATTTCTATCATTCACTCATTCATTCATTCCCATATTCATTCATTCACATATCCATCCATCCATCCAGTCAGTCAGTGAGTCAGTCAGTGAGTCAGTCATTCACATATCCATTCATTCATTCATTTTTCTTATTTATTTTATTTACATTTGTCACAGTAGAAATTGACTCCTGACAACACTGAACAACACTAAAATGTGTTTCAAATCCAAAAAGAACTAAACAAAATCTCATCAACAACAAATTAATCAACATCATTAATCAATACATTAAATTGATGGTCAAATTTATGCTTTAGGGAGCAACTATGTTTTCAACATCTTTCTGAATGCAATCGAGTTGTTTGAATATTCTTGTTTTGCTACATGCTTTTTAAGTACCCAATTCCCGCACTGCAGTCAACTTAATTTTATTTTTTTCCTGACACATCCATCTCTTGCTTCCGTAACATGAATTGTATCACATTTCTTGAGGTTATTTCAGACAGGAATCAAATCTAATTGGAGACAGCAAAAGTTTGAATACTGAATCTTTTGCTTTGTCAAGCAAGTTCTCTATTTTAAGGATATGGGATCTGCCTTTTCCAAACCAAGCACCAGAAACCTCATTCGTAGCAAGGATTCAATAGAACTTTTGTTTTGAAAACAAGAATTTACTTTCCCTTGCACAGAATGGATCTAAGGTAAAGATAAAGGTTCCACTCACACATATGTGCTAGTCGTTCCCAACTCTAGGGGGCGGTGCTCATCTCCGTTTCAAAGGCGAAGAGCCAGCACTGTCCGAAGACATTTCCGTGGTCATGTCTCCTGCATGACTAAATGCCAAAGACTCACAGAATGCTGTTACCTTCCCACCAAAGGTGGTTCCTATTTTTCTACTTGCATTCTTACATGCTTTCAAATTGCTAGGTTGGCAGATGCTGGGACAAGTAATGGGAGCTCACTCCATTACGCAGCGCTAGGTATTCGAACCGCCGAACGGCCAACCTCTCTGATCGACAAGCTGAGCGTCTTAGCCACTGAGCCACCGCATCCCTTTAGAGTGCGTCTAGAAATATGAAATATAAATAAGTTGGGGCTATGAATCCAGATTCTTTTCGTAGTTCATAGCAAATTTTTTATCTACTGGCTGATGAGAAATTGCTGATTCTGTTGTCTGTTCTGACAAGAGGAATAGCCATCTGAAGAATATTTAGGAAGCATTGTTCAAATACTATATCATCCATGGGTGAAATGCTGTTAAAAGCCATTGTATGGCTGTAGTCTCTTACCCAGACACTCTATTGTTAGGACAGGCATATAATAATTATAGGGGCCTTGTGCAATGAAGCATCCTTGAGGAGGCCAGAATTGTTATGATTTCCATGAATCCATTAAACATTTTGTCAGAAGAGAGTAAAAATGCTTTGAATTAGAGAAACAAGGCAATGCCTTAACCCTAATCAAGTTGACAGAACTGGCTATTGCTTGGTTTTCTTTTATAATAAGGATTTCAGAGAAAGTGCTTTTCTCTACTTTTTTTTTTATACTGAGAATAAGAGCGAGAGAAAGAATGGAAAAGGAGGGAGAAGGCGCCATCCTTTCACTCTGAAGCTATTTCTAATTTTAAAAATGACTTTCTATCCTGAAAGCTGAATTACCAGGGATAGCCGGGAGATTATTGCAATTTAATGCAGGAAACTGATCATCTATCAATTTTAAATTATACCTTGAGCCAAAATTATATTTTATATAGGAATGAATTTTGGCGCTTCCGCTGATAACTGAACTCCTAAGTTCTTGTGCACACAAGAATATAGGGAGGTGTCTGGAATTTAATTTCCATAATGAAAAAGAAACCCTAAATGGGTTTTGGCAGAGTGTGGAGAAGAGAATTTCATCTCAAATTTCTAGCACTCTTCTTTTGGATATACAGAAAGAAAGAAGTAAGTCTTCAGATGGATTGAAACATTTTGTTTAAAGAGTTCATATGACCTCTTATTTCGTAGCAATGACTCTGCATACACAAGATTTAACACCAATTAAAACAACAATTTGAGTTACAGGTGTCTGAGATCATAAAGAACAATTCCAATTTCCAATAGAAACTTCAGTAAAGGCAATCAACCAACACTTTGCTTAATCTTCTAGCCCAGTGATGGCTAACCTTTTTAGAAAGGTGTGCCAAAACTGTCTGTGCACAGGCTATCGCATGCGCATGCATGCTCACACACCCACATATGCATGAGTGACTCCCCACACCTGCACCTGAATTATCAACACCCCCATCTGTGCATGCACAAGCGACACCCCCGACGTGCACATGCATGAGTGACCCCCACACTGGGGGAGATTTTTGCCCTCCCCAGGCTCCAGAGGCTGGGGGGGGGCTGAGGGAGGCCGTTTTCACCCTCCCTAGGCTTCAAGAAAGCCTCTGGAGCCTGGGTAGGGTGAAAAACAGGCTCAACGGGCCAACTGGAAGTTCAGGAAGTTTGGGGGAAAGCCAAATCTGAAAGCTTCCAGGTTTTCTCACCCAGTTGAAAGTTCAAGACCCTACTCCAATACCCACAAGTCTATCACATGGTCAAATCCTTCGTTGCCACAAAGACAGATTCCTCTCATCCACATCTGTTCAGGTGCAGGGACAAAAGTGACCTTGCCTTTCTGAAAAAGAATGTTATTATGGCTACACATCATCCAACTCCATATTATCCCTCCCTCACATTTTCCCACAGTAGAAAGTGTGGCAGGCCTGAAATCCAAAAAAGGAAAAGATGACTTCGAGGTCTGTCACCTAGACCTTCAGGGATACTATTACACAGGGCAGAAACTGGAACAGAGAAGGCATGACCTAAGGGCTCAGTAATATGACAAGTGAGTGGGAATGCTTGTTATCTTCTTTTTTTTATCAGGAAGCTAGAAAAACTGATACAGGAAGCCAACTTGGCAATTAAATAAAAGATGTTACCTTTTTGAGAATTAGCTTTGCAGATGTTGATCTAGACTACTTCATCAACAACTTGCCATTTACTCCACTATGACTGTACATAGGAATAATCTACTTGTATTAAATATATTGAATGGCCTACTTCTCCTTTTGGATTTTTGTAATATATCTAAAATAAAATATTCCCCAAAGATGACCAGTATCAAAGAGATAACACATTTGAATTATAGGTACATACTTGCTGGGCTATATTGCCTTCAGATCCACAGTTGATAGTATTACCAGTTACATTTCATTTCATCAGATTTTACTATGATTTCTGTATCAAATGAAATGAGATTTGCAAGCCATTTGTTTAGGCAGGTCTTTCTTTGCTGCTGTTATACATTCTGTCTAAAAATGTTCCTGTTTGCATTTTTTGCTATGAAACACATTCAAACAAAAAACTTATTTGGCAGCAAAGGTTTAATTAATTCTAACTTGAAAGAAAAATGTGGATCTAGAAATATATGCAAGGCTGTTAATCCCCAAAAGAGCAAAATCAATAATTTGGATGGTTGCTGCTGATTTTTCTTCCCTTGTTGTTTTGGTGTCCTTAATAAAAAGGATTTTAGATGATTGAAAGCCCCTTTGGATTCACATGGTCGGGTGCAAAGGGATATTTGTAGAAACCATTCTTCTCACCCCTTTCAACTCACAAAATTCACTGCTGGATGAAAGCAGTGGAAAGAAAACAAAATTTTAGACAAACTCTCATGGATGGAATGTGGAATTGTTGCATTTACTTATGAAGAGGTGGACTTCAATGTAGTCGACAGAATGTAGACCACTTGGGATCCTGGTTGATCTGAATCTGAGAAAGACCCGAATGGCACCATTGATAATCTTAGGGATCAGGCTGAAATATATGAGAGAGATCGTGTTTCCAAAAACACCCTGGACTCAAGTCTGTTTAGAACCTTAGAGATGAATCCCAGCATCATATTGTTCAATTGGAAATAAAAATCAATCATTGTGGTTTTTATCATATGGTAGTGAATAGGCATGAATACAGGGAAGATATAAGTCTAATAACATAGCTGTCTAGCCATTTTGTATTAGCTGAAGCTTATTGGGCAGGGGTGTCAATCTCAAGGATAGTCAGATCCGGCCCATGGGGCTGTCCTGGTCTACTCCATGCAAAGAAGAAAGATCTGGCCAATGTAGCTTCGGCCCAGACTACCCAATGCGAAGAGCAAAAATCAGGCCAACGTAGCTTCGGCCTGGTGTGCCCATTGCGAAGAAGAAACATGCCAGCAGTTTGGGCAGGAGTGTCAAGTTTGCCATGCCCATCCAGTCAGCCGCAAACACCAAGCCCTCCAAGGTCAACCACAACCCTGATGTGGCCCTCAGTGAAATTGAGTTTGACACCCCTCCTATTGGTCTTACAGGTCAAGTAAAATAGCAGTACCCTGTACACTGTAGTTATCTTTGCAATCCTAAAAAAAAAGAGGAGGAATAGAAGAAATGGGAAATGTGGAGAAAATGTCCACACGCATCCCAACATGTGACACACCTTAGCGACAACCACCCAGCCCCCCGAGGTCAAACACAACCCTGATGCAGCCCTCAATGAAATCAAGTTTGACACCCCTGCCCTACACTATTTCAGACAAAAACCTGCATAGGTTGCTGATGGCTTCAAGGTGAAATTCAAGGCGCTACCTGACACATAAGAAGCCCCTCATGGCATGTGGTCCAGTTATTTGACTGATACACTGTCCCCAAATGATTTCTGTGCATCCAATAAGACAAGATAGGACTTTCCCTGTGATTAAAAACTGCCATCTATTGAGATCTTGGGAGCATTCCTTTTTCTATTACAGAACTTGCTCTCTGGAACAGCATTGCCGCAAGATTTTCATGGTGCCCACCAGTGGTGGGTTGAAGATACCGTTGTAACCGTTAGGGTGCAATGGGGCCCGGAGTCCACCATATAAACGCAAGCAGCACATGCACATGTGTCCTTATCTCCTGCGATGCTCCGCGATGCCTCTGCAATGCTCCAGCTGCTCGATGGAGCATCGCACAGGCGCCATATGCTCCATGCGCATGCACGGAAGCGCCAAAGAGCTCAAATACTGGTAAGGAACTCGGGTGGGTGAGCCCTCCGGAACACTGTACTGGAACGGTACCCGGTGCTCCCTGCAGGCATCGGTATGCCCGTACCGGGGTGTACTGGTCGTAACCCACTGGTGCACCCCTGCAAACGTTGTGTACATTTTTGTAAACATAATTTTGCTTCCAGATCTGTGGTTAGGTTGCTGGTTGAGCCTCTGGCAATTTTCTTTTGCAATGCCACAGGTGAATTTTTCCAGGCATGCTTACTTACTAACTGACGCAAGTACTTACTGACTTATTTATTAGATTCCCATGGCTGACCATACCAAATATATAATCTGGGCAGCTAACTGTACTAAAAATAGTAAAAAAAAACATTTTCCCCTCTTTCTCTCAATTGTGTATCATTCTCAAAGAGTCTCCGATCAAGTCCTTGCATTTTTGAGGGAATACTTTTTTAAGAAGTGGTTTGCCATTCGTTCTTTCCTTGGGCTGAAAGGAACACATATTTAATTATTTATATATTAGGTGGACAATGGCCATCTATCTCAAATGTGTACTCTGAACAGCTGACAATATTAAAAACAGTAAAAAAAATCATATAACCTCACCTCCCAATACAAAACACACAGCAGCAAAAAGACATTACCAAAATATCAATCAACACAACTAGAAAATAGGCTCCATTACCCACCCTCAATTGTTTCCTATTCTCCCAATCCTTTTAATGATGTAAGCCATCCAGAGTCATTTAAGAAATCTAATCAAATAACTAAAATAAAATATAGGATAGAAGCCAAAGATAGATTTTCTAGGACTGGGATGGGTCTATAAGCTTAGAATTGTGTAGACAATGTTTTTTTTTGGGGGGGGGGAATATTATATGGAAGTCAAGGCTGGATTTTGAAAAAGCAGGATAAAAAGTTGACACTTTCAAATGTTGATGTGTCTTCTGAGAATAGAATGGATAGCCAAGAAAACAAATAAATGGATTCGCAAACAAATCAACTCCATACTGTCATTCTAGGCACAAATGACAAGGATTAATTGCAGTGGTGATGGGGATACCTTTAGAAGAATGAAGAACCAGTTGGGGACAGATTTTTCTGGAGAAAATGTATTTGATATAGTCACAAAGAGTTGGCACAAACTTAATGGTATGTAATTAGTCAATACATTTATACAGTATGTATCATCCTATTCTCTTTCAGATTAAGCAGCACTATGCAAGGGCAGACAAAGAATAAGTAGTAAAAAAAGACAAATTAAAAGCAAAGATAAGAAAACAAAAGAAAGATTTTTCTTCCCTTGTTGTTTTGGTGTCCTTAATAAAAAGGATTTTAGATGATTGAAAGCCCCTTTGGATTCACATGGTCGGGTGCAAAGGGATATTTGTAGAAACCATTCTTCTCACCCCTTTCAACTCACAAAATTCACTGCTGGATGAAAGCAGTGGAAAGAAAACAAAATTTTAGACAAACTCTCATGGATGGAATGTGGAATTGTTGCATTTACTTATGAAGAGGTGGACTTCAATGTAGTCGACAGAATGTAGACCACTTGGGATCCTGGTTGATCTGAATCTGAGAAAGACCCGAATGGCACCATTGATAATCTTAGGGATCAGGCTGAAATATATGAGAGAGATCGTGTTTCCAAAAACACCCTGGACTCAAGTCTGTTTAGAACCTTAGAGATGAATCCCAGCATCATATTGTTCAATTGGAAATAAAAATCAATCATTGTGGTTTTTATCATATGGTAGTGAATAGGCATGAATACAGGGAAGATATAAGTCTAATAACATAGCTGTCTAGCCGTTTTGTATTAGCTGAAGCTTATTGGGCAGGGGTGTCAATCTCAAGGATAGTCAGATCCGGCCCATGGGGCTGTCCTGGTCTACTCCATGCAAAGAAGAAAGATCTGGCCAATGTAGCTTCGGCCCAGACTACCCAATGCGAAGAGCAAAAATCAAGCCAACGTAGCTTCGGCCTGGTGTGCCCATTGCGAAGAAGAAACATGCCAGCAGTTTGGGCAGGAGTGTCAAGTTTGCCATGCCCATCCAGTCAGCCGCAAACACCAAGCCCTCCAAGGTCAACCACAACCCTGATGTGGCCCTCAGTGAAATTGAGTTTGACACCCCTCCTATTGGTCTTACAGGCCAAGTAAAATAGCAGTACCCTGTACACTGTAGTTATCTTTGCAATCCTAAAAAAAAAGAGGAGGAATAGAAGAAATGGGAAATGTGGAGAAAATGTCAGAAGGAATTTGGAAATAGGTTGCAATTAGTCATCTGGTTGAATAGATAAGATAGTATAAATGACAAAGTGGCTCGCCAGTTTTGACTAAACAAGGCCAATTCCATCTGTTTGGATATTCATCATGATTTGCATGTATTAAAGTAGTGGAGTTTGCATCATGTAGTCCCAACATGAATACATTTAGATGAAATTATAAGATTCTGCAGATACTCTTGCTGGTCAGTCCATGTAAATGATCAACCTAGACAATGAAGCTATCAGAATTGGTCAGTTTGTCCTGTGCTTCAGTCTAGCCTGGTGCCATTGACCAGAGTGGGAACATATGTCTTCTTGCATAGAGTTTTCAATGCACTCTAAACCCTACAACATTAATTTTGTCACAAAGCAAGATGAAAGAAGTTAGCCTGTTGGAAGCAGCTATCCTGTGAAACGCGAGCAAGAAAAACTATTCAGGTGTAAAACAATTACATTTATCATGATTAAAGAAGCAACTGTCTTTGCATCTTGATGAGGCTAAATGAATTTCTGCAGAACTGTATAATCAGGTCAGAAGTGAAATGACTAAACCAGGCCTTAATAAGAAAACACAGGGAGATCTCTTGTACACATTTGAACACATTTGAACCAAATATAATCCTTCCAATAAATGTGAGTCATTATGCATCCAAATTATGCCTTTATTGCATGTACTAATTCTATGATAATGCCGTTGTAAGTCCTTGCTACCTGGAATGAGGGAAGAAAGATGTTTTAAAACTAATTGGCAATGTGTGATTGAGAGGGATAGCTGTGCAAACTGTTGCTCATTCTGAACATGAAACTGGAGCTTATCAAGCAGTTTTCCTCCAAGAACCAGTGGCAATCATCACTTTCCAAAGAGTAGCAGCATTAGAAACACTAGAGAACTGCATTTCTCCATGGCAACCTAGAAACTTTAAGGATACTTCATTACTCAAGAATGCTTAAGGATGCTCCATTACTAGCTGGAAGCACTTATTAGGTCTACCACTGGAAACTAAGCTGCAGGATATACAGTATGCAGAAAGCAGGAAGAAAGCATACTCAAGGTGAATAGTCTTTTCTGCATTAATTGTGCTCTTAAGAATTAAATTATTAAATTATTGCTCTGTCTGTCTTTTTGAAACCATTTATGCTAAGAATATTCTGGAATGCCAGAACCATTTCTGGACCCTCGACATTCCACGTCTTCTTCCAGTTCCCAATCCTCATTTCTTACTTATCAATATTTTATTCTTGTATGATTCACCTTGTGAGTCAGCTTACAAAAACAGCAGGGTCACAGAATTGCGAAGTTGGCATTTAGACAAGTTCAGCACCCTGGACAGCGCATGACGAACGCCTGCACAGCCTCTACATGAAACCCTGCAGTGAGGAATAGCCCACCACTGCTCCTTTCATTCTTGGATTGCTGTTATTGCTGGGACCCTTTTCCCCTAACTTTTAACTGGAATCTGTCTTTACCTGGCATTATTCTACATCCTATCCTCTAAAGCGAGAGAAAAGCGATCTTAGCCTTCGCTTAGGTGACACATTTAGATATTTCAAGAGGAGCACTATGCTCCCTCAACCATGTACTATCAAGGCTAAATTCCTTGATAGATTAATTCAATTGCTTTAATCTCATTTCTCTGGAGTTTTCCTAGCACTCTCATCGTAACTCTTGTCTTCCTTTCAAAGCTGTTGCAAGGTGTCTAAATCTTTCCTAAAGTGGAATGTCCAGGAGGTATCTGACCAATGCAGAAAAATATAAAATGATCACTTCTTATGATTTAGAAGCTCTTCCCTTGATGGAGCCTAACACTGTATTTCCCTTTTTATGTTACTGTATGTCAGGGGTGTCCAAACTTGGGAACTTTAAGACTTGTGGACTTCAACTCCCAGAATTCCCCAGCCAGCATGGCTGGCTGGGGAATTCTGGGAGTTGAAGTCCACAAGTCTTAAAATTCCCAAGTTTGGACACCCCTGCTGTATGTTTTTAATGCCTCCCAATCCAGCGATTCCCTTTGGCAGCCATATCACTTCACCAACACATCATTCAGTTTATGCTCAATTATTATTCCAATATTTTCCACAAGTACTATTACCAGGTCAGTCCTTACTAGGACATGTGATTTCTGATTTCTAAGACCTCCTCAAGGAGGACTTCTTAAATTAATTCTATTATTTTTTTACCTTTAAAAAAACTGCCAAGTTCATTTTGGATATATTACTGCATGCTTGGATAGCAATAGCCCTTAGACTTATATACTGCTTTACAGCTCTCTCTAAGTGGTTTTACATAGTCAACCTATTGCCCCCAACAACTTGGGTCCTCGTTTTACCCATCTCGGAAGGATGGAAGGCTGAGTCAACCTTGTGCCTGATGAGATTTGAACTGCCAAATTGCAGGCAGCTGGCAGCCAGCAGAAGTAGCTTGCAGTACTTGCACTCTTAACTACTGCACCACAGTGGCTCATATTAGTTATTTCACTAATTTTGTAGCATCTGCAGATCAAAGAAATGTTCTCTTTGCTTTGTCCTCCAAGTACTTAAAAATATTGGAGAGCCCACTTCTCTAGGTTTCCCTTCAGAGCATATCTGAATATTTTTTTCCTTATTGCACTCATTCTCATATCTATGTCAACGCATTCTAAACTTAGACTTTCTGACCTCACCTCTAACATTCCATGTCTTTGCATGGTGATTTGGTGCTCTTTCCATCTCAACAGTGTCCTTTTTGGTTTGTCTGTTGTAAGATACTCCATTAGTCATAAGTACCACTCATCCACTGCCATTGTAGATACAGTTACTGAATAGAATAGAATAACAGAGTTGGAAGGGACCTTGGAGGTCTTCTAGTCCAACCCTCTGCTTAGGCAGGAAACCCTACACCACTTCAGACAAAGATCTTTATATAGTTTTGCATAGGGAGTCCTTGACTTACAACAGTTCATTTAGTGACCGTCTGAAGGTGCAACATCACTGAAAAAAGTAAATTATGATCATTTTCACCCTTATGACCATTGTAGCATTTCCCATGGTTCACGTGATCAAATTTCAGACCCATGGCAACTGATTCATATTTATGAGGGTTGCAGTGTCATGTGATACTCCGACTTAACAACTGCAGGGATTCATTTAGCAATGGTAACAAGAAAGGTCATAAAATGGGGCAAAATTCAACTAACAAATGTCTCACTTAGCAACCGAAATGTTGGGCTCCATTGTGGTCGTAAGGCGAGGACTACCTGCATATTAAGAGGGGGAAAAGCTTTACCATAACAAGCCCACCAGCTGGTTAAATAGCAATATCACTTAGACTTATATGCCGCTTTACATTGCTTTTCAGGCCTCTCTAAGCAGTTTTACAGAGTCTCTTTTGAGAGAGGGGCAGTCTAGAAATCCAATAAAGTTAAGTTAATATATTGCCCACAACAATCTGGGTCCTCGTTTTATCCACCTTGGAAGGATGGAAGGACGAGTCAACCTTGAGCCTGGTGAGATTCGATCTGCCAAATTGCAGGCAGCCGGCAGTCAGCAGAAGTAGCCTGCAGTACTGCATTCTCGCCACTGTGCCACCACGGAAATAGAAGAAAAGACAAGGTTATATTGAGAACAAATGATGTCATTTTAGTTAGTTTCTTTTTTTAAAGAAAAAACTAGGGCAAGTCATTCTTATGGTGGTTAGGAAATTAATTCATATTGTTTTTGATGTGATCCAATTTGACTGGCATTTCACAATGCCCCATTCAGAATTAAAGTGTACTATTCCCTGTATCAATCACAATCAAGTTTCCCTCTCTTTCCTCTTCCCCAAGCCCCCCACATTGATATAAATTCTACATGTCTACCATTAATTTGCTTGCTTTGTCATTTGGGGGAGCAGATTATTTGGATGTCTGCTATTTTCAAATCTGTTATTAAAATGATTTTCCTGGTTTTATCGTGCCAGATGCTTTTGACAGATGCAGAAAGCCAATTTTGTTTACCGACTACCAACAAATGAAGCAAATGGGCACCAAGTGCCTGCTTTATAGCCAATTACAGCTGATGAGACTGTCGCTGCCTGTTGAAAATAGTTTTACTGAAATATTAGCATCTACAATCTCTTCTAAATATGAAAAAAGGTTATGGATCAATGCGATTTTCTTGCACACTCTCACTCTAGAAGAAGGGGTGTCCAACCTTGCAACTTTAGGACTTGGGGATTTCATCTTGCAGAAGTTCACAGCCATCCAGAGTAATTGCCAAGGTTAGAATACTCCTGGTCTTGACCAAATCTCAAATTTCAGTATGTTTTCCCCAATATAAGTAACAATATACTTGACAAACAAACTGTTCCATTCACAGCTAAATAAGACTCACTTTTAGAACAGTAAGTAGAGTTGAGTAGGGTAGGGTGGGATTGGGATTGGGATTAAGAATAAGAATAGAATAGAATAGAATAGAATAGAACAGAACAGAACAGAACAGAACAGAATAGAATAGAGGCCAAGTGTGATTGGACCCAGAAGGAATATGTCGTCGGTGCATAAGCTCTCAGTGTAAATAAAAAATACATTTATCAAAAATCATAAGATATACCACTTAGTGATCATCGAGGATACTAAATAAGCAATCAAATCACACTAGAAAACTAAATAAAACTATGAATCATAAAGATAGAAGCCAACAATGTTATAAGTAGAAGAGGAAATGGGTAATAGGAAAGATGAGAAGAATAATAGTAATACAGCCTTACTAAATAGTTTGACAGTGTTGTGTGAATTAGTTGTTTAGCAGAGTAATGGCATGGGGGGTGGGGGGCGACTGTCCTTATACCTAGTTGTTCTGGTGTGCAATGCTCTATTACGTTTTGAGGGTAGAAGGTGAAATAATTTAGAGGCAAACCCATCCATTACTTTATCCTCTGATCCAAACATACTTTTTTTCCCCCAGGCAAACCGACTCTAAATGAATATGGAAGTTTCTCTACCCTTGAAAATTTTTGATGGGATTGGGCTTTTGGGCTAGTTTTACTTATTCATTTAAAATTTTAAAGCTGCCTTACTACATAATAACTCACATATAAGCTTTACACATAAGGAAAGCCTTCTTGATCTCATCCCATAACCTGTTGGAAGAGAAGAAGCTCATGCAGATCTGGAAGCCAATTACAAAGGGCTCTAGATCACAATGGAGACTCAGTAAAAGAGTTCCTGCTTAGCATAAATTTTGATGCTACAGTCCACACATGCATACATAACAAGAGATTTGACACGACTGAGATGTCAGTTCTCCTCTCTTCAAACTATCAGCTTTTGGATTGGACTCTAAATATTTCTTCATAAATGCTTGACACATATGGCCTCATATCCAATTACCACAGTTTTACTAAGGACTTACATCTCCCTCAACATACATACATTCTGTAACTGCATTCATGGGTGTCCAAAAACAGCCAGTTTTAGGGACTTACGGAGCACTGCAGAATGCTTCTGGGGGCTGGGGAGGGTAAAAACATGATAGACAGCAGGCTTGGGAGCCCAAAAACATCTGCATTCTGTCTATAAGACGCACTTAAATTGTCACTCACTTTTGCCGGGGTGGGAAAAAGGTGCATCTTATACTCCAAAAAATATGGTATTTGTTTATGGAAATCAGGATGATATTTTATAGAATTTGTCTGCTCCAAATAAGAAATATATGATAAATTGAATGGAAATCAAACACCAATCTCTAAAGTAAAGGGTATCTATTTGTTGTATCCCAAAGTGTATCATTTTTCTATTTGCAAACTACTTTCGTTGATTTCCTTATCCCTAGAGTAAACCCAAGTGAGATATCCAATTACCATAGCTTTACTAAGGACTTACATCTCCCTCAACATATATACATTCTGTAACTGCATTTATGGCGGGGTGGGGGGGTTGTATTATTTTTATACTCTGGAATATTATTTAAACATTTGTGAGATCTGCAGAACATGCCACTCAAGGATGAATGTAAATGCCCGTTACTTCATCATATAGAAATGTTGGTACAGGAAAGTGTATCATGGTTATTCAAAATGAAATACTTGATCTACGAAGAAGATTAACAGTGATCTAAAATCCTTTCCCCAGTATCAAAATGTTTTTGCACTAACAGGATTTATATTTCATTTCTGAACACTGAGTTGGAATTCACAGCTCATGATATGATCTCTCAACCTTGTATTATTTCACTGTGGTTATAAATATGGAAATGTGGTTCAGCAACTCTTCAATATTTATTAAATCAAAACTAGTTAGCGTTGTTATAGCCATCAGTGTCCAGGGCAAAGATGGCAAGAGACACAATTTCTGGTATCCTGAAAACAGGCTGGACCAGATTCAAGTAATACCTTTACCATAATTGTGTCACTCAAGGATGTTTACTTGAATTTTAGCATAAGATTTCTTACGTTGGTATGAATTTCACCACCGTTTTTGATCAGCCTCCCCTGTTCCTACAAAGGAAACTATAGACATGGAGATTAGAATGCTGAATGAATGGGTACATTGTGAACTGGCACATTAAACTCTCATTGATTCATTCAAACAAGGTTCATGTCTGGGTTTTTTTGATGACAGCATGAAACTTGTATCAAATGAATTATTGTGATTCATTTGATTCCATAGATAGTGCAATTAACAATCAACTAAATGGTGCAATGAATTACTAAGTATTAAAGAGAAATACTGTATTTTTTTGCACTTTAAGACACGCCTAAATTTACAGGAGGAAAAGAAGAAAAAAAATAGTTTTTGGCCTCCACACGTTGCATTTTTGCCCTCCCTGGCCCCCAGAAGCAATCCGCAGCATTCTGCAAGGCCTGTTTTTGCCAAAAACTGCCCCCTTTTCACAAAAATGCACCCATTTTTGGCTTGCAGAGTACTTCTGGGGTCCTGGAAATGCAAAAAACATGATGCACAAAGGGCTTGGGTGTCCAAAAACAACCAGTTTTAGTAAAAACGGGACCTATGGAACACTGCAGAGTGCTTCTGGGGGCTGGGGAGGATGAAAATATGACAGACAGGGGGCTTGGGAGCCCAAAAATCTCTGTATTCTGTCTATAAGACGCACCTAAATTTTCACTCACTTTTTTGGGGGTGGGGAAAAGGTGTGTCTTATACTCCAAAAAATATGGTATTTGTTTATGAAATCAGGATGATATTTTATAGAATTTGTCTGCTCCAAATAAGAAATATATGATAAATTGAATGGAAATCAAACACCAATCTCTAAAGTAAAGGGTATCGGTTAGTTGTATCCCAAAGTGTATCAGTTTTCTATTTGCGAACTACTTTCATTGATTTCCTTATCCCTAGAGTAAACCCAAGTGTGATATTTTTTAGAATTGATCGGAAGAATGAAAATGGCTTTGCAAAGCTTAGCTATGTTCTAGAACATTGCACTCATTTTCATTTTCCCTTTTCCACAGAACCCGGAAAATCGTTAGTTCTTCATTATTCTGACTGTTTCACAAGAATTTAAGCCCATTTTTCATCTGTAATGTTGCAATATCATTTGCATATTGTGTAGACACATTTGGAAGTCAGACGCCAAAATTCAAACACTTTGCATATTTTGATGTAGGAGTCAGTGTGAATAAGTATCAGGAAAGCAGTCTCTGTTTTAATAATATTAATATAAATGTTATATTTGGTGACTCTACTGTAGTTTCTTATCCATATTCTAGGACAGGGGAATCAAACTCGATTTCATTGAGAGCCGCATCGGGGTTGTGTTTGACTTCAAAAGGGTCCAGGAGAGGTATGGCCAGGGGGTATGGCCAGCTTGATGTCACTCATGTTGGGGGTGCCTATGGTGACACAAGCACTCTGATGGCAAAAACGGGCACTGAGCTCTGTTTTCACCCGCAACAGCCTCCGACAAGCCTCTGCTGGTGAAAATGGAGCTGCCAGTGTTTTGGGGTTTGTATTCAGATTTATCTAAGGCATTGGTTTCAAAATGTTCCATGTATAGGTTTGTGATGACGGGTGAGAGGGGTGATCCCATAGGTGCTCCTTCTATCTGTTTGTATCTTTGTACATTGTGGATGAAGTATGTGTTGGTTAGGCAGTGGTTGGTCAGGTCCAGGATGTGTTTAGAGGGGTTGTATTTGTTTTGGATAGCTGTCAAGGCTTCTTTAATAGGCACTTGGGTGAAGAGGGATATGACATCAAAGCTCACGAGTAGGTACTAGGTCCCCCCGTGTGATCCTGGGATTTTTGCTCACCGTTCTTGGGATCATTTTGAGCCCCAGATCGAGGGAGATTATCAGTGGTCTTGTATGTCTTCCATTTTCTAATTATTGCTCCCACAATTGATTTGTTCACACCAAGCTGCTTGCCTATTGCAGGTTCAGTCTTCCCAGCCTGGTGCAGGTCTACAATTTTGTTTCTGGTGTCCTTTGACAGCTCTTTGGTCTTCACCATAGTGGAGTTTGGAGTGTGACTGTTTGAGGTTGTGGACAGGTGTCTTTTATACTGATGACAAGTTCGAACGGGTGCCATTGATACAGGTAATGAGTGCAGGACAGAGGAGCCTCCTAAAGAAGAAGGTATAGGTCTGTGAGAGCCAGAAATCTTGCTTGTTTGTAGGTGACCAAATACTTATTTTCCACCATAATTTGCAAATAAATTATTTCCAAATCAGCCAATGTGGTTGTTTGGTCTTTTTTTTTTACATTTTGTCTCTCACAGTTGAGGTCTACCTATGATGCCAATTACAGGCCTCTCTCATCTTTTTAAGTGGGAGAACTTGCACAATTGGTGGTTGACTAAATACTTTTTTGCCCCACTGTATCTGGGTTGTAGGTTTTCTTTCTTTATTGTTTCTATGAAGTGGATTGAGTTTTGTACGTGTGAGGTGATGGATTCTGTGTAGGGCTGAACTTAAGCCCCGGATGTTACACCTCAGCCATCTGCTCAGGACATTACATCACAGAACTAAGGAGGTTACAACACAAAGGCTCAGGATGTTACAACGCAGCCAACCCCCAAGGAGGTTGCAGCACAGGACTCAGGATATCACTACAATAGATCTCAGGAGGTCATCACACAGCCCATTACCCAGGTCGTTACAACACAAAAGAACAATAGGCACACAGCCACTACCTCAGCCACACAGGATATTATGAAACAGCTGACTAATCTGCAAACATCAACTCCATCAACTAATCAAGATTTTACAACACAGCCAACTAATCCACTTACAGCAAAAAAGCCAGCACTCCACATACACCCCACCAGTATTTATACAGGGACGGCAGCTCCAATCACACTTTGCTCGCACGGGCACGAGGCCGAAGACACCAGCCTGAGGATGACGAGTGGGACCTTGTCGAAACATCACCAAGATACTCTCAATCTTACATGGGAAAAGACCTGAATACACCAAAACCTGCATACCTGTACCCGTGAAAATCTACGAAAACACACACACACACACACACACACATGCATACATACACACACACACACACACACACACAGCATATATAATGGCTTTGTTCTCTGCAACTGCAAGTATTTGCTTCAGAGTAGATTTTTCCCTAGGGCTGAAGAGAAATGGAGGGGGAAAAAAGATTACTTTCAGAGCCTGCTCCGTGTCTTATAAAATCCTAGAGATGGAAGGAACCTTTCGACCAAATCTATTTATTGCTCAACGTAGCAACAGAAATTGAAGCATCTGACAAATTTGTCCACCTTTCCCCGAATCTACCTCCCAGCTAATGTAAGTTTCATGGAAGAGGCAAATAAACCACCTGCAGATTAGATTGTAAAAATTGTGCAGATACATTTCACATCTTGCATGGTTTTTTTTTTTGTTTTGTTTTTTTGCCCTGGGTGTTGAAAACTATGAATAAACCTGATAGTATCATAAAGTGGCAAATTCTATTCTGAAATGTTGACGTTTTTCTCTTATCCAATTGGGCTACTAAGGCCTGTAGACAATCATTTAAAATTAATAAGTGTTTCTTTCTCTTTTTTTTGACTAAGCTGCTGTTTTTGACATCAGCAAGCTTCAGAACCGTCTTTAGAAATTGGTTTATTTGAGCAATTCAAGCATTATAATCATTGCTTTTTCTGCTCTGTGTGTTTCTTGATGAGATATGGTGTGCTGGGAGAAAAAAAGGAAAATATGTCAAGGTCAGATAAATAATAACCCACATTTTGCAAAGAGAGAGAGAGAGAGAGAGAGAGAGAGAGAGAGAGAGAGAGAGAGAGAGAGAGAGAGAGAGAAGATTCCTTCATTTGTGCTTTCTAGAGAGCTCTTTGTTATCTGTTTTATGGGTAGGAACCAAATTATTTATATTGCTGCACAGTTCTGGGTAATAGTTTATTTGATGGTATCCATCATTTATTAATTTGCTGCATTAAATATGGAGATTTCAAATGAATGCTTCCCAGTCGTAACTGTTAATTTTATCCTAACACAAAGAGTGAAACTAGTGCTGTAGTGGAATGTTATAAGTCACATTTCGATTGTCAGAGATGGTAAACTCTTTGATCATCTTTAACAATAACCTTGTAGAAATAGTTTCTCAGTGTCTGTCTCTTTGAGAGAGCTTTGGCTCCTGACAATTGCATGGATTATTCATTGTGAAAGGGATGCTGTGGCTCAGTAGCTAAGATGCTGAGCTTGTTGATCAGAAAGGTCGGCAGTTTGGCGGTTTGAATCCCTAGCGCTGCGAAACAGAGTGAGCTCCCATTACTTGTCCCAGCTTCTGCCAACCTGTATTTTTAATTAAATATGGTACAGTATATTTTCTACCTCCTCCGTCTATGTCTATGTTTACGTATATGTATATTTATGGACATCTATTTTGATATGTATATGGTTTTTAATAATGACTGTACACCGCCCCGAGTCCTGTTTAGGAAAGGGCGCGGTTTATAAATAAAAGTTTGATTGATTGATTGATTGATTGAACCTAGTAGTTAGAAAACATGTAAAAATGCAAGTAGAAAAATAGGTACCACCTTGGTGGGAAGATAACAGCGTTATCAGAGAATCTAAGGCAACCACAAAGCTAGGAGAGCTAATTGTTGTCAGGATATTGTCATGATTGAGACAGAATAAAAATCCCTAAAATTTAGGGTGACTAATGTAGGCGAAGTTCAGGGTCAACAATGACTTGAAGGCACATACGCATACACACACACACACCTCACGTGCGCACACACAAACAGATAAACACAGGAGGATCAGGTCGAAGCAGGCTAGTCTAGTGCAGGCTATTCCAAATAATGCAGGGTTTGCACATGTATGCATGGGGTGGGATGTATGTGGAAGTCATGTGCGCATGCATGGGGCGGGGGAGCAGAGGGGTAGTGAACACATGCGTGGGAGGGGAGGAGCGCACGCAGGTGTCATGTGTGCATGCACAAGTTGCGCATGGAGGGTTGTGCACACATTGCTTTATGGCTTTTAGCACACGGCGACAAAAAGGTTAGTTACTAGTCACTACTAGTATAGCGTCTCCTGCTTGAGCAGGGAGTTGGACTAAAAGACTTCTAAGGTCCCTTCCAACTCTTGTTATTATTCTTTTATTCTGGCAAACATTGCTGACTAGGGCCTAGAAATTACAAGACATACATTTGGGATGGGAACCCGAAAATCCTGCCCTATGGTAGGAAGGTCTGAGTGTAAAATAGATTCTAACGACATGAGACATAATGTAAATAACCTCGCCTTGAACCAAACCCAGAAGCAGCCTTCAATCTGTCGTAAGAAGTGACAAGACATGCATTTTTAAAATATAAATAGAATAATGTATTCCTTTACATCTTTGTTTGGAAGTAAGCCTGACTGATTTCATTAGGGCTCATACCCAGGAAAAAAAATCATTATAAAATTGAAACCTAATTTACTTTCTATTTTGTCAGAAGATTAGATTCATATTGTATCTACCCTGTTTCCTAGAAAAAAAAGACCTCCCCAGATAATAAATCCAGTCGGGCTTTTGAGCTCATGCGCTAAAATAAGCCCCACTCCAGGAATATTGCAACATAGCAGCAGCCATGAGGTAACCATGCTCTCCGTCTCCTGCACCTCGAAAATAATAAGACCTCCCCGAAAATAAGGCCAAGCGCTTATTTCAGGGGCCAAAAGAAAATAAGACCCTGCCTTATTTTCGGGAAAACGTAGTACCATACCTAAATTTTCTCCAAGATAAGTTAACGTTCATGTGAGATTTGCCCAATGAAACACTCAGACTTTTTGGTTGGGACTTGTGCTTATAAAGCAAATCTGTCCTTATCTGTCCATTTATTTTCTAATTAATTATATTAACTGTAGTATAAAATTGCATAAAGAAAGGTCAAATTTGAGTAGAAGTATGAAATAAAAATAGGTGATCCAGGGGCAAAACTTCCATTACAAGTATAATAAAGCAAATATATTCTCAGCTCCAGAGCTAGGTCTACCATTAATTATTTAACTAATTTGTTACTTATTTAATTATTATGAATATATATTTATTACTGACTAGCGGGTAAGATTTAATGGAATCTTGTGGAATGTCAGTCTTCGTGTACTAAAATTACTTGAGTGGTTCTGACGGGAGGTGGTTGAGGAGAAAAAAAAAACATTTGTTGTCCACCTTAGCAAGATGTCTTAGGTCCGTGATGACAAACCTATGGCACGCATGTCAGAAGTGGCACACAGAGGCCTCTCTGTGGTCATGTGTACCATCGACACCTGCTCTTCTGGTTTCTGGCAGCTGATCTACTCGGGCACCAGAGCTCTAGAAAATGCCCCCCAAATGGTAAAAAAATGGCAAAAAAAAAAACCAGGCCGTTTTGGGGCTGTTTTCATGACATTTTTGAGGACATTTTTAGGACATTTTGGGGCCAAAAGTGACCTGAAAGCAGCCTGAAAATGGCCTCAAAACAGCTCAAAAAACAGCCTGAAAACAGCCCTAAAAACGGCCCCAAAACAGGCATGTGCATGCCGGCTACCTGGTCTTCAGGTTTCCGGTACTCCAGCATTCATGCACGAGCATTCCAGTTTGGGCACTTTGTGACAAGAAAGTTCACCATCACTCTCTTAGGTCATTCCTGCTCAGAACAATTCTGGTCTCGTCCTTTATCTGAAATTTACATCTTGATTTTTGACAATCGTAAAGCAGTTTCTTATCATAGGAGCGGACATAGCGTTTGTAAATATGGAAGAGAAGGTAAGTTGACGATGGTGACACTCAATCAGATAGGCTTTTGGATGGAGGATAGAACGGAAGTAAATATTCAATCAGACAGGAGGATCTGTACTGGAAGAAAGTGTAGAAAAGGCTGAGAGTGGATTAGAGGTCAGTTAAGAAGAAAGGGAATGCACTTCTAAGCAAACTGCAACTTGCTTCAAGGAATTTAATTCATAGTAAAAGGTAAAGATTCCCCTTGCACATATATGCTAGTCGTTCCCGACTCTAGGGGTGGTGCTCATCTCCCTTTCAAAGCCGAAGAGCCAGCGCGGTCCGAAGACGTCTCTGTGGTCATGTGGCCGGCATGACTCAATGTCAAAGGCATACAGAATGATGTTACCTTCCCACCAAAGATGGTCTCTATTTTTCTACTTGCATTTTTTACGTGGTTTCGAACTGCTAGGTTAGCAGAAGCTGGGACAAGTAACAGGAGCTCACTCTGTTATGCGGTACTAGGGATTCGAACCGCTGAACTTCCGACCTTTTGATCGACAAGCTCAGCATCTTAGCCACTGAGCCACTGCGTCCCTTTTTTAATTCATAGTGTATGTGTCTAATCTTATGGTGATCTCCAAACTAAGCAGATAGATGCATCTTGATGGTTTTTTTTTAAAGAAATTACAATAATTAGGTTTTTGTGATCACAAGATTTATTTTTCAAACATGGATAAAAAACAGAGTTCAATTTACACAAAGAAATTCAATTTATCATCACATTATTATAGGTATAGCTGTATATCCTCCTGTTTTTTCCTAGAATGTCTAAAAACGTTTGTTTGTTTGATTCAAGAGAATTAGAGCCTACTCAACTCCAGAATAACTCTGGGTGGCTTAGAATTAGCAATAGAAAACAGTAAAAAAGAATCCGATGTGTTGGGACAAACACACCAACAGGAATCCTAATCAAGAGGTCTACAAAGGAGTCTTAGACCAAGGTTTAGGAGAAGAACCAAAGCTTCCAAGATTTGAAAGACTTGTGGGCCATCATCAGGGTGCAAACCAAATGGATCACTGGAGGGATCACATAGCAGAGGGCAGACACAATGACAAGGAAAGCTTCCTGGATCCCAATAGATGGCCATGTTTGATTGAAACCACTAAAAACACATTGATTCTTCCTGATTTACCAAATAGGTAGCAATTATAGGACCGTGATGGCGAACCTATGGCACACGTGCCACAGGTGTAACACGGAGCCATATTTTGTGACACACCAGGCATCAGCTCCGGCACACATGTGTGTGCTGACCAGCTGATTTTTTGCCCTTCTGGAGAGCTGGGGAGGCCATTTTTACATTTCCCAGGCTTCAGGAAAGCTTCCATTCCTGAATTTCCGAGTGGCCTGTTGGGGCCGTTTTTTCACCCTCAACAGCCTCTGGAGGCTTTCCTAAAGCCTGGGCAGGACGAAAACAGCTTTCCCCGGCCCCCTGGAAGCCCTCCGGAAGCCAGAAACAGATCATTTCTGAACTTCCGGTTGGCCTGAAATGGATCGTTTCTGAACTTCCGGTTGGCCCGTTGGGGTGGTTTTTTGCCCTCCCCAGCTTCCAGAGGCTTTCCTGAAGCCTGGGGAGAGCAAAAATCATCTGGCCGGCACCACATAAGCACCAGAGCTGACAGCTGGCGTGCCAGCACATACGGCTCTGTGTGCCACCTGTGGCATGCATGGCATAGGTTCGCCATCATGACCCTATACTATGAATGATTTTGTGGGTGATAAGTGGCACCTTTAACTGTACCTGGAAGCCCACGGGCAATCAGAAAATTAAAGAAATAAAATCAGTCATGACAAGCACAAAACTGCTGATAAGTCATGAGATGCACAAAAATATGCACTTACAAAATTTCATTACCAAAATGTGTTTGTTTATTATTTATTTCATTTACATCCTGCCTTTTTTCTAAGGCAGGGCTATCAAACTCATGGCCCGTGGGCCTCAGGAAAAATTGCTATACATCACATGACGCTGCCATGACAACATGTGTTTAACACCCTGCTCTAAGGTGTTTGAGGTTACAAAGTTGAGATCCTATCTTATTTTTATTTTCATTACCAAAATCTATGTCCTAAGTCAGCACTCCAAGCATCCTATCACACCATACCATTTTAGTGTGTGCATTCATGCTCAAATTTAATCTTTTATTATAATTCACTGTTAATGTCAGACGTGACTCCTTCAAAATCCAAGAAAGGAAACCCTTAACCCCATTGTTTTAGAGAAAAGGTATTTTTACTGGATACGAACTGATAGCAACGAAAATAAAGCAAGGTCTGAGGCTAAAGGCACAAAATTGTACATATCAAAAGTCTACTCAAATCCCTGCCCCCGCCCTGAAGCTGAATGTCCACTCTTTAGCCCCAAAGGTTGTCATGTGGTGTGTATCTTCAGATGGTCTCATCCATTTGGTATGCAGATACAGTTGACCAGACCTAAACAAGTCCATTCAGCATACGTAGAAGATGGTGAGAACAAAACTCCCTCTTCATCCTGACAAATCTCCTCCAGCACGCTTCTCCTCCCAAATACCAAAAACCCCTCCTCACCCCATTACTATGGCAGCTGATAGCAAGAAAGCGATATAGAGACTAACAGTTAATATATAAAGTTGTAGCTTTGCCATGCATTTGGGATATAGCTGTTGCGAGACTGTTTATAGTTTATGGTGTCACTTGCCTGTGGTTTGCATCCACTATATGTCATAGAAATAAACTTAAAAAAATTTTTTTTTGCTTTATTGGTTTGTTTTTCTGGTTACCAATGGCATAATTCATGGGCAAAGGATATGATGAACTAAAGAATCAAGAAGTGGTGTTTTGTCAAGTTAAAGCAACTGTATCTTTTCCTTGTCTTCAGGAAAAGCTGCATTTGATTTTAATAGGTGTTGACAGGTACAACATATCAGCCTTTGTGTACACTACATCACACTTTCCCCCTTGCATCTGGATTGCTGCAAAGTCCTGTTCTACACAATCCAGCAGCACCTATATGATTTCTTAAAGTGTTATGTGTTAAATGGGTTTGAACCATAAATTAAAGTAAAAGTTTAAATAAGTAAATAAGACTATTTCAGAAAGTCTGTCTGTCAGTCATTTATCCTTTATCATCTATTACTTATCTACTATAGCATCAATACACTCTATTGAAATCATTGGTGATCCATGCTGGCACAGTGGTTAGAATGCAGTATTGCAGGCTAATTCTGCCAACTGCCAGGAATTCGATTCTGACTCAGCCTTCCATCTTTCCGAGGATGGTAAAATGAGGACCCACTGTGCTGACTCTGAAAATCCCTTAGAGAGAGCTTTAAAGCATTGTGAAGTGATATATAAGTGCTATTGCTGTGTGTTAGTGCTAAATTATAGACTGCATTGGAAAGAATCTGGTACTAAATATTAAGGATTAATAAAAAGTAATCTGGTCGTGGGATTTCTTTCTCTATTCAGATGAAGACTCTTGTCAAAGGGTATTTTGTGAGTTCATTTCATCTGATTCATGAAATGTAAACCTCAAAGGACAAGTGTGGGCATGTTTTTTGTGTGTCTGTGTGTGTCTCTCTCTCTGTTTGTATCTGTATCTGTCTATGCATATGTACAGCTGTGGGATGCAGAATCTGTGAAAGATAGAATTAGATAGACATGAAGTGTAAAAAGTATCACCATTTGACAAATGCAAAATGAAGATTTAAAATTATAGTTTGTAAAAAAGACAGGGTGGGTTTTGTTTTATATTTATCTCTTTGTATAAAAGCTAAAAAAGGTGTCTTGGACACCATTTTATCTGCTGCATGAAATGCTAGATTATAGTGTGACAGAATAAATTATGTTCATTGAAGCCACTGGTGATCAAACTGAACTATTCGTAAATTGCAATTCAGTGTTTTTAGATTTGGACCTCTCTTTGACGTTCCTTTGTTTTTTTAAAAAATTCAGTTATAAAGTAACCTGGAAACGTCATATGTTTGTGCTAATATTGCCTTTTTGGAAGACAGGTTTATAGCCATTTTGTTTGTTAGTTTTGAAACTAGTTTAATTTTATTGAATAACATTCAATCGTGGAAAATGATTATACAGTATTTCTTTCTACTTCTCTGTCTACATGGTCCAGCAATATGTATTTACTAGTGCCCTGAAATAATACTTTAGACCTCTAATGAAGTGAACTGAATGTGAAGCTTCTAATAATTCTTATATGACCTCCTTTTCCCTGACCATTTTCCCATAATTACATCTCTGATGTTCTCAAATTGTTTTTTCTCATAAACAATTCACATCTGCTAAAATTACTAGGGTGAAACATGTTAACAATATTACTGTTCTCTTGTTCCCTTACTCTGTCCATTCTTTACATATCTTGATCTACAGAGTATAAAGAGCATCAATCAAAATATTTCCTAAGATATTATGATGGCCGTGGTCTTTGTAAAATTTAACAAATGTACTTCGGGATTACTATTTTATATAAATTGCTTAATACAAAATAATTTCTCCATGTTTATAGCTTAACATACATAAAGATTAGAACATTACCTTCTAATTTGAAAAGGAGTGATATCTAATTATACTTCATGATAAGAAAATTAGGATTATGACTTATGATAGGCAAGAAAACAATTTTCATTTTTATCAAATAGAAATAACCTTTGCTGTCAGGAAAAGTAGCTGTGCTTAAATCAGAGCAAAATGCTCTTTACAACATTGTAACCCAAAGCTCGAAGTTTAGTAATCGCTAAAGTTTAGTAATCGCTTGTGCTGAAATATAGATCCTTAATTGAAGCTGACACAATATTAATTATATTCTTTTTATTTTAAGAAATCAAAGGGGCAATTCACTGAGTCACGGCAGAAAAGGGAGGGAAAAATGCCTGAGATAGTTCACAAGTTGTTTGGAATAGCCTGCATTAGCTGTCAAACACAAGGAACAGTTTAACACTTCCTTCTTCAACTGCAAAAAAGTCTTTTTTTTTTTTTAGAAAAATCCCCAATCAGGCAACAGGGATAGCTGAAAAATTATCTTCAAAATTCGATTTTTATCTCAACACAGTAACGATACAACAGTAAATGTCAAATCGGCAGTTTTTCATTCCCCCCCCCCAAAAAAAAACCTTGTCTATAACTTCTAGACATTCTTTCTCAATTGTTTAGAGCCTGTCTATTCTCTAAAATTGCACAACTCACACACCCAATGTATTGTTATTGGTGTGCAGCTGTTGCCTGTTCTTGAAAACAAATTTCAGAATTGTGCATGTGAGGTTTCCCAGAAGTAAATCAACAGGGGTCATTAAACAAAATGCTATATAGAAACTGAGAATATATAATATTACTATACCATACTTGCGCATTTCAGAAAGCAGATTACAGCAATCTATTCTTTCCAATTTTTCTCAAGGCCAGTTGTAGTAATTCCTTAAGGATCAAAATTGTACCTTTAGGGCATAGTTTTTCTATTAACCATACTAAAATGAATCCATCCCTAAGGGCAAATAGAAATCAAAATGTTTTAAGATGTGTTCATCTTTTACTTCCCTTGCAGTAAGTGTGGCTAGAAAATCAGATTTGCATTAAGGAGAACGAGGTTCAAATTAACTCTAATAAAACCCACTGAGGGATTTTGGACTAGTCATTGACCTCCTTCTACCATATAATTAAGTGGGTCAATGTGGAGATTAGTGTCTTGTGGAACATCCAAAAGGTATTATCTATCCTAGTCAGCTAACCCCAATAAACCCACACCTTAATAAAAATTAATAGGTCATTCAGTTTAAACATGAACATTTTTGAAGTTTAACTATTGATCTGGAAGCCTACATATTTTTGAACTACTGGCTATTAAATCTCTATCTTCTTGTTGTTGTTATCCAAACTATTGCGACCCCATGGACAACATTCCTCCAGGCCTTCCTGTCCTCTATCATCCTCTGGACTCCATTTAACCTCCTGCCTACTGTTTCGGTGACTGCATCCAGCGACCTCATTCTCTGCTGTCCCATTCTTCTTTTGCCCTCAATCTTTCTCAGCATTAGGCTCTTCTCCAGTGAGTCCTTCCTTCTCATCAAGTGGCCAAAGTATTTGAGTTTCATCTTCAGGATCTGGCCTTCTAAAGAGCAGTCAGGGTTGATCTCCTCTGGGACTGATCGGTTTGATCGCCTTGCAGTCCAAGGGACTCGCAGGAGTTGGTAGATCTCTATCTACCAGTTCTCCATATTTATATATCTATCAGGCTGGGTAAAAGATTGTACTGGATTCCTAGTGGATTTTGAAAATGTATCTCATCAGTCTCAATTATCATTAGCCAATTTGTTGGAATAACACTGCCTCCAGATTGCAAAAATTGGACATATTTAGCTTGGAAAAAATACATGGCAGTGCAAGGGGAGATTTGTTGACAGTTTTTTATTATACGTATAAAAGACTAGAAGAGCTGAAGCAGCTGTTCATTGTTTGCATTTAGAACAGAAAACTTTGAATTAATGTTTATTTGCACATTTTGTTCTAGTATTCCAATTCTCATCAACAGAAAGTCAGAAATAGAAAATGGCACCAATAATATCAGGGGAAAACAGAAAGTGGGACCCACTCTGGTGTATGGGAGATCCTTGAGTTTGAGCTGAAAATCTGGAATAGAAATTCTAAGCCTATGACCAAGGAGAAAGGATAAGTCTTTTTGTTTCATGCTACCCAGTCCCTTCCTTATTCAAGATAGCAACTTCATCATTTGACAGTTCAACTAGCATATCATCATGTTTTGAAGGACTCCAAACTGAAACTGGTGGCTCAGTGGCTAAGACGCTGAGCTTGTCAATCAGAAAGGTCAGCAGTTCGGTGGTTCGAATCCCTAGCGCCGCATAATGGAGTGAGCTCCCGTTACTTGTCCCAGATTCTGCCACCTAGCAGTTCAAAAGCATGTAAAAAAATGCAGGTAGAAAAATAGGAACCGCATGAGTATGTTTGGGGTAAAACTGGATTTTAGTTGCATTTATGGCATAGGGACACGGTGGCTCAGTAGCTAAGACGCTGAGCTTGCCGATTGAAAGTTTGACAGTTCGGCGGTTCGAATCCCTAGCGCCAGGTAGCAGAATGAACTCCCATTACTTGTCCCAGCTTCTGCAAACCTAGAAATTCCAAAACATGTAAAAATGCAAGTAGAAAAATAGGAACCACCTTTGGTGGGAAGGTAACAGAGTTCTGTGCACCTTCGGCATTTAGTCATGCTGGCCATATGACCATGGAGACGTCTTTGGGCAGTGCTGGCTCTTCTGCATTGAAACGGAGATGAGCACTGCCTCCTAGAGTCAGGAACGACTAGCACATAAGTGTGAGGGGAACTTTTACCTTTACCTTTAACTAATCTGAAACTTCCAGAAGCTTTAAAAGTTTAATACCTCATGGAGTAATTTGGTATATAAATTGCTTTATATTTTCCTCCTCACCTATAGTCTGCATTTTACTGACATAGTAAGCATGATAGTACTCCTGGTGATAATATTTGAAGAAATTCTTCCTTGTATTTTCTAGTGACTAATGATCTACAGTCTTCTTTACAGATAGTTAAATAAGTGCAATGAAATTTTCCATCAAAGAAGACTGAATTCTGTCTCTCTCATGATAATTTTCCTATGTATTATTCATACAATTGAAATATGAATAGGTGTCAATTGACAGCTCCCTTATGAGAAGCTAGAACTGACTCTTCAAGAAAGAAATGCAATTGCTGGTTTATGGGTGGAATCTCAACAAGGAAGAAAAATCAATACGAATCTGGTTTCAGTCACTCCTTTCAATGGTGGGACAATATATGCCCCCTTTGATCTAATTTTATTGTGTTTGTCAATATTTTATTTGGAGATTACTTCTCAGGCCCATAACTCTCACGGCTACATTGTGTTCACTGAGATCTGAAAAGCATCATTTTGTCAAGGGGTTGGAAGACTTTATGAAAAAAAAGTAGACAACCCTGGGACCTCTTGGATCAGAAAGAAAATAGTTCATTCTGATGTGACCAGAATGAAAAGTAAATTTTAGGCTAAGCATTTTTTTAATCCCAATGCTTCATGGTTCTGTAATCGTCTAAAAAAGACCTATATAGCTTACATAGAAGAATAATTGTAGCGTAGAAAAATAAGTGTAGCACATCAATAGTAAGTCAATATTTGACAGATAAACAGAAAGACCACAGAGTAAAAAAAAAAAAAAGTACTGAGAGCAGAAGTTACTTTTGACTTCCTGCAGGCTTCCCCATTGACTTTGCTTATGGGAAGCTGGTAGGGAGAGCTGTAAAATATGATCATGTTACCGCCAGGATCCTACAAGAGCCACTACTTTCTGAGTAGAACTGATCTGAACCTCATAGAAATTTAAATTCCAAAGGAATAATGAATCCTTGTTTTTTACATTCTTTAAATTAGCTTATTTTAGGTACCTTATTTCAAAAATCATTACAGTATATGCATAATTGTGCTAACTTGAAGGTACAAACAGACAAACAGATAAACACAATGAGAGTTTTAGTAATATAGAGGTGCTCTGTACTCATGCGCAAAAGATGACTATGCAGTATTTAAAATTAATTTGAAATAGGTTGAAATGTCACGAATCAAGGTGAATATATACGTCCCAGGTTAATGGTGCAGGATCTAATCTGTGTTGGTCACAGGGACTAGAGGTTCTGTCTTCCAAGCTTTCGGACTTGTGCTGGAGCTCATATTCAGGGAACTCTCTCTAGCATAGGGAGAGTGCTAGAGAGAGTTCCCTATGCAAACTTGCATCGTCATGGCATCGTCTCGTGACATATTGTGACTTTTTCCCCCCTTTGCTACACCAGGCATAGGCATGGCCAGCGTGTGATGCATCGAAATTGCGGGCCGCAAGTTTGACACCACTGCTCTAGCAGAATGTGTGCTGTTCTCTGTGTGGTATTTATAGTGCCTATTGTAAGTGGCTTTTTAGAGATTGTGGTGTGTTGATGGCTGGATTTAAAGTTTAGCAGTTGTTTGCTTGCGCTGCTCAGCCCTCGCCTTCTAAGTACTTGACTAGGCTGGTGGTAAATCAGGTTGAAATGTGTTGGCTATTCTTTATAGCAAAGAGGTTTTGAATTAAAGTTTGCAAGGTCATTCAATCAAATCACTTCTTTGTATCAAATCACCCAATTGAAATGTTCAATTGGTTCAAGTTAGGTAACTCCAGTTAATTTTTGAAAATGCAGCAGAATTTTGCAATGTACAAACACACTTTTTTGTCAAAGAAGATTGGCAACTTCAGCATTCCAGTTTCCTATAATAATGGGAGAATTTGGCCTTGGTATAAGAAATGAAGCAGAAAACGTAGCTAATAAAATTCTGCCAAGAAAATTCAATGTTTATAGTAAATACCTTCTTTCAGCAACCCAACAGATGACTGTGCAAATAGACATCACAGATGGATAACATTGGACTCTAATTAACAATAAGGAATGATAGAGAAGCTCTACATCCATCAGCGTGACGCTGATTACAGATTGGTTCAGGAATTGCTTCTTACAAAATTACAACTTACTGTATTTTTTGGAGTATAAGACACACCTTTTTTCCTCAAAAAAGAGGCTAGGTGCGTCTTATACATTAAATACAGCATGTTTTTGCCTCCCGAAGCCCCGTCCCCTTAACCAAAATGGCCGTGCATACCCTTATGGAGGCTTTCAGAGAGGTCCTGGGGGCTGGGGAGGGCAGAAATGAGCAAATAAATGGGCTGTTTTTGCCCCCCAGCCCCCAGCAGCACTCTATAAGCCTCCATAAGGCTATGCATGCATTTTTTTGACAAGAAAACGGGCCCGTTTTTGTGAAAAATGGGCCATTTTTTGCTCGTTTTTGGCTCCCCCCCCCACCAGGAGCACTCTGCAAGCTCCCCCCCCCCCCCGGCTATTCATGCCTTTTTTAAAAAATGGGCCCATTTTCTCAAAAAATAGACCGTTTTTGGGAGGTTTGCAGAGTGCAAAAACTTTTTTTTCCTTTCGGAAAGCTCTTTAGTTAGCGTGATTGATGAGAATTAGATTGATCAAGTGCTGTGCCAGCAGAAACAAGTCTTAGGTGCTGCAGATTGTCAGCAAGTTCCTTCTCCAGCACATGGATAAATACACCTGGAAACATCTACCTACCTACCTACTCTCTCTCTCTCCCTACCTACCTACTGTATTTTTCTATCTCTTTCTCCCTCTCTCTCTCTCTCTCTCTCTCCCTTTATCTACCTACCTACCTAACTACTCTCCCTACCTATCTACTGTATTTCTTTCTCTTCCTCTCCCTCTCTATCCCTCTATCTACCTACCAACTTTTTTTTTAATTAGCCTCTTCAAAACCTTGGTGCGTCTTATACTCCGAAAAATACGGAAAACTAAAAAAAAATGGTCCAACAAGATATGGACTGGTAATTATTTTGTAAAGGTATAAAAAGTAAGTTTTTTAAAAGTTATATTTGATAATGTGCCTGAGGAATTCTAGATTTAGATTCACAAGATAAAGATGAAAGCAACCAAACAAAATCTATAAATATAAATTAATACTGAGAGCTACATCAGAAGAAGAAGATATATGTTTTTTAGGTAAAGGTAAAAGTTCTCCTCGCACATATATGCTAGTTGTTCCTGACTCTTGGGGGCGGTGCTCATCTCCATTTCAAAGCTGAAGAGCCAGTGCTGTCCAAAGACGTCTCTGTGGTCATGTGGCCAGCATGACTAAAAGTATATAAATCAAGAAAAAACGTTTTTGTAAAGATGCATAGTTTTATGCAACCTTTTTTCATTCGACCCTCAAGAAAGTTCCTTTATTGATTCACCTAATCTGGCTATGTTAGCCATGCTTTCCATTCTGTTCAGCAACACAAATCAGAGATTTAAGTCTTACCAAGCATATTGGTGTCTTTTAAAGATGCTAGCATAGATCCAAGCTAAAAATGTCAGTTACACTTTGCCTTTCCAAAACTCCAAATAACATTTGCATGGTTTTCCTGTGAAATTGATTTATTTCACATTGAATATTAACTAAACTCTCCATGCTGTGTGATACATTTGCTGCCCAGTCATCATACTGCTTAACAAATTTTCTACCGCTTTTTAAAATAAAATAGAGTAGAGTAGAGTAGAGTAGAGTAGAGTAGAGTAGAGTAGAGTAGAGTAGAGTAGAACAGAACAGAACAGAACAGAACAGAAAAAAACATCTTTGGGATTCGACCGGAAGTTCTCCAGCTGGACAGATGAGGGGTGGGCCCAACGCTCTGGAATGACCTCCCCCCCCCCCGATATCAGAACTACTACCAACCTCCGCTCCTTCCGACAGAAACTCAAGACCCACCTGTTCCAATTAGCTGGCCTGGCCCATTTATAGTCCCATTGTATACCTCCTGGCAAACATTTTATCCCGGGATAGTTTTTTAGGGGTAGTTTTTAATGCATTTTTAAATTTTAAATTTGAACTTTAACTATTATTGTACAGTAAATTATATGTTACCTCCTCCAACCACACCTATATCTATTTCTATATTTATATTTATGTATATTTATTGTGTTTTTAATATGACTGTACACCGCCCCGAGTCCCTTCTGGGAGAGGGCGCGATTTAGAAATCAAATAAAAGTTAAAAAGTTAAAGTTAAAGGGTGTGTGAGCTCTGAAGAGTCTCACATGAACCGTGTCTGACAAATCAATTCCGAGATCCTTTATGGATCAGAATCCCCCAGGGGGGGAGGTGAAGAAGGGGCAGCAACTCATCAGACCCAGAGGGAGTGCAACAGGTCCCTCGTAGGTCGGAGATTTGCTCTCTGAATCAGAGTTGGGGCGGCAGCATGGCAACATGGCTGCACAAGAAGCTGGCTTCCAGCCAAAGCTACTGAGCAGGAGTGTTCAGGATGAGATGAAAGCCTGTTAAGAAGAGCTAATTAACTCACAGTTATAAATCAGAACTTGGAAAAGGCAAAGAATATTAATGGACAGATCTGGATTTTGGCAAAAAGAAAGAAAGAAGGGGGGAAATGGAGGATTGAAACACTAGCCCAAAAAGAGCCATTTGCTTGAAACAATTTGAACACAAAAGGAGAAAGTAGAGAAGTGACAAACCCAGTCAAATACAAACTCTAAATTTGGTTTTGGATTTGAAAAGATTGTGTTTTTAAAAGACGAGGTTGAAATGGAAACCAAAACATACCGAGGAGATTTGCTTCATTCAAATTTCTTCTAACTAACATATCTTAAGCAACTCCAATTAATGAGAGGTGGAATGTAATAAAAGAAAAAAAATCAAGAAAAACACACTATTTTCTCACTGATAACCTAATCTTTCTTGTGTGGCGAATGGAATGAGAAACTCTGAGTAGGAAGATTTAATTATCCAATTGCAATAAATCAGCACTTGGAAAAGCAGGAGGCGAAGAGAAACATGCCGGAGTTTGGATGTATGCAAGTTTGTTCCAATTAAGATATTTTGAGCAACTATAACTAACGAGAGGTGGAAGGTAACAAGGGGGAAAAAATAAAATCAAGAACTGGGAAAATATGAAGTTTTTTTTCTGCAAAGGATCAAGATTGCTCCCGCCTTTCTTCCTCTCAACATCAGCTGAACTAGCTAAATTAAGGTGGACCAGAACTCTGAAATAAGAACTGTGTAATTAACTGTAACTTTGGAACTGGACATTATGGAAAGTTGGGAATTTGAAGAACTATGTGAAATTATTTTAGAAAAATGCATAAATTATTAAAATCAAGTCTAAATAGAATTTTGAACTCAGAGAAGCAGGAACTGAATGAAGAAGTGAAGGAAGAAGGTGGGATAATGAAGGGGTAGAAACGGTGGAAAATAAAAAGCAGACAAAATCTTCATTGGGATTGACAGTGGTATAGGGAAAATTGAAAAGGGGGGATGTGTCCCAACAAAAGGAAATAAAAAGCAGACAAAAGATCTTACTGAGGTTGACAGTGGCATAGGGAAAACTGAAGAGGGTTATGCCCCAACAAAGGGAAATACAAAATATTTCATTGGGTTTGACAGTGGCTTGGGGAAAATTGAAGAGGGTGGACATGTCAAAACAAAGAAAAGGGAGAGGACAGGAATAGAGAAGTGGGACAAAAGACTTACTAGGAAAAAAATCAGACAATTAGAATTTGTTATATGAGGAAATATAAAGCTGAGATACAGTATGTGGTTTACTCCTATACATGATAATAAAATTGAGTTGCTGACTGACTGAATATGATAATGGAAAGATAATTAAATAAAGGTTAAAATATATGGAATATGGACAAATATGAAACTGTTATGGCGAGAATGTAAAGCAGAGGTATGTGATTCACTTTTATACATGATAATGAAGCTGAGTTGCTAATTGATTGAATATGACAATAGAAGGGAAATTAAGAATGGGTTAAAAGTATGGATTAGACATGGACACATATAGAACTCCTAAGATGATGAACAAAGTGAGATGTGTACCACTTGTTATTCTAGACAGTAGATTAAGGAAATTGTAATGAACATTGAACAGTAAGGATTGTTATTTAAAGACAATTAAGGGTAACCTAAGCCAAGATATGGAACAATTGAGAGGAAACATGAAATATACTTACAGTGGGAAATTATTGAGATTATAAAGACAGAATCACCAATTTGGGGCATGTAAGGATGCATAATTATATAAATATAATGATGAGAATAGCTGGGAACTGTAACCAGGTCTATGCCTTGGTCAAAAATAGGCTGGGAGGGAGGTATAAAAATACAATTACTATATATGTCTCTTTTTTAAAAAGGAGAAAGATATATGTTAAAATTAAATATGTATATTGAAAAGGAATCATAAATACCTTCAACATAAAATGGAGCTCGCTCAGAGGCTGAAATACACCAAGCAAATGAGATGAAGAGTGTGAAGTAGAGGAGAAAGGTCAGGGAAGAAGAGAGGGATATGAGAGAGGGCAGGGGGGAAGAGGAGGAGAGAAAGAAGGAGTGGAAAGAGGAGAAAGGAGAAGGAGAGAGGAAGGGGAAGTAGAGAACAGAAGGACGACAGAGGGAAGAAAGGAGGTAGGGAGGAGGAGGAGAGAGGGAGAAGGAAGTGATGGATAAGGTACACATATGGTGTATGGAGAGCAGAAGAGCCAATAGAAGCAGTATGTATGTATGTATGTATGTATGTATGTATGTATGTATGTATGTAATATATAATATTAGAATAGAATAGAATAGAATAGAATAGAATAGAATAACAGAGTTGGAAGGGATCTTGGTGTTCTTCTAGTCCAACCCCCCCACTCAGGCAGGAAACTTTACAACATTTCAGACAAATGGTTGTCCAATATCTTCTTTAAAACTTAAGAGTGTTGGAGCATTCACAACTTCTGGAGGCAAATTGTTCCACTGATTAATTGTTCTAACTGTCAGGAAATTACTCTTCAGTTCTAAGTTGCTTCTCTCCTTGATTAGTTTCCACCCATTGCTTCTTGTTCTAACCTCAGGTGCCTTGGAGAATAGTTTGACTCCCTCTTCTTTGTGGCAACCCCTGAGATATTGGAACACTGCTATCATGTCTCCCCTAGTCCTTCTTTCTCTTAAGCTAGACATACCCAGTTCCTGCAACCGTTCCTCATACGTTTTAGCCTCCAGTCCCCTAATCATCTTTGTTGCTCTTCTCTGCGCTCTTTCTAGAGTCTCCACATCTTTTCTACATCGTGGCAACCAGAACTGAATGCAGGATTCCAAGTGTGGTCTTATCAGGGCATTATAAAGTGGTATTAACACTTCACGTGACCTTGATTCTATCCCTCTGTTAATGCAGCCTAGAACTGTGTTGGCTTTTTTGGCAGCTGTTGCACACAGCTGGCTCAAATTTAAGTGATTGTCTACTAGGACTCCAAGATCCCTCTCACAGTTACTAATATTGAGCGAATGACTGGGATGATATGACCTTTAGATAATTCACTTTCACAACACATATTTGTTTAATCAGAAAAAGGTTGGATGCCCTTCAAGCATCTGGAGAGCTTTTCTTACCTTGTCTGCATCTGCAGATGTTTACAGGGATGGAAACAACACAGGGGATTTGGTGCACTTTTAAAATACTTTACTCAACCTTTGAAAATGGCTTGACTTTGCTCAGTTTTATTTCAACCCTAAATCTGAACTGTGTGTTATTCTCTATAGCAAACTTTTTCACGCTGTGCTTATTATTTTATCATCATGGCATTTACTAAAGGTTTAATATTTTGCTTATTGAACTGTGACCATCTACATCTCTACGTACATTATTATTTCATTATGTTTGAACTTGGGAGTTTTCACACAATCTATACTAAACAAATTATGAAAGCAGCACCAATTACAGTAAATGATAAAGTTAAGTTGATAATTGAAGCCAAATATTTTGCATATGGCAATTCTAAATAGAAAGAATTATGTAAGGATTTAATCATTGTGATTGGTAGTGATTGGATCTTAATCTGGGTTTGACCCCATATATAGATTCTATATTTAGTCATATGCCTTGTAAATTACATGTATTGTTTTATTAGATTGATATGACTGGCACATTGTAAAGATCCAAGGCAACTAGTATTGCCTTGAGGGATTATCTGAATCTTGATGATAATTTATGAAGCAATGCCTTGATTTGAACTTCATCAGTGTTTCAGATGAATCATTGAAATGGCTGGCTTGATTCATCAGTTCTGTCTCTCAATTACAAATACCCTTATATTCCTCTTCCTAGTCAGAGGCTCCATAGCAGTTAGGAGGGAAATGTTGTTTTGACCTACCTAGAAGGAAGATGTTGCCTGGAGTTTTGTCAAATTCAAGTATCCCTTTTGAACAGTGGTGAAATCTAAAAGGTTTTTGCCACTGGTTCTGTGGGCGTGGCTTGATGGGGGCATCATGTGACTGGGTGGGCGTGGCCAACATTTTTTCACTTTTCAAAACATTCTGCTGGTTTGGGCGGATAGGCAGGAAAAAAATGCTTTAAAAAGTGGGGGAAAAGTTTGACGATTGCACGGCTCACAGCTGATGTGCATGATCGTCAGAAGCTCTTTTTTTCACTTTTTAAAGCATTTTGCCCTGCCTATTCGCCCAAACCGGCAGGGAAAAAAAATGCTTTAAAAATGGAAAAGAAAGTTTCTGACAATCACACGGATCAGCTGTAAGCCGCACAATCAGCAAAATGGCAGTACCTATCTATCTACTTGCCAGCAATGCTTCAAACTGCTAGTAGCAAAAGCTAGGGACGAGAGATGGGAGCTCATCCTGTCCCTGGACTCGAACCACAAAAGTGCTGTCAATCACTTAGGGCATCCAGCATCATTAAGCCTCTGCACTACTGAATGCCCCCAATACCTTGGTGAAATCATGTCAAATGGTCTTCAGTATACTGCTGGACTACCTGAACTGTCCAGGTGGATCTTGTAACTTTGATCATCTAGATTCAGGGTGTCAAACTCAAGGTCAGGGGCCCAGTTCTGGTCTGCAGGCAGGGGTGGGTTCCTGTCAGCATTACTACCAGTTTGGTTCCTTAAAGAATTTGCGCAAGCGTGCTCACTTCACTGACACGCATGTGCACATTTGCACTTAAAAAAGGAGGAAAAAATGACATTTTTTCAATGGAGATTGTTCTGCGCATGTGCAGAACAGAATTTAAAAATGTGGGCACCCAGGATAGAACCGGTACAGTCACGTGTCCAGCCGAGTTACTACCTATTTGGCCGAACTGGTCGAACCCACCTCTGTCTGCAGGGCTACCCTGGAACCAGTGGAGGACCAGCCCACAGTGCTTCTGCCAGTAAACATGGAGTGGCCCTCCAGAGCTCCGTTTTCACTGGCAGAGGGTTGCAGGAGGCAGTGGCAGCCAAAAATGGAGCTCAGGGTCCGTTTTCACTAGCAGAGCACCAGGGCCGCTACAGGAGCCCTAACATGGGTAATGTCAAGTTGGCCATGCCCATCCTGGCCACGCCTTCCCCTTGAGTTCAACAACACAACCCTGATCTGGCCCTCAATAAAATCGAGTTTGACACTCCTGATCTAGATATGCTAAGGAACTAAGCTCAGCAGCAGTTGTTCCTTAAATTTCCACCACACTCTTCTTTGTTCTATCATTTCCTAGCGTGTGATTATTCCACTTCCTGTGAATAGGTGGATGCTGCCCTAGTACATGATAAATCACATGTATTCTGAGTGGTATGTCCTCACTACTCATAGCCTAACCTGGATAAGCTATCTATGGATGTTGTGTTTGTTGATTTGAAATGAGATCCTTGCTACTTGAAAGCTGTTTGAGAAGAGCATTTTCTTCTTTCACTCACAAGTGTTATCCTCTACCAAATATGATAGCGTTCAAGAATCCATGGAAAGTCACATCTAAGCATCCTAGCAAGACGTAAGCGAGGTAAGATGTCAGCATCATAAGAATCTAACTTAAGCCTGCTAGGATCACATCTTCTGCCTCTGAGCCACTTGTTGCCTTTTCTTCTCAAGTGAGTGTGGAAGCACCAGGAAAGATGAAGTTTCCTGAGAAACGGGTGTCCAGATTCCTTTTATTTCAGTTGTCAGTCTGCTTTCCATTATTCTGCTCCCCTGATTCATTCTTATTCTGTGTCTCTCTCTTTCTTTTTCATGTACCACAGAAAACTCGTGCACAAGGGCATGAATTTCTACTTCTACATTCGAATGCATGCAGAGCCCTCTCTGTGGGCTCGTGCACTGTCACCAGCTGGTCTTCTGGTTTCTGCCAGCCAGATGATCTTCATGGATGCCAGAGAGCTGGAAAATGGCCTGAGAATGGCCCAAAAATGGCCAAAAGCAGCCAGAAAATAGGATGTTTTTGGGCAGTTTTCAGGCTATTTTGGGGGGCATTTTCAGGCCATTTTTTCAGGCTGTTTTGGGCTGTTCTTTGGGCTGTTTGTGGCTCAAAAATGGCATGAAAACACCCCACAAAATGGCCTGCAAACTGCCCCCAAAACAGCCAAAAAGAGACATGCCCCTGCCAGCTAGCAGGGTTTCCTGTGCTCAGGCGCATGCACATGCATTCTGGTTTGGACACTCTGTGCCAAAAAGGTTTGCCATCACTGTTCTAGTGCTATGTAATTTTGGTAACTTTAAGACTTGTTGACGTCAACTCCCAGAATTCCTGGAGTTGGCTGAAATCCATAGGTCTTGGATTGCCAAGGTTGGACACACCTGGTCTACGTTGTTTTGATCATGCTCCAGAATCAGATGCTTTGTTCAGCTAGTGAACAAGCAGCCCTAGACAGCAAGCAAAGTACTCCACACCCCAAATGGGTGCAACCACCAACAAAATTATCTTCTTCAGATAGGTGGAAGTCCAAGGAAGCTTGGATATGCAGAGTTGGAATTCTACACAGTACTTATTTTCCCAAAACAGAATTCCATTGCATTCAGTGAGAATTATAGCTGCAGAGCCATTAATAACAGGGATGCAATGGTTCAGTGGTTAAAGATGCTGAGCTTGTCAGCTGGAAGCCCAGGTTTGAGACCTGAGTGCTGCGTGATGGGCTGAGCTCCTATTACTTGTCCCAGCTTCTGTCCACCTAGCAGTTCGAAAGCATAGAGATGTGAGTAGATAAATAAGTATCATTTCAGTGGGAAGATAGCAGCATTCTGCATACTACATATATTGGCATACAGTCATGCTGGACGCATGACCATGGCAATGTATTCGGACAATGCTAGCTTTCTCAGCCCAGAAATGGAGATGAGCGCTGCTCCCTAGAATCAGGTGTGACTGGACAGGGGAAATCGTTACCTTTGGCAAATAATAAGAGTGTTAATAAATGGGATAATACATAAGGAAATAGGACAACAGGGATCCTTCCATAATCAGAGTTGGATTATTATTATTTAAGTGCCATTGTGGCACAGTGGTTAGAATGTAATACTGCAGGCTACTTCTACTGACTGCCAGGTGCCAGTAGTTTGGCAGTTCGATTCCCATTGGCTCAAGGTTGACTCAGCTTTCCATCCTTCCGAAGTCAGTAAAATGAGATTCTTGGGGACAATATGCTGATTCTGTAACTGCTTAGAGTTGGCTGTAAAGTACTGTAAAGCGGGATATAAGTCTAAGTGCTATTGTTATTATTCACAAAAGTAGCCTACTCACCATTTAAGTACTTTGTTTGCAAAAATACAGGTAGTCCTCGACTTACAACAGTTTTGTTTAGTGACTGTTTGAAGTTACGATGGTAATGAAAAAAGGGACTTATGACCAGTTTTCACACTTACAATTGTTTCAACATCTCCGTGGTCACATGATTAAAATTAAAACTCTTGGCAACTGACATGTATTTATGACAGTTTACAGTATCCCGGGTCATGTGATCACTTTCAGACAAGCCAAAGTCAACGGGGAAAGCAGATTTACTAAACAACCATGTTACTAAGTTAACAATTGCAGTGATTCACAGCTTCAGTTCTCAGAGCTTAGTACAGCTAAGCCACACCCAGGCCCTTTACTGTCCCAGCTCCCATTGGCTAACCTTGTTACTAAGCCCTATTCATTGGCTGACTTTGTTACCATGTCTCTGCCAGTCATGAATTCTCTGACAAGTTGTAAATGTAAAATAAGATAGGAAGAACGTGCATATCGTAGCTTATGATTTCTTCTAACCGTTTTACCAGCAATGGCTATTAAAGGCATCTTTTGTTGTTGTTTTTCTGTGTAACAAAGTAATATGGACATATTCTCACTAGACACTAATCGGAGTGTGTGCATATGGATTACCTCTGTGTAGCTGGTAACCATGGCGGCTCCATTGTACATCATTTGCTCGCTTGTATGAGTGTGTTACTTTTGTGTTGCACCTGTGTATGTTTTTGTTTCTAGGTGTAATGAGAAACAAAGGGAGTGAGGCATATGCTTCAGTCTGGGTTATGTGATCAGGATGGAGGGGAATCTCCCATCTGCAAAAGTAGCCAAAATGTTTAGAAATTTAGTGCCAAATTGTTGGAAATGTGATTACGAATCAGGCACATACTACCATATGTGGTGGTCGTGCCAGAAAACAAAAGAATATTGGCAGAAAATTCAAAGGTGGCTGATAGAGATAACAGAAGAGGAAATGGAATTCAAACCAGAACTATTTCTTTTGGGAATCATAAACGATAAACATAACAAGGGGGTAATCTACTTAATAATACCTATTATTACGGCAGCAAGAATGGTCTTTGCCCAAAACTGGAAAAACAGGGAAATTCCACAAGAGGAGGAAGTAATTAGGAAAATTCCGATTTGTGTTGAAATGGATAAATTGACATGGGAATTGAAGAACAAAGACGAATCAGACTATTATAAGATCTGGGATAAATTTTATCAATAGTTGGAACAAAAAAGGAAAGACCCCAAATAAGCAATGATTAAGATTTATAGACTGGAGATTAGAATTATGTAGGAAATTATAACAGTGAAAACGTATAAGACAAGAACAAAGCACCAAGGATGGAAATACGATATCCTTATATTTGTAAATACTGAATAGACCAATTGTAAATAAGCATGGGGGTTATAATAGTTAACTTTATATTTTAGTATGTATGGCAAAGACATTGGCAGGATGGTTACACTGCGTCCAATGTTTTAATGTGTGTCTAATTTTAAAAAAAAGGATGGAGGGGAACTTGGAAGGCGATAGCAATATTCCGATATTCCAAGCAACTGCAAAAAGGTCTCTACCGCAAGAATGCATTATTCATGTGCTACATTTTACTCTGCAGCTCCCAGTTGAATCTGGCTGGGTTTTCAGCTTGACCTTTTGCCAGGTTCCCCAGTTTCCCCAACACAACACCTGATGTAGATTGTTTTCAAACAGTGGTCAGGACGTGGATGGACTGAGTCCCGAGCTATTTGCATGATTTCTTTACCACTTCTGTCGGGTTAGGGGGAAAAAAAAGAAATAAACATGCATAATTTAACTTTATAAAATATTAAAGCAGGGGTTAATTGCTTTTTATCTACCAGAGTGCACTTACAATCATTGGCTAGGGGACGTATGATCACATCTAGCTTATTCCTGAACAAACCACGCCATTAGAATATTGCTTCCTTCCCTCCCCTATAAGAAAAAAAACAACCAAGAATTCTCAGTTTGTAAAACTGTAAATTAAGTGGATAATGGCCTTGCAGGTTCAGTACCTTTACATAGCTAAGGACCAGGGAGGGAAGATATAATTAAAGATCTAAATTTCAGGGCAGGGACGAGGTGAAAAGAAAGGTTAGGAGACTGGTTAAGAAGCTAACTTTTTTCCACATCCATTGGACCTTACCGGAAAAGTGGGGTGGGGGGAAGATGCTATTCTTAGTTCTCTAAGTAATAAAGCATTCAAAACTATGGAACAAAATCTCAGCCCAGTTTCTTTCCTTCCTAATGTTTTTAAAAAGAAGTTGATTCTGCAAACAAAAATGAATAAGTTTCTTTACTTGATGTGGTTTCATCTAAAGATTAGAATAATAAGCATGCCAAGCATGTTGACTCAGACAGATTGGTCAGTTTGAAAAGATGGTAGTTTTGTCACCACAAAGTTTCTTTTCAACCAGCAGATAACTTTAATTTAATTAGATAGATAATAGAATAGAATAGAATAGAATAGAATAGAATAGAATAGAATAGAATAAGAGTTGGAAGGGACCTTGGATGTCTTCTAGTCCAACCCTTCCAGTGTTGAGCATTCACAACTTCTGGAGGCAAGTTGTCCCACTGATTAATTGTTCTGTCAGGAAATTTCTCCTTAGTTCTAAGTTGCTTCTCTCCTTGATTAGTTTCCACCCATTGCTTCTTGTCCTACCCTGAGGTGCCTTGGAGAATAGTTTGACTCCCTCTTCTTTGTGGCAACCCCTGAGATATTGGAACACTGCTATCATGTCTCCCCTAGTCCTTCTTTCTCTTAAGCTAGACATAACCAGTTCCTGCAACCGTTCTTCATATGTTTTAGTCTCCAGTTCCCTAATCATCTTTGTTGCTCTTCTCTGCACTCTTTCTAGAGTCTCCACATCTTTTCTACATCGTGGCGACCAGAACTGAATGCAGTATTCCAAGTGTGGCCTTACCAAGGCATTATAAAGTGGTATTAACACTTCATGCAATCTTGATTTTATCCCTCTGTTAATGCAGCCTAGAACTACATTGGCTTTTTTTGCAGCTGCTGCACACTGCTGGCTCATATTTAAATGGTTGTCCATTAGGACTCCAAGATCTCTCTCACATTTACTACTATTGAGCAAGGTACCACCTATACTGTATCTGTGCATTTTGTTTTTCTTGCCTAGAACCTTCCTTTTTTCACCATGGAATTTCATTCCGTTAGATAGCGCCCAATGTTCAAGTCTGTCAAGATACAGGTGAAACTCAAAAAATTAGAATATTGTGCAAAAGTTCATTTATTTCAGTAATGCAACTTAAAATGTGAAACTAATATATGAGATAGATGCATTACATGCAAAGCAAAATAGTTCAAGCCATGATTTGTCATAATTGTGATTATTATGGCTTCCAGCTCATGAAAACCCCAATTCCACAACCTCAGAAAATTAGAATATTGTAGAAAGGTGCAATATTCTAGGCTCAAAGTGTCCCACTCTAATCAGCTAATTAAGCCATAACACCTGCAAAGGATTCCTGAGCCTTTACATGGTCTCTCAGTCTTGTTCAGTCGGAATCACAATCATGGGAAAGACTGCTGACCTGACAGTTGTGCAGAAAACCATCATTGACACCCTCCATACGGAGGGAAAGCCTCAAAAGGTGATTGCAAAAGAAGTTGGATGTTCCCAAAGCGCTGTATCAAAGCACATTAATAGAAAGTTACGTGGAAGGGAAAAGTGTGGAAGAAAAAGGTGCACAGGCAGCAGGGATGACCGCAGCCTGGAGAGGATTGTCAGGAAAAGGCCATTCAAAAGTGTTGGGGACTTTCACAAGGAGTGGACTGAGACTGGAGTCAGTGCATCAAGAGCCACCACACACAGACGGATCCTGGACATGGGCTTCAAATGTCGTATTCCTCTTGTCAAGCCGCTCCTGAACAACAAACAATGTCAGAAGTGTCTTACCTGGGTTAAAGAAATACAATACAATACAATACAATACAATACAATACAATACAATACAATACAATACAATACAATACAATAGTAGAGTTGGAAGGGACCTTGGTGGTCTTCTAGTCCAACCCCCTGCCTAGGCAGGAAACCCTATATCATTTCAGACAGATGTCTATCCAACATCTTCTTAAAGACTTCCAGTATTGGGGCATTCACAACTTCTCGTGGCAAGCTGTTCCACTGATTAATTGTTCTAACTGTCAGGAAATTTCTCGTCAGTTCTAAGTTGCTTCTCTCCTTGATTAGTTTCCACCCATTGCTTCTTGTTCTACCCTTAGGTGCCTTGGAGAATAGTTTGACTCCCTCTTCTTTGTGGCAACCCCTGAGATATTGGAACACTGCTATCATGTCTCCCCTAGTCCTTCTTTCTCTTAAACTAAACATACCCAGTTCCTACAACTGTTCTTCATATGTTTTAGTCTCCAGTCCCCTAATCATCTTTGTTGCTCTTCTCTGCACTCTCTCCAGAGTCTCCACATGTTTTCTACATCGTGGCGACCAGAACTGAATGCAGTATTCCAAGTGTGGCCTTACCAAGGCATTGTAAAGTGGTATTAACACTTCACATGATCTTGATTCTATCCCTCTATTTATGCAGCCTAGAACTGTGTTGGCCTTTTTGGCTGCTGCTGCTGCACACTGCTGGCTCATATTTAAATGGTTGTCCACTAGGATTCCAAGATCCCTTTCACAGTTAATATTACTGAGCAAGGTACCATCTATACTGTACCTATTCATTCCATTTTTGTTGCCTAAATGTAGAACCTTACTCTTTTCACCATTGAATTTCATTTTATTAGATAGTGCCCAATGTTCAAGTTTGTCAACATCCTTCTGTATCTTAAGCGTATCTTCTGGAGTGTTGGCTATTCCTGCCAGCTTGGTGTCATCTGCAAATTTGATGAGTTCCCCATTTATTCCCTCATCTAAATCATTGATGAAGATGTTGAAGAGTACTGGGCCTAAAACAGAGCCTTGGGGTACTCCACTGCATACTTCCCTCCATGTAGATGCAGTTCCATTGAGGACTACATGTTGAGTGCGGTTGGTCAGCCAGTTACGAATCCATCTGGTGGTGATGCTGTCTAACCCACATTCTTCTACTTTATCTAGTAGTAGGTTATGGTCTACCTTATCAAAAGCCTTACTGAAGTCCAAGTAAACTATATCGACGGCATTCCTCTGGTCCACTAATTTTGTCACATTATTAAAGAATGCAATAAGATTAGTCTGGCATGATCTGTTTTTGACAAACCCATGTTGGCTTTTGGCTATTACTTTGTTTGCTTCTAGGTGTTCGCAGATTCGTTGCTTGATTATTTTTTCCAGAATCTTTCCTGGTATTGAGGTCAGGTTGATAGGTCTGTAGTTTCCTGGATCTATTTTTTTCCCTTTTTTTGAAGATGGTCTGTTGCTCAGTGGTCCAAAGTCCTCTTTTCTGATGAAAGCAACTTTTGCATCTCATTTGGAAACCAAGGACCCAGAGTATGGAGGAAGAATGGAGAGGCACACACTTGAAGTCTTGCTTGAATGCTTGAAGTCCAGTGTGAAGTTTCCACAGTCTGTGTTGAGTTGGGGAGCCATGTTGTTAGATCGGGAAAGGCACACACAGGCTAACGGTAACAACAGCTTTTCATTAACTCAGTAGCAACTATGTACAATCCAGTGAAGGTTGAGTCTGAGAGCAGCCCTTTTATAGGGAGATGTCAGGCCCTTCGACCAATGAGATTAAACCTCTGTTCCCGCCGGAACAGAGGACCTTGGTGGAAACCATTATAGCTAAGGCTAGTATCTAACACATGCCATCTGCTGGTATTGGGCCACTGTGCTTCATTAAGACCAGGGTCAAGGCAGCCGTCTACCAGGAGATTTTGGAACACTTCATGCTTCCTTCCGCAGAAGAGCTTTACGGGAATGCTGACTTCATTTTCCAGCTGCCGACACTGCCAAAAGCACCAAAGCCTGGTTCAATGACCGTGAGATTACTGTGCTTGATTGGCCAGCAAACTCGTCTGACCTGAACCCCATGGAGAATGTATGGGGCATTGCCAAGAGAAAGATGAGAGACATGAGACCGAACAATGCAGAAGAGCTGAAGGCCATTATTGAAGCATCCTGATCTTCCATAACACCTCAGCAGTGCCACAGGCTGATAGGTTCCATGCCACGCCGCATTGAGGCAGGAATTGCTGCAAAAGGGGCCCAAACCAAGTACTGAGTACATATGCATGCTTATACTTTTCAGAGGTCCGATATTGTTCTATGTACAATCCTTGTTTTATTGATTGCATGTAATATTCTAATTTTCTGAGATTGTGGATTTGGGGTTTTCATGAGCTGTATGCCATAATCATCACAATTATGACAAATCACGGCTTGAACTATCTTGCTTTGCATGTAATGAGTCTATCTCATATATTAGTTTCACCCTTTTAAGTTGCATTACTGAAATAAATGAACTTTTACACGATATTCTAATTTTTTGAGTTTCACCTATAGATAGAGAGATAGAGAGATAGAGAGATAGAGGGATAGATCGGTAGGTAGGTAGGTAGGTAGGTAGGTAGGTAGGTAGGTAGGTAGGTAGGTAGGTAGATAGATAGATAGATAGATAGATAGATAGATAGATAGATAGATAGATAGATAGATAGACAGACAGACAGACAGACAGACAGACAGACAGACAGACAGACAGACAGACAGACAGACAGCTCAATTATAACACCTTTTTAATTTGTCTTGCTATTTGAGAATATAGAAAGAAGAAAGCTAAGAAATAGTTTTGTGTATAGGTAGTCCTCGACTTACGACTGCAATTGAGCCCAACATGTCTGTTGTTAAGTGAGACAGTTCTTAAGTGAATTTTGCCTCATTTTACAACATTTCTTGCTACAGTTGTTAGGTGAATCACTGTGGCTATTCAGTTAGTAACACTGTTGTTAAGTGAATCTCGTTTCGCCATTGACTTTGCTTGTCAGAAGATTGCAAAAGATGATCATGTGACCCTGGAAAACAGGGTCACATGAGTGAAGTGTGAAAATGTTCATAACTCACTTTTTTCAGTGTTGTTGTAATTTTGAATGGTCGCTAAATGAACTGTTATAAGTCGAGGACTACTTGTAATATGTTGGCAGATATGAAATGCTGAAGAGATCTGTAGTTTTCTTTTGGAAGTCTAAACTAGATTTATTTCCCACACAATGTTTTTTTTTTAAATGTCTTCAAGCTTAGTCTTTGTGTTGGCAAAATATTCTCGACAACATCTCTGAGTCATTAATGCCACTGGGAATTATTGATCAGTTTGTCTGAGGAAGGAAGTTGCATAGGTACTAACATTTAGTTAAATGATTAAATTAGGTCTCATTAAAGGAGGAACAGAAAGAGCAAAACAAGCAAAACTCTCTCTGGTATAGATTTGAAAGATTCAAAGTGGCATAACACATCTTTCCCCATTTTCATTTTTTTACAAGGCTGTGATAAGGGAGGTTTGAGAGCTGGTTGACTAGTAATGGAGTAGTAATACTATGCTTGATCTATTTCAATGTTTCTCAATCTTGGTTATTTTAAGATCGATGGACTTCAACTCCCAGAATCCCCCCAGCCAGCTGGGGGAATTCTGGGAGTTGAAGTCCACCGTTCTTAAAGTTGCCAAGGCTGAGAAATAATAGCATATTTTATTATGTCTATTCACTGGTACACTAGTTATGTTTAATTTCTATGTTGGCTTGCAAAATATGTAGAATTCCCTAATACACACTTTTTGTAAGCAACTTTTTCTAACAAGCATAGCATTTTACGTTTATTGTTGAGCTCAGGGACTGCTTTACATTGCAAAATTGGAAGAACAAAGGCAGAGGAAAATATGTGTCTCAAGCCCTCAAAGTTCTATTAAAATGCAGCCCAAACAAAACATGTTGATCCGTTTTAAGGGTTATTTAATTATTTAAAGCCATTTACATAATGCATGGAGTCATGTGTCTGTATTCACACATTCAAGCAAATGTATAAAAGCAGTCATCGTTTCCAACGTTTTCAAAATATGTGCAGCCCTTTTTAATTGGCTCTTTGGTAATAACTTTATTAGATTTTTTTAAACAAAGAAATATTTAATGTGAAGAAAAGAAGGAAAAAAGAAAGAAAGAAAGAAGCAAAAAAGCAGAAAGAATAAGAAAGAAAAAAGAAATACAAAGAAATGGCTTTCTTTCTTTTTTTTACAACAGTGAAAGGCAGAAATCTAAGTAAAGCTCTTACTCTGTTTATAACATAACTAATTCATATATATATTTTCCAACCATCAAATCCATCTAATTTCATTTTTTTTCTATTTTGTGCAAAAGGGTTTCCAAAAGGCAGTAAATTTAATTACTGTTTCTAATATTGTCATTTTAGCCACCTCTGCAAGCTTTGTCATCTTCACTGAACACTCTTCCACTGAGGATAATATCAAATCTGTCCACCATTGTGCACATAAGAATCTTGCTGTAGTTATTATGTATTTTAAAAAGTTCCATAAGTCTTTCCCCCCATTTTTTTGGATTTTTTGATGTTTCCCAAAAGAAACATCTCTGGTTTCAGTTCTATATTAATCTTTAAAAATTTCTGAATTAATGAATCCAAAATTACAAGCCCACCAAGCATAATAAAAAGTTCCCTCTTATTCACATTTCCAGTGTAATTCATTTAGAGGGGTTTTCCCATGACGAATACCAAAGGTACATCATTATATAAATTTATCGTTAAGATGATCACATAACATAAATTTCAGTACTTTCATCCCTGTATGTATCCCATTGATCAATATGTATGCTATAACCAAACTTTTTAGCCAGTTTTATCATTCATTAATAATCCAATAAATCCAGAGTTTATTGCTTTGGTACAAGGACAACTATATAAATTGGATGGATGGATGGATGGATGGATGGATGGATGGATAGATAGATAGATAGATAGATAGATAGATAGATAGATAGATGATAGATAGGTAGGTAAGTAGGTAGGTAGGCAGGCAGGCAGGCAGGCAGACAATATCTGTTGCATCACCTACTCTTTCATCCAAACTAAACAACAAGCTGCAAAATATAATTTCAAATTAGGTAAAGCCAATCTCTTCTTTCTTTACTATCTTGAAAGACCTTACATTTGACCTGTGTTTTTTCTTTGGCCCCGCCACACAAATTTAGATATATCTTTCTGGCATTCTTTAATTAGTAAATCAAACCAGGTCTCAAACAAAACTTTGTCTGAAACAAAAATAACATTTTAGGCCTAGACATCCTTAATTGGGATGGTTAATTATGTCACAAATCCATCATTTCTGGACAATTTCAAAGATTCCTTATATAGTCAATGGGGGAAAAAAATATTTCGGGTCAGTTCCCTGATAATAGAAGGAAATGAAGTCAGAGATCAGAGAAAAAGGTTGTCAGCTGATGTTTTTCAGCTTCTTCTCTATTTAAAACTCTATTAATGAAAGCACTGAAACCTAAACTATAATTTCTCATGAAAATGGGTTTCTGTGATTGCATAATCAGATATTGTTATATTATTATATTTTTTGTAATTAATTAGCTTGTGTATGTTTGTGTGTGTGTTTATCTATATTTGTATTGTTTGTTGTGTAAACCAGATCTCTCCTCTATCAGCTGTTTATGTTGCAATGTAGTCTTTCTATTACTTATACATTGCAAATCAGTGGTGAAATTCAAAACTTTTTACTACTGGTTCTGTGGGCACGGCTTGGTGGGTGTGGTGTGGCTTGGTGGGCATGGCAGGGGAAGGATACTGCAAAATCTCCATTCCCACCCCATTCTGGGGCCAGCCAGAGGTGGCATTTGCCAGTCCTCCAAACTACTCAATATTTTCACTACCAGTTCTCCAGAATCTGTCAGAACCTGTTGGATTTCACCCCTGCATTGCATGCAATTTATAATTTGATGTTGAATGGATCAATTTCAAAGTTATCTCAGAAGCTTGTAAAGCAGAGGGGCCATTTTCTTGAATGTAACATAACAGATAGAAGTGACTGCGATGTGGAAACAGGATTCACCATACATAAATGAGCAAACCAATGAAAAGTTTTTCATAAATAAAGTCTGCCATAATTAATATAGAACTTTAACTCATTGGAGCTGTAGCAAAACTACCTAGCTGAAGATTTAGGTCAGAGACAGTGAAAGCTTTTGGGTCAGGTTTAGTGATATAAATTTAGGCACAATTCCTTGCATTGACTTTCTTTCGTACATTATCAAGCAAAGCACAGAAGCACTTAATTCAAGAGAAGGAGCGTTATATTCAGAGTGGAAGAATATATTTTATTGATATGGTTATATAAGCATTTTGAACAAGGAATTCCTAATGAAAATCCTCTTTCCTTATCAGGTGATTGGATCAGCCCCTTTCTCTTACTGTAGTCCAACTTATAGGGAAGTTAGTAGAATATCAATTCATATGTACAAAGCAGTGGCCTCGGCGTCACCCATATGGACGCGTGCAGTGTGCGCATGCGTCATACTTGCCTGTGACACTTCCGCAAGCATCCGTGATGCTCCAGCTGCTCGGCGGAGCATCGCACAGGCACCATATGCGCCATGCACATGCATGGAAGCGCCAAAGGCTTAAAGGATAGGTAAGGAGCTCAGGCGGGCAGGCGGGCCCTGCGTAGCACCATACCCGTTGCTCCGGGTAGGCTCCAGTACACCCGTACCGGGGCGTACTGCCTGCAACCCACCACTGGCACAAACAAACAAAACCACAAGAAGATGCATGAAAGGATCAAGGTATTGATTTCAATCTGTCACAGAATTGAAATCAGTATTTCTATAATTCATAGCATTTTTTTGAACAAATCTCAAATTTACCATCAATTGTTACAGTATATGTCACCCAACTCTCATATTATGACCTTCTAAATCCAATAACCTTCTATTTCTTAACAACATCCATTCTTTCATCCAAACTAAACAATAGGCAGAAAAATGTTATTTTAAATTTGGTAAACCCTCTTTCTTTCACATGTAAGGTATATTATAATACTTCATATTTTATTTGTTTTCTTCTCTGCCATATAAATTTAGATATAACCTTTTCCATTATCTAAATGGTACATCAGTTATCAAAAATATATTGTTTGAAAGCAAAATATCATTCTAAGTAAAATATTAATCTTAATTATAGAAATTCTACCCAACAGTGCCAATTGTAATTGATTTCATATTGTTGTATCTTTTTCTTACTTCATTCCATATTAAAACCTTTCTTATTCACCAGTTGTATTTGATCTTGTATCTTCATGTTTTTGTTAACATATTTATCTTCTGTTTATTAATCTTGAAAGCTGTTGATGAACCACAGTGGTTCAGTAGAATTGTTATGTGTTGTGCCATCTTGAAATATGCAGCAAATACCTTAAATATAACCTTATTTGTACCTGTTGGATATTAAATGAAATGCAAGTTTGGAAAAGTCCCTCTTCTCCACAGCAAATTTCCCTGAAATCGCAGCTGACACTCATTCTGAATACTGACCTTACTCCCAGAGAGGTATTTGTCCTTTGGAGAATAGGATTACCTCAGAGGGCGCATGTACAACAAAGTAATCTTGCTAGGTGTGAATGTTGTCATGTGCAGTGATTGTTGATAAATGACTCCTTCTTCTATTGGATGCAGCAAATCAAAAATAGAGAGAAAATGAGACGCTCTCCTTATTTGCCAGAGTACATGCTGTTAAGTTAGGCTCACTATTGTCCAATACAGTGACATATCTTTTACAATGGCAAGTTGAAGGAGATTAGGTTTAAAATGAGGGTGAAGGGTGAAACAGAAGAGTGCACGTCTAGTATCTCTGGACAAAATTGAAAGAGATAGATAGATAGATAGATAGATAGATAGATAGATAGATGGATGGATGGATGGATGGATGGATGGATGGATGGATGGATGGATGGATGGATGGATGATAGATAGATAGATGATAGATAGATGATAGATAGATGATAGACGATAGATAGATGATAGATAGATGATAGATAGATAGATAGATGATAGATCAATAGACAGATGATAGAAAGATAGATAGATAGATAGATAGATAGATAGATAGATAGATAGATAGATAGATAGATAGATAGATGATAGACAGACAGACAGACAGACAGACAGACAGATGATAGAACTAGATACAATGACACCTCTATGTCTGTATTTGGTGTTTTCTGAAAAAAAATCTATTGTTAATCTTAGGTACTCTGCCATGTAAGGTAAAAAGATTTTTGGTTGATGACTTGGATTATTTTTTCACACGGTAATTTTATTTAAGCAGGAGAACACTAAGTAAACTTGGAATTAATAGTCCAAAAGTCACCTTCTCATCCAGAGTAGAAAGTATGTGCTATATGGAATATTACATATTTGGTGGTGGTGGGAGTGCTTTTGCTTTATGCACAATAGTTTTCTGTTCATTTTTTCCCTTTCTCCTATTCTTTCTCTATAGCCTAGTTTTATTTCAAATATCCTCTAACCCTCCAACATAGCTTTAGGAAATTCCCAGGTCTCAAGAGGAAGTAAAAGCTAGCTTCATAGGCAAGTAACATCTTTATATACATGTTTTTTTGAAAAAAACAAAATGGCACACAAAATGATTATAGTCTAAAAAATGTCTTTTTTCAAGTAGTTTCCAAAGCACCTGCTTTGGGAGATGACTGATGATTACATTTTAAACTGGTGAATCTGTACAATTTAGAGCAGACATTTCAAATGTCTGTTAGTTGTCTTTCTAATTCTAGTTACATATACTTTTCTAGTAATAAATATCTAGTCTTTTTACCTCCCTAATTCTATTGCAAATAACAGTTTCACCCTCAGCTGCCTTTTTTCCTTCTTCCTCCTTTCCATCGGTTAAGTTTCATTGTTATCTATGTGCACATAAGTACACACAATGTTTACAGAACTGTATCATGAGTACCTCTCATTCACCCTTCTTCAAATTCATGCAAGAAAAATAAGATTCACAATTCTTATGTTTGTGTGAACAAAATGGAAAGAAGCAGAAAAAAAGAACATCTTTTATTTTTCCTTAGCCTCACCTTATGCTCCTACAAACTCACGATGAAACAGGGTTGACTTATAATGTAGTACGAAGAAATGCAGACAAGCCAACTCTCCATTAATAACTGATAATAGTTATCATCAGAATAGTGTAGTGTAGTGTAGTGTAATGTAGTGTAGTACAGTGCAGTGCAGCCTTTATTGTCATTGTACATCATGTATACAGCAAAATTGGTTTTAGCCTCACTGGTGCAATCCATGATAACAAATACAAGCAACATAAAAAGTATAAAGAATAATCCCTATGCAAGTAATTAGAGGAAAAAAGGAAAAAGAAAAATTTACTATGTGTGCATGGAATGATTGTGGTTGTGTTTAAGAGTCTGACAACCCAAGGATAGAAACTATTTTTAAACTTATTTATTCGGCTGGCTATGTTTTAATGTCTTCTGCCTGATGGTAGAAGTGCAAAGAGACACTGACCAGAGAGTGAATCATCTCTGAGTATCTTCCTTACTCTGTTAAAGCAGTGAGACCTGGCAATGTCATCCAGTGGCGTCAGAGGGCAACCAATGGTAATCATCATCATCATCATCATCATCATCATCTTATCTTATCTTATGGTTCATTCCACAGTCAGCCAGATGTTTAAACTGGACTTGACATTTTTATCTACCTATCAAGTCTTTCCCAAGGACCTGGGATAGACAGATGTACTTATTTAATGGTGTTAAATGTCTCAGTACATGATGTACGCTTATCCAAGTAAAGATGTTTTTTGCAATTGACTGGTGATGATTTTGACATTGCAAATGATGTTCAAGGAGTGCTCCAGATGTTTTGGGGTTGCACCCAAGTTTGGCTCTATTCCTACTTTCCTTTTTAAAATCCTTTTCAAATTTCTAAGTTAGGAGGAAATTGCACATACTTTCTATAAATATTAACCGTGCTGGATATATTTGCAAAGACCCCACTCTGAGGTCTGCCTATGATTTCAGTTTATATTTTGCCCCTATCAGAAACACGAAATGGTTCCCTGGTCTATTCCATTCTATTTAAGATGCGTGCTGTGTAGTCTACAAATAAGAAAACAAATTCTTTTTTGGAAATGAAAAAATTGGGAACTCAGTGGCCATACTGAGTTCAGAAAATGAAGGTACTTTCCCCTAAGACAGTGGTGGGACTCAAAAATATTTACTGCCAGTTTTGTGGGCGTGGCTTGGTGGGCATGGCAGAGGAAGGATACTGCAAAATTCCCATTCCCTCCCCACCAGTGGTGGGTTGCTCTTACCGTTGCTACTGGTGCGCTGCTCACAGGGCTGCATGTTCTGTTCGTGCACGCGTGCTGCGCACGCTTGTGCACTCCACCGCCCCTGCAACACCCAGCTTCTTGTTGGGGCTCATGCAGGTACCACATGCTGTGCATACATGCACAATTGGCCTGTTGCTTTCATATAGAACACACATGGGTGGGTGGGCCAAATGAGCCACCGTACCGGTACGCTGTCAGGTCCTCCCGGCTACTACTGGTATGGCTGTACCGTACATTATTGTACCGGGAGGAACCCACCACTGCTCCCCACCCCGGTAACCTGCTTTCCAGCTCCTTTCTCCTGTTCAGGGAAACAAAAGAAGATTAGCTGGGAGGCAGCAGGGTTGGGCCAGCCTATTTGCTGGTTCTCCGAACTGCTCGAAATTTCTGCTACCGGTTCTCCAGAACCCATCAGAACTGGCTGAATACCACCTCTGCCCCAAGATGAATAAATAATTAAACATGAAACTAACCATTTGTTTCGGCTCTTCCTTCATTTTTTTCTCTCTCTCATACAAATGCTTGGAATTGTCCCAGAGTGAATGCTTGTATTCTATTTAATTGAGCAGAGGTATATGCTCACAGAAACGTGAACAGTATCTGATTTCCTCTCCTATTTAGAAGGTCTGGAGAGCGATTGTATCAACATGACAGAGAAAGGATGATGGTGCTGGTGATTTAAAATGCCATGCAAAATTTAGCAATCAACACATACTTGCCCCACTTTTTGCAATTCTATTTATGTTTCTAGCGAATGACACCTTCCAAATTTCGCCATATGCTTCGAGCACAATTGGGCCTTGAGGATCTGTAATGAATGATACATGGGGAAAAGCCACAAAAGGAGCAAGGCTACATGATGTGGAAAAGATCTGGAATCCTATATGTGTCCATACCCTCCCCAGACGATTCAGAACAGCCTTTTGCAATTTGAGCAACATCCACACCTATGGACTTCATCTCCAGCAATTCCCCCACCAGTGTGGCCTTTGAAAATCAAGACGTAGAATCTTGTACATTGACATTATAAATAACAGAATAACGAAGTTGGAATGAGACTTCGGAGGTCTTCTAGTCCAACCTCCTGCTCAGGTAGGAAACCCAATATCGTTTCAGGAAAATGGTCATCCAATCACTTCGTAAAAACCTCCAGTGTTGGAGCACTCACAACCTCTGGAGGCAAGTCATCTCACTGATCAATTGTTCTAACTGTCAGGACATTTCTCCTTAGTTCTAGATTGATTCTCTCCTTGATTAGTTTCCATCCATTGCTTCTTGTCCTGCCCTCTGGTGCTTTGGAAAATAGGTTGCCCTTCCTTTCTTTGTGGCAGACTCTTGGATATTTGGAACGCTGCTGTCATGTCACACCAGTCTTCCTTTTCATTAAATTAGACATACCCAATTCCTGAAAACATTCTTCATATGTTTTATCCTCCAGTCCCCTAATCATCTTTGTTGTTTTTCTCTGCACTCTTTCTGGAGCCTCAACATCTTTTTTATATCGTAGCAACCATGATATGAAACAATTCTGCTTCTCTTTTAGCTCTGCTCTTCTTCTCATGAAACCTGAATTATGTAAAAGCATTCTTAAATTTGGGGTGATATTAGACGCTAATGGAAATTATGATGACCTGCACATTGTGTAATGCAGTAGATATAGAGGTGTCTTTAAAAAATCAGGGCCAATTAGCATAACATCTGTATCATTCCTATATTAAAATACAGTTTATTTTGGTGATATGCTAATAGCACATATCAGACTATTTGCTTTAATTTCTTGTTTAGACTTTCTAAAAGCTTTGCTTTCTTATCATTCCCAAAGGGAATGATTATTTTAGCCATTGCTTATTCTAGTCTTGACAAAAGAAGGGTAGAAATGGAAAGGAGGACACTAGGTGATATTTTCTCTATTTAGCACAATTAAAAGAACAATTTGATGGAGGGGGTTAATTCATCTAACATTAAATACATTTTAAGCTTTGCCCCATATTTTTAAAAACCTTCCTGTTTTTAAGTCTTGCAACCCTACAATTATTTGCCTTGGAATAAGTTCTTCTGAATTCAGTGGAGCTTGTGCATATACGTGTTTTTCGGTATATGCATATTCTTTTGTCTGATGCATCTTAAGCTAAATAAGGGACATATGCACTCAAACCTAGGAGAAATGAAAAATGGGTTTGCTTACATTCTCCAAGGATGCCATTTAATAATATAAATCTCTGTCAAGATGTAAAAAAATTGCAAAGAAAACCCTGGGAAGGACAAAAACAATCCAATGCTTTCAATGCAGGATATTTATCTCACCTTCCCAATAACTGACTGCGTACGTAGAAATTACACACATTTTGGGGGGGGATGACAAATACACTATTGAGAAGGAGAGAAGAGACTTAAACCAATTGACCCTGATTATTGGCTGCCCAAGGGATTAAATATTTAAGATTTGATTTACAGTTTCGGGTCTACAGCAAAAAACCCTAAACAAGACCAAAGTTGTCTTCAATACACCTGTACAGGAGTGATTACACTTGGACAGAAAGGCAGGACACTGATAGGTGAAAACACACTGGATGATTTTTGACTGATTTGCAGGTAATCAGCAAAGATTTCTCTTTCATACTAAAATACGTTACCAAATTTTCCCCCTGCCTATAGTACACAGTTGAATGGAATAAAGTGCTTGTCAGTAGCAATTTTCATGGTCTTTGTTTTTGCTTTTAATACAGGAATACTGAAAGCGCTGAAGTTCTGCTTGGATTTTTCCCAAAGTCAATGTTTGTATACTGTTTAATTTTGCAGAGGTATTGGTCTCATAAACAGGAACAGCATTTGATTTCCACTCTTATCTGGGAGGTTTGAAGACATTATTATATAATTTATTCATTAAACATGACACTCCGTCAATTGAACATTCAAAAATGCATCACAAATACCATTGACTGGTGCTAATGGTTGATATGGTTTGTTGCCAGCATCCTAGGTTGTTGTTGTTGTTGTTGTTGTTGTTGTTGTTGTTATCATTATCATCTTTATCATCCTTATCATCATCACCACCACAGAGTCAGCCAGATGTTCAGACCAGATTTGACATTTTTGTCTACCTATCGAGTCCTTACCAAGGACCTGGGATAGGCAAATCTGGATGTTTGTCGGAGTTACAGATATCATCGTAGGATGAAGCAGTTCCAAGTAAATCCGCCTTCTGCAATTGACTGATGGCAAATTTGTCAATGCCTATGGCATTCAAGTGGTACGCCAGTTGTTTTGGGACTGCACCCAAGGTGCCTATTACTATTGGTACTAGCCTTCCTTGCCTTTGCCATAGTTATTCTATTTCTATTTGTAGGTGTTTGTATTTTGTTATCTTCTCCAATTGTTTCTTTTCTATTCTGCTGTCTCCAGGCACTGCCACATCCACTATCTGGACTTTTTTTGTCTTTCTTATTGACAATTGTTAAGTTTGTGCTATTATGTGGCCGATGCCTGTTTGAATTCTAAAGTCCCAGAGCAATTTAACTTCTTCATTTTCTATGACTTTCTCTGTTTTATAGACCCAGCAGTTCTTTTGTGTAGGGAAATGGTATTTCTGTCAGATCTTCTAGTACACCATTGCTGCTACTTTGTCATGGTATTATTATTATTATTATTATTATTATTATTATTATTATTATTGTTGTTGTTGTTGTTGTTGTTGTTGTTGTTGTTGTTGTTGTTGCTGCTGCATCAACATAATTGTATCACAGCAGCCAGTTGTTTCGCCGGATTTGGCATTAATTACTAGTCGGGCCCCACCCAGGGGCCTAGGACGTCGTAACGTATTTTCGTAATATACGTGCAGATCCAAGAAGTGCAGCTTTTTGCATTTGACTGATGGTGATTTTGTCAATTTTTAACTGTTTTAAATGTAATTCCAGTGCTTTTGGAATAGCACTCAGTGTGCCGATTACCACTGGAATTATTATTATTATTATTATTATTATTATTATTATTATTATTATTATTATTATTATTATTATTATTATTATTATTATTATTATTATTATTATTACATACTTTATTCCTTAAACATGAAACTCTGCCAACTGAACATTCAAAAATGTATTACAAATATCACTGACAGGGGCCAATGGTTGATAGGGGTTGCTGTCAGCATCCTAGGTATCAACCAAATACCTTCTTAAAATATTAGATGTTCTGAGTAGTGCACTTTTTTGCAGTTCCGCTGGTGTTATTGCAGGAAGCTGCAATTTGTTGATGTATCTTGTAAAATTCTTGGACATGGTGCCAAGCGCCCCGATGACAATGGGTATCACTGTTACATGCTTCATCCATAGCCGTGTAATTTCGATGGCTAGATCATCTTCATCCAGGCCAGGTGCACTCCAGTTCTTGACCTTCTTTGCTTGTTTTGCCACCATGTCAGTTTTTATTACAATATTTTCAGTCTTGTTTTGTGTTGTTTGTTGTTGAATATCTTTGATCCAGGAGGCAGTGTTGTTGTGTTCCACTGGGTTTTCCCACAGTTCTTTCCACAAGTTCAAAGTTTTTTCTTTACATGGGTGAATATTAGTTTGGATTTGATTTTCATCAAGGGACCGGTGGAAGAGGTGTTGGTTTCTTCTGAACTCGACATTTTCACGATATTGTTTTATTCGTCCTTCGTATCTTTCAATTTTCCTTGCTGTTGCTATGGCACATTGTTTTAGTTCTTCCACAATTTCCGTTATTGTTTTTTCCTCCAGGTTGTATTTTTTGTGTAAACTATTTTTCAGCTTTTTGTTCTTTAGTTTTCCTTCTTTTAAGAACAGATTGCTGATATCCCCTCATAGTTTTTTCATTTTATTTTCCAGTCGAATTTTCCATTTTGGTGTTCCAGTGAGTTTCTTTCTTGGTACTTTATAACCTAGTTCTGCAGTTATAATGGCGGCTGTGCTATACATTAATTGGTTGGTTTCATAAAGTGTGCTGGATGGGATGGAAGTTAAAATGTTGTTCACGGAAGTTAACATATCTTTCACTCGTTTGCTATGCCCTTCGAGAATGATAGGTAGTCTTTTTCTTTCTACAGTTTCTTTGATGTGGTTTTCAATTTTTTCTTTCAGCATTTTGGCTAGATCACTTAGCTCTACACTTTCAAGTTGTTATACAGGAGGGTCTTCATCCTGTATGTTCATTTCTTCCACTGGCTGGTCAATTTGTTCAGGTGTTGGACTAATTTCTTCAGCTTGTTCATCATCACTTGTTGTTTTCTTTTTAGTCAATATTTCTAGATGTTGCATTTCCGCTTGTGTGAAAACTTTATTACGGATGATGAAGTGCCTTTGATCCATTAATCGTTGTTCAGTTATGTCACTTTCCAGGTGTTGTTCCTTCCACAGTTGCATCATTCTTTTTTGAAATCCCCTGGCTGTTGGTTCTGCCTGATAGTAATATTTGAGGATTTGTCGATTTTTTTAGCATTAGCACCAGTCAATGGTATTTAGGATGCATTTTTGAATGTTCAGTTGGCTGAGTTTCATGTTTAATGAATAAAGGATTATAATAATAATATGAAAATGTATGTTGCTGCCTACTTGCACATGGTGACTCAAGGCGTCTTACAAGGACATAAAAACACAATATAAAATAAATTAAAATAATAAAAAAATAAAAATAAAATAAAAAATAACCCTCCACCCTGGAAACAACACACTTTCATAGTAGCCATTTAATGGGCTCCATGCCACTCTGTGTCAAGCTGGCCTCCCTCAGCAACCAAGAAAGAAACCAATTAACTCCATTTTGCAGAATTAAGAGTACTTTTACTGGTTATGAAAAGATAGCAGCTAAGCAAAGCAAGATCTGAGGCAAAAGCGCGCGAAATCATACATATCAATATGTGACTAACCCCCTCCCCCCGGTACCCTCATCCCACTGTCCAATCTGCAAAGCCCTTAGGTGTCATATGAGTTTCATCTTCAAGGAGCATCATCAGGTTGGTATGCAGGATGGTTGGCCTTGACCAACACCAAGCACTAGTCTCCAGCATGCGCAGTAGACAGTGAGAACAAAACTCCCATTGTACAATCTCTCCTGTACTAAAACTTGCCCTCCCAAATACCAAGCCCCTCTCCCCGTTTCAATGGCAGCCGAAAACAAATAGTGAAGCAGAGGCTGACTGAGCAGTGGGTTCTCCAGTCCCACTGACAGAACCTCGTCTTCAGGGCCTTCCAAAAGAGTGTTAGAGTGGGGGGATCAGTCTAATCTCTGTGGTGTTGATTTTCCAGAGAGAGGGAGCCACCACGGAGAAGGCCCTTCTCCTGGGTCCCATTATGCAAAGCCTTCCCATACAGATACCAACCTGATAGTGAAATTTCTGAAGTTCTGCTTCTTGAAATAAACTCCTAGGTGTAGAATCCTTTAAAGCAAGGATCACCAACTTTTGGGCCACAGTGGCAGTGGTGGAATGCAATGGCAGTGGTGAGTGCACACTTTGCTCACATGTGCAGCATTAAAAAACAACCTTTTTATGCTTCAAAACATGCCTTCTATGTCAGCGCCTGTGAGTAAGACAGCTAACGCATGGCAATCCACTGTGCCGCGCGAATCAGCTGAACTAAAAAAACAGGGAAATATAGGACAGGAAAGTGCAGGGGCAGATAGGCAGGGCCAAATGCTCACCGGAACTACCGGTTTGCCCAAACTGGCCCAAACTGGCTGAATCCTACCCCTGCACAGTGGTACTGGTCTGCAGACTGTTGGAAACTGGGCCATCCAGTTTCCTGCCGCACACATCCCTACGACCAATCCGCTCTCACAGGGAGGGACTACTACTGGTGCCGTCCACTAGGCAGTGCCAGCGGGCGACGCCTAGGGGTAGGACCTTCTCTGTGATGGGCCCAACCCTCTGGAATGACCTCCCCCCCGACATTAGAACTACCACTGACTTCCGTTCCTTCCGTCAAAAATTAAAGACTCACCTGTTTCGATTAGCTGGCCTGGCACATTCTTAGTTTTTACCTCCCGGTGGATATATTTTAATGGGTAATTTTGGGTAATATTTTAACTCCTGGGTTATTAGAGTTTTTAATGTACTATACTATATTTATTATTCTATACACAGTCTTGCAACCTCCTCCACCTACGTATTTAATTATTTAACTGTTTTATGTATGTATTTTATAACGCATTTTAGTGACTGTACACCGCCCCGAGTCCCTTTCGGGAGCGGGGGCGGTCTATAAATACGAATAATAAATAAATAAATAAATAAATAAAATCCAAGGGGTGGGTGAGTAAGCAAAGCTTAATCTGCACAGGATTTAGGTTGCACATATGAAACCACCCCCGCTGTCCCTGGTCCACGGAAGACCATTTTTCTTCCAAAACCACCCCTTGGAACCAGAAAGATTGGGGATTGCTGCTTTAAAATATCTGCCTTTTACACCAAGTTCTGAAATTTAGGATTTATAATAATGAAAGTACTTCATAAATCTGACCTCATAACTACAGTCAGTTATGGATTTATGTACATAAATGCATTTTTATGTACATATAGCAAAATCAGTAAGACAACCAGCTTATCAAAAGTGTTGTGATTAATTAAAAAAAAAACCATCTCATTGTATAAATGGCAGTCTACTAATAAAGTCATCAGAGTATAAGCTTTTAACTTTAATCTATCATTAGTGAACTTTAGTGGTACTAATTTAAATTCAGTTTAACAAGGTGTCTGATTCTATGAATTGGGGCTTAAAAGGTTAGAAATATTATCATGAAATATTTCTCTCACTTCCATAACAGTGAGAGCTTGACACAAATAATGGGGCATATCTTCTGTCTAGACTTGTCTTTAAATAGAAGATCTTTTCACTGAAAAGGATTGTTGATATCTCTCATCAATCAATCATTGTATTTGGCATACAGGTCTTAATTATCCCAGTTGTACTCATAAATTGGACTGACCAGATTAAAGGCTTACGGATGGTTTGATTTGATAATATAATAGTTTACTTGCCCCCAAATCAAAATTGATTTCAATTATTCCCAACAACTTTTATAAATCATACAAACCAATTTGAAATACTCTGAATGCCCTTTGTCATTCATTCAAAATCTAGCTGTAATAGCAGCAAATCTCTCTCAAATTATAGTGCTTCAACAAGACTGATGCCTAATAAAGATAGAGATAATATCTAGCAGTGATATCACATGATACATACATACATAAAAATACTGTTTATTGCACAGTAGCATATGGTCCTGAACAGAGGTGGATTGCTATTGGTTCAGCCCGGTTCGGCCAAACCAATAGTGGAAATTAGGCCTGAGTCGCAGAATCGGCAGCGATTCAAGCCTGACACGCCCCCAAACCGGTTCCTTCGCCGCTGCTGATGTTGCCGCCATGTTGGATTTTAGTGATCGCGCATGTGCAGTTCACTGTAAATTGTTCTGCGCATACGTGCAGAACAATTTACATTGAACAGCGCATACAAACACAGAGTGTGTCTGGCTCATGCGTGCATTACAAACTGGTAGTAAAACCGGCACAACCCACCCCTGGTCTTGAGTTCTGACAGGAAAACTCTTAGCCATAGGCTCCTCTCTAACAATTTGTTTTCTATCAAAGCCACTTTAATCAAACCTGCTGATTATCTGAAGCAGGTTTGATTAAAGTGGTTTTGATAGAAAATAAACTGTTTCCAATAAGGGACTCTACGTAACCAAAAAAATGGCATGATCTGATAAAACAATTAAACCTTCCTTTCCTCTAACCCCGACCATCCAGAAAATATAAGGCAACCAAAAAGCATTATTGAATAATGAAATAATGATAATAATATAATATAATATAATATAATATAATATAATATAATATAATATAATATAATATAATATAATATAATAATATAATATAATATAATATAATATAATATAATATAATATAATATAATATAATATAATATAATATAATATAATATAATATAATATAATATAATATAATATAATATAATATATTATTATTATTATTATTATTATTATTATTATTATTATTATTATTATTATTATTATTATTATTATTATTATTATTATTATTATTATTATTATTTATTTCTTAGCGCTTATAGACCGCCCCCTCTCCCAAAAGGGACTCGGGGCGGTGTACAGTCCATATCAAAAACATCATAAATAACTATAAAATTTAAACAATTAAAATTATTAAGTGGATAGATACATAAATAAGAGGAGGATAAAAATAGACAGAACTGTAATTGCTAAGTAAACAATTTAAAATATACAAAATTTAAAACCCCAGTGTCCTATAAAATTAAGTCCCCTAGAAAACCAGTAGGAAATATATATGCCAGGAGGTAGACGTTAAAAATTATGCCAGGCCAGCCAGTCGGAACAGGTGTGTCTTCAGTTTCTGCCGGAAGGAGCGGAAGTCAGTGGTGGTTCTAATGTCGGGGGGGAGGTCATTCCAGAGGGTTGGCCCCATCACAGAGAAGGCCCTACTCCTTGGTGTCGCCCGTTGGCATTGCCTAGTGGATGGCACCAGGAGAAGCCCCTCCCTGTGAGAGCGAATTGGCCGCAGGGATGTGTGTGGGAGGATGCGATCCCGCAGGTAACTAGGCCCTATGCCATGGAGCGCTTTAAAGATATACATAATGTAATGTAATGTAATGTAATGTAATGTAATGTAATGTAATATATAATAATATAACATAACAATATAGTACAATGCAATACATACAATAAATAACATAACAACACAACACAACATAACATGTTACTTTTGCTATTTGCTTTTCATATTTTTCAACTATGCTCATTGACCAGAGGCAATTAAGTATAAGTTGCAGTGAAAAAAAACCTTCCTAGTCCAAATAAGGATCTACTCCTGGCACACCAAACAAATTTGGGAATGATCCTCTTGGTGCCATCCTCAAATAGGATCTGAAAATCCAGTGAAACTCCCAAATTTCATATCAATTTGATCTGGGAAAGTGTAACTATCCGAAGATGGGATACCAGGAGAATGTAAACCCCATAGCCAGTCTGTCTTGTCTGTTCATCTCATCAGGAAGTAGCTAGTATGCTTGCTCAACTAGGAGTCCAGATGTACAACTGAGTTGTCTTCTGCGTATTGAAACTGTATGTTGGCATATGACTTTGCCCACTGGTTTCATTTAGGTATTAGAAGTAAGACTGTCAAACCCTAAAGCAGCCACAAATAAGGAGCTAAGAACTTATCTTTCTATCCCCACCAATACTGAGTTGAACCAATCTAAGAAAATAGAGAAGAGCCACGTAACACCATGCCTCTTCCACCTTTAAGAAGGTCTCCAATCCCAATTTTCATCATAATCCATTTTGTCTCTTGAGAATCCCCTTTTCTCATTCTGTAACTTAATTATCTTATTTATCAATTTACCCTTAAAGTATATCATACTGAACATCTAAGACTTTCACCTTGTACATTGTTACTTGCAGAGGTGGAATTCTACTGGTTCAGACTTTATCTGAACCAGTAGCGGAAATCACAGGTGACTCCACCCACCGGTGCCTGGCTCTATGGCATCTCATTTAGGTCATTTTTCTGCCAAAAGCACATGTGCAGAAGGATCTGCGCATGCACACACTAAGATTTGCAAACCAGTAGGGAAGGTAAGTGTTTACCGCCCCTGGTTACTTGTCATGGCAAATTTGTACCATTTCATAGTGGCTTCTCTTACTTCTCTCACTTTTGTGGAAATAACTGAGGTATATCTCTCTTCTTACAGTTAATTCCTGATGTACTCACTCAAAGCTCACAATAAGTGTGATCTTATGGTATATAGTCAAATATACAATATATTTACAATATACAATCTATATACAATACTTATAGTCAAATTGCTCACCACCTTTAGGGTTACTCCTGTCTTTTTTCTGAAATCAGAACATCATCCAAAGTTTATGTATTAAGGTAGAATATTTTTTATAAAATATTAAGGTAGAATATTTTTTATAAAATATTATTTTTATTATAATCGAGGTAGAACCTTTTTTAATGGTGGTAATTTGCCATTTCTTAGGAAGACACTGGAATGTTTTTTTTAATGAAAACTTTCTTGAAGTTTTTTTTAAAGTAAATTATTGTTGGTGGAGAATCTTTTAATCACAAAGGCTGAGGACTAAATTTGGAATTTCCTACATCAAAATAATGAGATGTACCAATGAACTGTGGCTCAAAGAAGCTTTTTTTGTCTCTCATACTTTACATTGTTAATGTCAGAGTCTACATTTATTGATAAAATCCTTCTGTTGTTGTTTTTCAGCACTTATGACTACAATCTGTTCTTGAGTAGGTGGTAAAGAGGAATATTTATCCAAATGTATGGAAAATTATTCAGGTGAATTGTTTAAGCGTCATTGACTCAAGGTCCTGAAAATGCATTAGATAATGTGTGGGCTGGAGTGAGAGGATTGAAGGCTATCTGAATGAATTAGGAACATATAAAAATAAATTGTTTTATAAATGGAACAAGTGAAGACAACTTTAAAGAAAGAAAAAAGCTCTTGCTTACATGATAGTTTGACACATTGTTCCAATGGATAAGAAGATTAAAGTGATTTGTTGAAATTTGATGCTGGGTAATGAATGTATAAAAGTATCTGGACAGCCAGACATAATTACTGACCTTATTTTTTTATATGTTTGTTCATTTGAAAGTGTATCTAAGATACTGTTGATTTTATCCACTGGTGGAATTCAAATAATTTAACAATCGGTTCTCTGCCCTGATTATTTTTTCCAACAACCAGTTCACCAAACTGTTCAGAAAACTAACAACCAGTTCTCCCAAAGTGGTGCAAACCGGCTGAATCCCACCATTGATTATATATCCTGTCCGGAAATGGCACAATTTTAAAAACTAAATTTAAGAAACTAAATCACATTTGAGCATTAGATCACCAGGATGTGTCCTGGGTATAAAATCCAAGATTTCTTGTAATTGTTTTCCCCCTGGAAGTCATTATTCAAGATATTGTTAGATTAATCTCAGATAATATATCTTCCACAAAAGTGCTTACGTCGAAGTCGGTTCATAGGCCTATTTAGATTCTCTGTCAAGCACAATTCTTCTCTAAATGTTTGAATGCGCATTTAATACACATTTTGTTGTAAGTAATTTTTATCTAACATAAAGCATTCTTGCATACAAAATACAATTTGTTGCAGGCTATTTTCCTAACGCATACATATATTTCTGTGTATGTTTTTTTTTTGTATCCAAGATTTATATCTCAAGCTCTGGAAAACTGCTATTTTTGACACACAACTATTCCAGTTTTTATATCACTTTTAGAGCTGTGAATTTGGTAAGCTGAAATGAAAATAAATTACATTGATTTGTCCCTGGAAGCTTTTAAAAAACCTGAAAGCTTTTAAAAAGGGACTGGGCAACCATTTGTCTAAAATAGTATAAAGACTCCTGTTATTCTGTTATTATGGCTTTTTACTTTGGTTGTACCTTCACTGTGTAACAATGTAATATTAAGATAATGTTTTTAACCAGTTAGTAGTGAAATTTTACTGATGATCTATTTGCTGCTTGTTACACTTTAATCCATTTTTTTCTACCAATAGGAATACAGGCACATTGCCTGGAATAATTTATCCAGGTTCCTACTGGTTCCAATGGTTCGGCTGAATCGGTAGTGGTTTCATGGCCTGGGGTCGCTAGAACTGGCAACCTGCCATGCCCCCAAACCAGTTATCTTATGGTGCCGCCATCTTGATTTTTGGTTCTGCGCATGAACAATTTTCATTGCACACTTTTAATTTTTTCTCTATTTTTTTCAATGTTTTGCGCATGTGAAGGCCTGTTTATGAGCAAATTCACAAGCATTCACCAAACTGGCAGGAATGCCGGGAGCAACCCACCCCTGAATTTATCCTACCAGTTTGGGAAAAGACAGCTTATACTTTAGGTTTGCTCATACTTAAATAAAAATAATTTGGAAGAAGTGCTTTGGACCATGCATATGTGCAGCAGCTCTGTCATTCATTAACCAGCCAATCTTCAATGTAACCCTTAAGCTAGCAGCCACTTTTCTTTAAGCTCTCGTGGAAGGCTGGTGGAAAAGGGGGGAGGGGAGGAAATCTTTACTGAATAGCAGAAAGGTTCTGGACTTGCCTTTTTTCTGAAGTGCCTCTTCCAAATCATTTTCAAAATGTCCTCTATTATACATACCCATTAAAGAAATTAAGTTGTGAAAAAAAAGAGATTTTGATAGTTTTGGGCTATAACGGGCTGTTATATTTCACATAAATGTGTTGTAATTCGTGATATGTGCTGTGGGAGAATTTTAAGGACTCTTTTAATCCTTCTGTTCACTTCCCACTGTTGCATATTTAAAGATACTTTATGAATGCATAAGTTAAAACTGGGTCTACATACCAGAAAGAGTCATTCTAAATATTTATGAGGCTGAGTCAGGCCATTTGCTTATTCATTTCTATGCTCACCAGCTTCTCTGTCTCCTGGCCTTTTTACCCAAATGCGAAGGACTCCAGCAGCCTCAGATTCTCAGTAGGCGTTGTCAACAGCCAACCGCTGGAGGATGCCAAGTTACAGAAGACTGAACTACGTTGGTAGAGAGTATGTCATCGTTCCGAGTAATGAACTCAGGGAGTCTGGACTCTGACACTTTTTTCAGGTTCAAGAGATCCTTTATTGAGTACATCCTATCGGCACTTAGAAAGGTGAAGCTAGCTCTAAATTATTCCCAACTCTGGGATAGTTATAAGAATAAGACCTCCCCAGCCCACATTGTCCCTCGGGTCACATGGGCCAATCAGTCCAGGCCAGTGGTGGGTTCCTACCGATATGGACCAGTTCAGCTGAACCGGTAGTAGCTTGGTGGCCTGGGTCGCTGGAACCAGCAGCAACCCAGGTCTGCCATGCCCCAAACTTGTTCTCCCAGCGGCGCCATAGGTGCCGCCATTCTGTTTTTTACTTCTGTGCATGCACAGAGCAATTTTAATTGTACTGCTCATGCGTGTACATGGACACATCAAATGCACACATGCGTAGTGCATCCCTGAGCGAACCAGCAATAGTCTCTACCGGAACCCACCCCTGGTCCCGGTGTAGGCTCAACTTTGATGACTACCCGTTGAAATGACCTTGGTTCACACGCCAGTTGGGAGAAGTTATAGCTAGCTGACTGAGGCACCATTTTCCTGAGTCCCGGGCTCTCCCACTTTCCCCATACTCTCCCCCTCCCTTTTGAATGACAACCAAGAAATGAAGCAGAAGTAAGCAGGCCTTCCGTTGAAGTCATTTTGCAGGTTGACACAGTGTCTCTGAAGGTTTTAGCAGAACCTTTTCCCAATCCTGTCACAGGAAGCTGACTTCTAATGAGTCATTCCATTGATCCATTTTATTCAGCCTTGTCTCCACTCTTGAGCACTTGTTATCCAGTAGCTCTGTCTGGAGATGTCAAGGAATGTACCTGGGACCTTTTGCACATGAAGTATCACAATTTTTTCCTTTGTTTTCTATGAATAATCCTGCAAAATGCTGTTAATTCTAATGTTACAACAAAGATAGCTGGGCTTCTTAGCTGCATTGCCTCAAAGAGCAAATATATATATATATATTCATGTGTTATGCTAGTAGTTCTCAACCTGTGGCCTGCGAACCCCTGGGGGAAGTGATGTCACAGAGGGTCCATGAAGGTTTGAATAAATATTTTGATTTAAATTTCGACTTAAATCTGCAGCTGCAGAAGGTATTTAAAAAGAGTCCATGAAAAGATTGAGAATCACTGCTTTATATCTTATTATCAGGGGTGTCAAACTGAAGGCCCAGGGGTTGAATCCAGCCCATGGGATGCATAGATCTGGCCCATGGGGCAAAGGATCAGTCCATGGTGCCTCTGCCAATGAAAACAGAGCTCAGGAGGGCTGCGTGTGGCAGGAGGCCATCACTGCGTGTTGCAGGAGGCCACCGCAGCCAAAAATGGAGCTCGCGAGGGCCATGGGCGGCATTCAAGAGCCCGTTTTTGCTGGCAGAATGCATGGGGCCACCACAGGTCTCCCAACCTGAGTGATGTCAAGCAGGCCATGCCCACCTTGCCCCGACCCCACCCCCCACATCCTTCAAGATCAACATAATCCTTCTGTGGCCCTCAATGAAATTGAGTTTGACACCCCTGTAATAGATGAACTCCAGCCATTTCATGTCCGAGAGACAATGATGGAAACAGAATTAACTAAATCTTCTATGTTACATATGATGTATTCCTAAAGCTCAACCTCCATTTTGTAGCAGTAGAAAGGCTTCATATACCCAAAAGAGGACAACTGAGGTTTATAACCCCATACATGCAAGTTTGCCATACTCAACTTGCATTTCATGGCTGCAAGCACTGCAGCATTTGATAAATGAAAACAAGAAAGAAAGGAAAAAGAACTTAACCCTCTTTCCTTCCCTATTGTGCTATTAATTCAAAATAACTTCTATAACAATTATAAATATTCAATGGTTATCTGGCAAACACAAACAGAAAGGTATCTTCCTTGCTTGCTTTTAATTTATCCATTTATGCATCATAACATTTTATACTGGTAGCAACTCAAGGGGGTTTATACACTTATGAGCAATGTCCAGGTTTATTTATACCCTCAAGTTTCTTCACCTTCCAGTGTAGTCCAGTTTCTCTCTATGGGAGTGTGATTTGTTGTCAATATATAAGGCTGCTGATTCATGAGGGAAAATTGTTTGCTTAGGTTTTTATTCCAGTTTTGGCAAGCTCTGTTGTAAACATACAGTGAGGTCTTAATAACAATTCATGAGATGATTTCGCTATAGGGCCTTTTGGTGGGGATAATTGAGCCATTGTCTTAAGAAGAATTAAGTGAGAATCTTGTTGGGGAAAAGAATCTGTAATTTTGATTTGGCTTCCTCCCTCGTTATAATCTTCTACAACTTCAGTCTCTGGCTCTATTCCTAGTCAATAATAGCAATCTCTTTTGAGGAACCCTTTAAGTATTTAAATAATAATAATAGACCTCCTACTCATTATGTTCCCACTCATTCTTCCATCCTTCTTCAGTAACTACTCTCAGGCTTATTAACTGGCTGCCTGTATTATACTTGGGAGAGCTAAAATAAGTTTTGTGAGATAAGACAGAGGCTAAAACCAGGGGTGAAATCAGCTTACCTTTGCTACCAGTTCGGTAGCAATGTGAGCACATGCTCACATTGTGCAGGACCTTCCGCGCATGTGCAGAGCATCAAAATGGGATGAGCCTACTACCCAGCGTGCCTGCAAAGGTAAGTAGAACAGTGAGGAGGTGGGGAATCCGTTGTGCCAGGCGATTTACATTAGCTAGAAAGCAGGAAATCCGACGAATCTAGCTAATATAAATTGTATGTCACCGCTGATCGTCAGAAATACAGGTTAGTCCGAATGAGTAGCATTTCACCCCTGGATAAAACATATAAAGAAAGATTGCTGAAATTTGGGTATGTCTAGTTTAACAAAAAGAAGGCTAGGGGAGATATGATATTCTACTCTCCAAAGGGAGGACAAGAAGCAATAGATGGAAACTAATCAAGGAGAGAATCAATTTAGATCTAAGGAGAAATTTCCTGACAATGAGAACAATTAATCAGTAGAACAACTTGCGCCAGAAGTTATGGGTACTCCAAAACTGGAAGTTTTAAAGAAGAGATTGGATAATCACTTGTCTGGAATGGTATCGGGTTCCCTGCCAGAACCGATAGTTAGACTAGAAGACCTCCAAGATCCCTTCCAATTCTGTTATTCTGTCAGATGCTTTAGTTTAAATTCTTAGTTATAGGCATATAGCAATAGTACTTAGACTTCTATACCACTTCACAGTGCTTTCCAGCCCTCTCTAAGTGGTTTACAGTGTCAGCATATTGCCTCCAATAATCTGAGTCCTCATTTTACTGACCTCAGAAGGACAAAAGGCTGAGTCAATCTTGAAGTGGCAAGACTCAAACTGCCAAACTGCTGGCAGCCAGTAGTCAGCAGAAGTAGCCTGCAGTACTGCATTCTAACCACTGAGCCACCACGCCATATCACACTTCTGTGGTAAACGTAACTTGTTGCCGTCAAACCACAGGTGATAATTATGCTTTGTACTTCCATTTAAATATTCCTACCCAATATTTATGGAATAAAGGTTAAAATTATGAGATGGAAGTCACATACGTGCAGCCTCTCCAGAAGTCAGTAAAAATAAATAAAGCCTGCACAAATCAAAAACAGCTATAAAATTACCTCATATAAAACATACTGAACAATTTGAGGAAAAAATAGGTATTGCTAATATATTTTAGGAACCAGTATTTTCCCTGATGGCATCACCCAAAATTTCAGCACATTGTATGTTACAATGAAACTCTTATCAGGCAATATCAAGAATATGTATGAAATGCTTAGACTTCCTAAAACCTAGGAAGTTCATTAAGAATGGTGTAATCAAATGATTTTTTTTAAAAAAAATTGTTACCCTCTTCATTCTTATTCTCATTTTATCCTCCTTAAGTTACTCGCCTATCCAATCTGTCTTGCCTTTTCAATCTCTTCCATTTTTATAAATGGATTTTTAAAAAAATAAATCCTAATTTTATTTTTTATAAAAATCCTAAGTGTAGAGAAAATAATATTTTAAACTAGCCATTGGTTATGCTTGACCAATGAAGGACAAAGAAAGGGAGATCTTAAGTGGTGGAATGAAGTAAGAAAGTCATAAAACATTTTAGAAGTGAGCTAAGGTGTTAATATTGTATTTCTCTACAGGAAGGTTGGTAGAATGGGGAGTGACAGGACCATATTATTTGATGTTTATCTGCAAAACCTATTTGATTTTCTCTTGTTACTTGTTCTTACTAAAGCACACAAAGAACGTAGCAGTTTTCCAGATTGTATCATAGGATAATATTACTTCATCTGAATAGGGCTGGAAGGAATGAGAGACAGCAAACATTATCAGAAAAATAGGAAAATGAGAATATATCCAGTGTTATGTTTCTGTTCATTACACTGTGAATACCAATAGCAAACAGTTGGGAAAAATATTACCTGAATGGTGTGGGTTTGTATTTCAGAAGCGACAATAATATTTATAAAAGCAAGAATGAGTAAATTGTTGGGTTCCAAATCAGCAGGTCATATTCGAAATGAACATATTAAATTTAAGCTCCCTTCAAAGATTTGAAAGGGGCGTTTTACTACTTTCAGAAATGTTCCGTTTCATTTTGGCTATAATGCAGATCATTATAATTTTTTGCATGGCTACTCAGGTCTCGCTGAGATCAACTGAGAGCAAGGAAAACTTATAATGGACCTTGTTGGATTTTATCAAGCCAAATGATGCACATTTGTCCAGATCATTCTAATAATTATCTATCTATCTATCTATCTATCTATCTATCTATCTATCTATCTATCTATCTATCTATCTATCTATCTACCTACCTACCTACCTACCTACCTACCTACCTACCTACCTACCTACCTACCTACCAACCTACCTACCTACCTACCTACCTACCTACCCACCCATCCATCCATCCATCCAACCATCCATCATCTCTATATCAGTCTGTCTGTGTGTCTATCTGTCTATCTATCTAATCTAATCTATACCCCAGAGGTGGGTTGCTGCCGGTTCAGTCCGGTCAGCTGAATCGGTAGTGTAATTCAGGCCTGGGTCACAGAACCAGGCCTGCCATGCCTCCGAACTGATTCTCTCACTGCCGCTTGGCCACAGCCATTTTGGATTTTAGTGATTGCGCATGCGCAGTTCACTGTAAATTGTTCTGTGCATGTGCACAGAACACTTTACATTGAACAGTGCACACACGCGCACATTGCACGCAGCCCAACCCTGCTATACCCTATGTATAGGGTATAAGTTAGTGTTCAGTGAGACATAGTCCCGGTAAATATGCCTAAAATGCAAATTCTGTATCAATGTTCCTGGAATTATTCCCTGAAGTGACTAAGATCTCATTTTGAATCAGATGCAAAGAATATTATTTAATTTCCCTGGTTCGCTCTCTCCTCGGTTTTGAAGTGGCATTATAAAGATTTTGCTATTTGTATATTCCTTCTGCTTGGAGCCTGAGAGGCTTTATTATTGAAATATTTTTCATATTTTAATAAAAATATACTATATGTATATTTTGTAGAACTTTATCATTTCATATATCAAATATAGAATGAATATTTCACAAGACCCGCATATTATGAAAAACCTTACCAATAAAACCCATAATTTTTTACATTCTTGTCTGCTATAGCATTGTCAAACTAAAACAGTAAGAAAAAGTCAGGTGAAGGAATACTTTATAAGATGTGTTCCCCTTTCAGTACCTTTAGATATTTTACAGAACAACTGAACCTGATCTGAAAAGCACTGTGAGTGACTCAGAACTTTATAGCACTCCATAAAATGTCAGATTGATAAAAGGAATGGAGAGAAGAGCTGTCCATTTTAGTTCAGACAAAAAGCCTAGCAAGAAATATTGGCTTTGCCTTTATTGTAGGGTTAAGGTTCCCCTCACGCCGTGCTAATTGTTCCCGACTCTAGGGGACGGTGCTCATCTCCATTTCATAGTCGAAAAGCCAGTGCTGTCCAAAGACATCTCTGTCTTTGGCCAGTATGACTGAATGCTAAAGGCGCACGGAACGTTGTTACCTTCCCACCAAAGATGGTCCCTATTTTTCTACTTGCATTTTTTATGTGCTTTTGAACTGCTAGGTTGGCAGAAGCTGGGGCAAGTAACGGGAGCTCACTCCGTTACACGGCACTAGGGATTCGAACCGCCCAACTGCCGACCTTTCTGATCGACAAGCTCAGCATCTTAGCCACTGAGCCACCTAGACTTTCTATTTACATATATACAGTATCTTTATAGTACTCCATAAAATTCCAGGTTGGTGAAAGGAATGGAGCGAAGAGCTGTCCATTTTAGTCCAGACAAGAAGCCTAGCGAGAGATATTAGCTCTACCTTTATTTGTAAGGTTACATTAACAGAATCTTGCAAATCTGAAAGTAGCTCTCCCACCCCTTACTTTTGCTCTCCCCCAAAAAAAAAACCTAAGGAAAAAGTCTCACATGCTTTTGCAGATTGTAATTTTGTCTGCTATTGATTCTGCAGTCCTTTCTTCTGTATCCCAGGTCATTCCCACGTACTGTTCCGGTTATCTATCAAAATTGGCTTAATTAGGACCATAGTAAGATATCATTCCTATACTTCAGGAAAATGCCAGATGTTTCAGTGATCCCTCCCCCTGCCAACTGCCTATCTAAATTTAATTTACATACATCCCGTGCTAATGAAAGTGACACGATTGTGAAGAGCTTTCCAGTCAGGGTTTTTTTTTTTTTTGGTCTATAACAATTGATGAGGCACAAGAAATGAAGGCCACAAAATAACCTTTGTAGGTAATATTTGACCTTGTTTCTACATCACTTTAGGGCAGGGGTCAGCAACCCGCACCTCTGGAGTGGCATCTCTCTGCTGTGGCTCCCTGTCACTCAAAATATGTGTGCCAACTGCCAATGTGTGACATCCACTGGCACACAATTTATTGAGCTTTTTATCCCCCAGTAGTTTTTGTGCCTCCTGGTGTTTTCTGTGGGAAACGGATCCAAATGGCTCTTTGCGTGTTTAAGGTTGCTGATCCCTGCTTTAGGGAAACACTTTAGGGAAAGGTAGCATCTGAATGAAATATGAAAATAATGTCCTTACCTCAGCAACTCTTCTGATCTGGTTCTTAAAAGACTAGGAAAGGGGGGAAAATGAATATGTAGGAGCTGTGGCACAGTGGTTAGAATGCAGTATTGCAGGCTAACTCTGCCGACTGCCAGTAGTTAAATTCTGACCGGCTCAAGGTTGACTTATCCTTCCATTCTCCCAAGGTCGATAAAATGAGGAGCCAGATTGTTGGGGGCCATATGCTGACTCTGTTAACCGCTTAGAGAGGGCTGTAAAGGGATATTGAGCATTATATAAGTCTAAGTACTATTGCTATTACTATAGGCATAATCACTAGAAAATTGTTTCCCACTAGTGGATCTATAGATTCTATGTCCAGAGTTGGTGAAGCAAAGCAGCTTTGAATTCACACGCATGTATAAGATCTGGAAAGCCATTAAAGCACATTTAAATATTATGAGATGTGCAGTACATTGACATTTTTTCAAGGCAATTCACATCTATAAATATCTACTCATAACTCAGCTCTAGGAAGAAGACAAAGGCAAACAGAGTGAAAACATTGCCAATAAAACTGCCTGGATTTGTCTAGGAAGTCACCAAGAATCACGCCTGACCTGAAGGTCAATAGACACATTCAACTAACAGAAAAAATAAACCCACATATTGCTGCCTAAACTATAGTTGCTGAAGGTGGAAAGTCTGAAAAACTGAAGACTTCTTAGTTGTGATTGCTTTTTATGAATTGCGAGCCATCTAAGACAGGGCTGTCAAATTTGCGGCCTGCGAGCTGGATGTGTTATGCGCTGGCCATGTCCCCGCCCAGTTTAGCAAAGTGGGGGAGGGGACAGTCCCGATACATCACTTGATGCCACCGTGACGCCACGAATTTGACACTGCTGATCTAAGAGAAGCTTATGACTTCTGGTTAATTAAACATTTATTTGTTTGATTGATTTTTATCCTACTTTTATATATGATTAGCTCAAGGCACATCTAATGCGTATGTATGTATGTATGTATGTATGTATGTATGTATGTATGTATACACACACACATATAATTCCTATTTCCTATTTTGTCCCAGAGAGTTCTGTGAAATAGAAAGCCTTAGGAACAGTGATTGTGCCAAAGGTTTTTTTTTTTAATTATTTTAATTGTAAAAGTAATTCTTGTATTTTGTTTAAGAATGATGTATTCCTAGTGTTCCAAAAAATGTGGCTATCCATTATTCTGTGGTCCATTGGCATTATTCTTTTAAAATAAAGTATGAAAACATTGTTTCAATGGAGTCATTAAGCAAAAGAATGAATTTTCTTAGCACTGAAGAATAAGTAGATAGCATACCAGCAAGCCAGAAAACAGAAATGGCACCAGCAGTAGTAATTTGACATAGCTGAATGAACATTTATGGAATTAGGAACAAGCCGTGGCATAAAGCCACATGTTACTGTACAGATCTAGTATTGTCTCAACTACCGAGGTATTTACAAACTGTATTGAATCAAATGCCTATGGAAAATGAGGATCTGCCACAATGATAGACCAAAATTGATTAGATACATATACCAGGGGTGGGTTCCTGCCAGTTCTAACCTCTTCTATAGAAGAGGTTCCACAAATCTACAATGCCATTTAGAACCGGTTCCAGCTCCCTCCCCCCGCCCATCATCAAGATGAAGAGCGAGAGGAGGAATTCTGGGAGTTGAAGTTCACAAGTCTTAAAGCTGTCACATTTGAATACCCCTGGGGTTTTTTTTCTAAAGGGTTAGGGGTGCAAGGATCTTGTAACTTGACAGCTTTAAGACTTGCACACTGCAATGCCAGAGTTCCTGAGTCAACATTTTGATTGCGAAGCAAGAGTGTTGTTAAGTGAGTTTCACCACTTTTTACAAGTTAACCATGCCCACTTAGTTGCGTGGCTGGCAAGCCACTCCCACCCGGTCACATGGCCAGCAAGCCACTCCTACCAAGTCACATGGCCAGCAAGCCACTCCCACAAAGCAGGCCACACCTACAGAAGAGGTTCTAAAAAAAATTGAAACCCACCACTGACATACATCACAGAGACAGACAGACAGACAGACACATACACACACACACCGAAAACTCAAGGAAATGGGTAATTAAAGCAGAGCTTGGAAATCTTTGTGTAATTTTCTACTTTATCGTGTTTCTTCATTGCAACGAAATGTAAATGCAAATGTTGAGCAACTTCGAAAGCAAAGAACGTGTTAGCTAGAGAAAACCTTCAAAGCTGTGTCACTGCAGCTTATCATTGTTGTGTATGAAATGCTGCTGAATGGGATCAGAATGCCAAACGGCATGTACTAATGTAATATTTGACATATTTGAACAGCACAATAATTTGGAAGGGTTATGTCACTTAGAGATCGTTCCAAATACAACTTTCATTGACTCAATATTTATGCATAATTTAATCCCATAATTGGGTTGATATAGAATTCTTACTGTCAGTCAGTTGAAGATTCAAGGTAATTTGAACCAAAAAGTTGTTGGAGTGAAGAGAAAATTGATAGAAGAGTCATATTGGACCACATAAAAAATGGCATTTGTTTCCTTTTTTCCATGGTTGACAGTTTCATGTAACTCTGCTAATCAACAGAACTCCTTCAGATTAGTATAGTTTATGAAGATTCTTAGAAAACAGGTAAGATTCTACTGTTCTCTTTTTTTAAACAATCCACATAGCCTCTGCCTCCTCATTTACTGTTTCCCTTGTTTGTTCTTGCTACTCTGATTTATGTCTGAGCTATAGACATAATTCTACAAGAAGGATGAGTGCAGTTGTACGCCTGATAGTATCACTGGTGCCTTGTCTTTGATCCTGCAGGAAGCATGGCAATTGTCCACATGTTCTCCTTGCTACAGCATGCAGACATAACATTACTAATTGGCTGAAAATGTGTTACACAATCCTTTCTCCAGGTTGTCACTGGTCCACTCAAAAATACTTTCTGATCTAATTTCTCACTTTGCTTCTAGAGTGGTTCCCCCCCCCCCCCAATATTCTGCATTTGCTATACCAAGTGGCCAGTCCTTGGCAAGGTTTTGATCTAATTTTAGAAGTAAGGCTCTGCCTTGTCTCAACTGGCCACATACAGCTATTGATTGCATTGAAAAGACCAAATATCTTGAAGGAAGGTCCACTTAATTACAGAACTACTTCCTGAGTTACACATTACACAATACATTAATTAGTAGAGCACTAGAATGGTTTCTCTGTCAGCCATGTTTGATTCTAGGCAGTGGTGGGTTCCGGATTCCGTTGCAACTGGTACGGTTGCAACGGGGCCCGGTGTGCATCATATGAATGCTTGCAGCACGCGTGCACACACGCACAGCACGTGCATGCATATGTACTTCTTGCGACTCCTCCGCGAGCCTCCGAAATGCTCCAGCTGCTCAGCGGAGCATCAGGAAGGCACCATGCGCTCCATATGCAGAAGCACCGAAGATCTCAAATACAGGTAAGGAGCTTGGGCGGGTGGCCCAAGACCACCATACTGGAACGGTACCCGGTGCTCCGGGTAGGCACCGGTACGACTGTACCGGGGTGAACCGCCTGCAACCCACCACTGATTCTAGGGCACGGTACTCATCTCTGTTTCTTGGCTGTGGAAGCCAGTGTTGTCCAAAGTCAATTTCCATGGTCATGTGGCCGGATGGCTAGGAACTAAAGGCATATGGAATGCTGTTACCTTCCCCCTAAGTGGTACCTATTAGTCTATTTGCACTTGCAGGCTTTCAAACTGTTAGATGGGCAGGAGCTGGAGCAAATAACTTAACCCATTGCACAGGGCTCAGGTCTTGAACTGGGCTGTCAACTTTCCAGCTGACAAGCTGAGCATCTGTAACCACTGAAACATTGTGCCCCAGTAGCAAAATGTAAAATCACAAGTATCAATGGTGTACAACTAGACTACCTTCATGTGTAAAGAAGATCTCCCCTACAAGAGTACAAGTATTCTTGGGACCCGTGAAATATTTCAAGTGTGGAATTGAAATAGTGGTGCATTTGGAATTAATTACACTGTAAATGAATATAAAGATAATATTTTTTTTCTCATTTACTTAAAATAGTCCTAATCAAACTGGATCCGGATTGTGTGAATTTTTACTCCCAGAATTTTCCAGGCAATTTGGCCCATCCCTGGAAATTATCTGAATTGATCTATACATTTGAAGGGCATCCAGATTGGGAAGACTGATTTAAATCATTTCCTCAGAAATACATTTTCAGCTTTATCTAATTACATGGTAGCTTTCCCTGAACTTCTCTTCCTGACCTTTAACAGAATGAGAAATGCAGCAATTGCAATTTTGTTTTTTTATTTCATGTCTTCTTCGTGGTCAAAAAGAGCATTGACTATTGCGGAAGTTCAAAATTAATTACCTCCAATCCAGCGGGTGTATCTTTTCAAAATGTCCCCTTTCATGTACAGGATTATTCCATATTGCTGAAACCATCTATGTACTGTTTCAAACTATTTAATGGCATCTAGATCAATTATCTATGGACCTTACCTGCTGCTTTTTAGGAAAAGGAATTTTCTGAATGAAATGCTTTAACAATAGTGATACACTTACATCAGAATCTATAACCAGGGGTCAGCAACCCGCATCTCTGGAGCCGCATGTGGCTCTTTCATCCCTCTGATGTGGCTCCCTGTTGCCCGTTGGCTCCACAATTGATAGGGCTTTTGATTACGACAGGTAGAGGAAAAAGGATGCAGCACTAGGAGGAGACTCTGGTGGGAGAACTGGATTTCTGGTTGCCTCCAGAACTGAACAGGGGACTTCTGGTTAGGACATTTGAGTGTTTAAGGTTGCTGACCCCTGATCTATACCCAGCTCCTCTTGCTGATACAGAGACTCCAATAAGTGAGCTAAAATTTAGGACTAACTCCCCCTCCCTTCTAAAGTGGGGATGTACATAGATTTACATAGTTGTTTTGATTATGCAGATCTTCAAGGGGTTCTTCTCTTCCATGAAGTTCAAGCAAAGCATTTTATTGAATCAGTGCCATTCCCCTTATTTCTAAGTAGTCAGTTACAGGAAATGTTGGAAGAAGCTTCTACGTGTGTGCCTTTGTACAAATTTATGGGATGTCTACTGTTGGAATATTAGAATGATACAGTTGAAAGGGACAATTTAGCCTACTGATGTCATTAGCGAGAGTATTTCAATTTAGATAATTGTACGGGAATAGGACCTTACGACAGTCATATTCTTGGTTCACTCTTAAATAGGAAGAAACCCACCAACAGATAAGTTCTTCCACCCTTGAGGAAAATTTAAACAACAATTTCATTGTGTCCAGAAAAATAAATGAAGGAGATAATGCTTTGTTTGTTTTGTTTGTTTGTTTGTTTGTTTGTTTAGTCAAGCATGTATTAGATAACAGATATAAGTATAAACATGATTATGAATACATGAAATGGATACAAATAAAAGGGAACATTAGGACAGGAATGGTAGGCACACTGGTGGGCTTATGCACGCCCCTTACAGACCTCTTAGGAATGGGGTGAAGTTAACAGTAAGTTAAGGTTAAAGTTTTGGGGGTTTGGGGAAGAAACCACAGTATCAGGTAGTGCATTCCAGGTGTTGACCACTCTGTTCCTGAAGTCGTATTGTCTGCAATCGAATTTGGAGTGGTTTACATTGAGTTTGTATCTATTATGTGCTCATGTATTGTTGTGGTTGAAGCTGAAGTAGTCATTGACAGATAGGATGTTGTAGCAGATAATTTTATGTACTACACATAGATCAGACGGAAGGCGGCATACTTCTTAGTTGTCTAAGCCCAAAATTTCAAGTCTGATGGCATAAGATATTCTGTTGCGGGCAGAGGAGTGGAGGACTCTTCTCATGAGATATCTCTGGACTTGTTTGATTGTATTTATGTCTGATATGCAGTGCAGATCCAGATGTTTTGTATGCTCTGGTTAGCAGTACAATATTACCAGAGAAGAAGCTATACAAGATTATAAAATCACTCAACAATGACATGGGTAGCATATTTAATAAATAAAAATAAACATGTTGGTATTGACAGTTTATGAGCTACCCAAGGATTCCTGAGATGGAGAGAATAAGAGAGATAACTGTGGGAGAAGGAGTAGCAGAATCTGGCAGCAGAGTTAAAAGAGGGATTAATCTAGAATCCCTATGTAGCCCCAAGTGAACTTAGTCCATCCCCCCTTGAATTCTATTGACCATAATGTAACCCCAAGTAGGAGCTAACTGTTACTGTATTTTTCGGAGTATAAGACGCACCTTCCCCTCCTTAAAAGAGCATGGAAATGTTGGTGCATCTTATACACCAAAAACAGCCATTTTAGGCCTCCAGAAGCGCCGCCCCCGCATCCCATTTTTGTGAAAAACTGGTTGCTTCAGTTTTTGTGAAAAATGGCCCATTTTCTGCCCGTTTTTTGCAAAAACAGGGGCATTTTTGTCTTCCCTCAGCCCTAATGAAGCCTGCAGAGTGCTCCTGGGGGCCAGGGAGGACAAAACCTTTTTTCCTGACTTCCCTCTTTGAAATCTTGGTGAGTCTTCTACACCGGTGCGTCTTATAGCCCGAAAACTATGGTAGTTGCGAAGATTCTTATGCATAGATGTGATTATGAATACATCAGTTTAATTGGACCTTCACTGTGAATCTGATCTTTCACACCTGATAATGACCTTGATAGAAATATGCAAAAACCATTAATTAGACATAGAGGGTTGAAGCATTCTTTAACTTTTAAAAAGCAAGACGTTATGTTAGATAATTCCTGAAACAACTCGGACATTTCCCCAATTCACTGAACTATAAGAAGGAGGAAAGGTAAAGTATGGCTTTCCTTCTCTTTTCTTTTTTTAAAATATTTTATTTTGGCTGTTCCTTGGTGATACCCCGACTTAAGTAGTCCCAATGGTGCTTTTCCAAAAGGCAGCTGGACTTTCTTGATTTTTTTTCTTTGAAAACATTTCACTTCTTGAATGAGAATTAAAATGTTTTCAAAGAGGAAAAAAAAAACCTCAAGAAAATCTAGTTGGAAAAGCACTTTTGGGACAACCATGACCTGGGTGATTGAGAATCTCCATAGAGATTTAAGTCAATTTTTGAATATAATTTGAATTGCAAACCTTAAATCTGGTGAAGGCAGGTTTAAAAATAAGTGTGAGCTCTTTATGGTGGGCGCTTTAAAGCCAAAGGATTTGGTTCATTTAACAATGGTCAGTGGGCCAGGGTTCTTTTCTATGGTTTGCAAAAGAAAATTCTACAGTGAAAAAAAGTATGGGTCTACATTTAGGCAAGAAAAACAAAATGCACAAGTACAGTATATGTGGTACCTTGCTCAATAGTAGTAACTGTGAGAGGGATCTTGGGGTCCTAGTGAAGATCCATTTAAATATGAGCCAGCCGTGTGCAGCAATTGCCAAAAAAGCCAACACTGCATCAACAGAGAGATAGAATCAAGATCTCGTGAAGTGTTAATACCACTTTATAATGCCTTGGTAAGGCCACACTTGGAATACTGCATTCAGTTCTGGTCGCCACGATGTAGAAAAGATGTGGAGACTCTAGAAAGAGTGCAGAGAAGAGCAACAAAGATGATTAGGGGACTGGAGGCTAAAATGTATGAAGAACGGTTGCAGGAACTGGGTATGTCTAGCTTAAGAGAAAGAAGGACTAGGGGAGACATGATAGAAATGTTCCAATATCTCAGGGGTTGCCACAAAGAAGAGGGAGTCAAACTATTCTCCAAAGCACCTGAAGGCAGGACAAGGCACAATGGGTGGAAACTAAACAAGGAGAGAAGCAACTTAGAACTAAGGAGAAATTTCCTGGCAGAACAATTAATCAGTGGAACAACTTGCTTCCAGAAGTTTTGATTGCTCCAACACTGAAAGTTTTAAAGAAGATGTTGGATAACCATTTGTCTGAAGTGGTGTAGGGTTTCTTGCCTAAGCAGGGGGTTGGACTAGAAGACCTCCAAGGTCTCTTCCAACTCTGTTACTCTATTCTATTCCATTCCATTCTATTCTAAAACACATTGTACAAGATAAAAAAATGTACGGTACATACTGTAAATTTAGGTTGGTGCAATCTTGTGGTAGGGGGAGTCTGTGATTTTCAAAAGTCTTTTGGACTCTTACTGACAAAGGATGAAGGCAAGGAATTAACTCTTCTCCTTAGTATAAAACCTGACAACTCTAGATATACCCTCAAATGTTTGCCTCAATAGAAGTATTGCTGTTCACAAGTATTAATTTTAATTTCATGCACATCGAAACCCTCAGATTGTCAAGAAATTGTCAACAGTGTTGTACAATAATTTATGGTGCAGATGTTTTTGCTTGGTCATGCTGGCTCATGATTCTGTTCAGGTTTAAGACTTTTTGCAGGAACAAAGTATAAAAATAATTTCTAAGATTGTAGCAGGTAATGGCAGACGCTGTGCAAATTCATGTGCTTTTAAGGATAGCTCTTTCCAACTGATTTGTTAGATGGAGGCTGCCAAATGCATAAAAAATATAAAGCTGTTGGAAGTCCAGCACTTCAGAAACTCATCTAATCTGAGGGTTTCGATGTGCATGAAGTTAAAATTAATATGATTATCAGAACAGCTTCATCTATGGAAACCTCCTGTCATGCCTTTTGCAACATTAAAGTTTGCAATTCACATTACTGAACTTTCAAATCATCGGAATACTGTATAGTCATTTATTCAGATCTGGGGTTTTCCAGACTTTATTTGAGATTAAAGCAGGACATTCTCTCTCTGTGTCTCTGTGTCTGTCTATCTGTTTGTCTGTCTGTCTGTTTGTCTCTGTCTCTCTCTGTCTCTCTCTCTCTCTCTCTGTCTCTGTCTCTCTCTCTCTCTCTCTCTCTCTCTCTCTCTCTCTGTCACTCTCTTTGTGTGTGTATGTGTGTTTGTGTGCTTGTATGTATGTCTATATGGTCAGAGAGGACAAAAAGCAGAAGTGGACAATTCTGTTTTTGTTAACAACAGCTACATGGAGATGCAATGTCTAGAGCCAGATGCTAATAAATGATGTGGACCCCTACAATAAGAATATAGGTTCTGACTCTCTTGAAACATTTCTGGGTTGTTGTTGTTGTTGTTTTCCATTTGTACCTAGATATAACTCCCTTCTTCCACTCACATGACTCTACTATGTTATTTATCATGTGCTATTTCATGTGGGGCTAAGCAGGTGACTGGTGATCTTATTAAATACCTGCGCTCATTTGATAGATGATAGATAGATAGATAGATAGATAGATAGATAGATAGATAGATAGATAGATAGATAGATAGATAGATAGATAAATAAATAAATATTTCACAAAGCAGGGACTACTGCAGAAAAGGACCATATTATAGTGTCTGTCAGCCAACATCTTCGGCTGACAAGATCTGCCGCTCTTTACTCGGGAGTTTGATATTGAGAACGGCAGAAAAGGAATAGCTTCGGCTATGGCTATAGTGATCCAAAAGCAGGACAAGGATAACCAGAAGTATCATGCTTGTGTACCGTGATGTGTTTGGTGTCAGCGGTGGGATTCACATAGGTTTACCAACGGTTCGCAAATGTGAGCACATATGCATGCGCATGCAGCCTTTTGCAGATACATTTTGCTCACCTGTGGGGCATGCACACATTCATGCAGCATCACAAATGACGCTACACAGGACATTTTGGATCCGGGGTGGATGGACAGGCCCATCCCTAGGTCGCCCCTATCGGTTTGGGCGAACCAGTCCTAACCGGCTAAATACCACCTCTGTTTAGCATGTTAGGCTAATTGTAGTTCTAGCAGTATGATGTTCTAATGATTCTAATCTATCCCTAGCATAATCATCTAGCACTGATGTTATCTAGTTGGGTAATGAAATACTTGCAGGCAAACAAGCAAAGCTCCGAGAGCACCAAGGATTCCATAATTCAACACTGAACTTCAGATATTCTCTTCTATTGCTTGCTAGTTCATTGAATTGCAATAGTGGTGAATATCTGTAGCTTGGATTGAGGGTGAAGGTTCATTCTCCGAGCTTGTGGGATGTTTTCAGAATATTTCGTTATCAGGCTAGGTAACATCTTTAGCAGAGTTTAGGGGAGTTCATTGAATATTTAAGGGTCCGTCATTCAAGTCACAAGTCTGTAATGAGAATAAAATGAAGCGAAGGAGGGGGATTCAAGTGAAGGCACATGGAGCTTTGAAGGGAACCAATCTGAGTATTTCATTTCTACTATGTTTCTGGCATAACTGGTCAGAGACAGCTGGACGCTATCTTTCCCAGAAGACATTTATCACCATGTTAATGAGAAATCTTTCCCAACTTTGGTAACTTCCCAATGCGTGGATTCTATCCCTTGAGAATTGCTCAGCCAACTGTCATAAGTACAAGAGAATAAAAAAAGAGAGCATCAGGGGCTGTGGTGGTGCAGTGGTTAGAATGCAATTTTTCAGGTTAACTCTGCCCATAGCCTGGAGTTCAATCCTGACTGGCTCAAGGTTGACTCAGCCTTCCATCCTTCCAAGGTCAGTAAATTGAGGACCCAGATTGTTGAGGGCAATGTGCTGATTCTTTAAACCGCTTAAGGGGTGCTGTAAAGCACTATGAAGCAGCATATAAGTCTATTGCTATAGTACTGCAGACTACTTCAGCTGACTGCTAACTACAGTTCAGCAGTTCAAATCTCACTGGCTCAAGGTTGACTGCAGCCTTCCATCCTTCTGAGGTGGGTAAAATGAGGACCTGGATTGTTGGGGACAATAGGCTGACTCTACACCGCATAGAGAGGGATGTAAAAACACTATGAAGCAGTATATAAGTCTAAGTGCTATTGCTATCATATGGTTTCATTTTTTTCTTTCTGTGAATCTGATGCAGAATACAAGGTGTGTAGCGATGCCATCATTTCTACAGGTACCTCCTTGCATATTTGTGAGTAGGGTATATTTGTAAAAACTTGCTTCAAGCATCCAATCCTCATCCTAAATCCAGCATAGCATTGTTTTGGAATTTATCATGGCTTTGGGGAAACGGGGGTTTGCAACGATATTGTATTGAGGCTTCTGAGGCATGAATGCTAAAAACATTGGAGGGTAATTTTGGGAGGCTAATTTCGAAAGGATAAGCAATGTTAAATGCTAAGCATGCAACAAATAAACATCTTAAACAATGCTCGGAATCACCTGGGGCCAAGTAGAACAGATTAATATGAAATCTATAGCATGATATTGGAGCAGTTGCCAATAGCAACCACCAGAATACCGCTGTGTGCCTTCATTTGCAGAGCTCACCTTTATTGCATTGCAGAATGCTTGTATTATTCTCAGCTAAATCCTCTTTCTTTCTTTTTTTTTCTTTCTTTCACGGACTAATCAGTGCCTCAAGGTGACTGTGTCTCTTTCAGCTGAGCAAATTTTTTTTTACCTTTTATTAAATTACTGCCTTGGTAGGTAAGACAGTTCAACGTTAAAACAAAAAGCTATGCTTGTCTGTTCAGCTGCAGGAGGAAAAGGGCAGGACTTAGGATGCTGTCACCTTTTTCCTTCTAGGGCAACCGGGATAACTAATCCTAATGTTCTCCATGGGAACTTGACCATATGTGCCTGCATTAAGAGCGGCTGAAAATTGTTTGGGATGATGGTGGAAGCATACGTACTCCTTGTTTCCCTGAAAATAGGACCTATCGCAAAAATAAGCCTTAGCACAGTGATGGCGAACCTTTTTGCCATCACGTGCCAAAAGCGGGGAGTACAGGGGAGTCATGTGTGGGCATGCCCACACCCAGAATTATATGTGTGTGACCACTGCACACATGCATGTGTGACCCCTGCCCTTCCGCCATTTTTGGCACACAACGGACCCATATTTGGCCCTCCCCAGGCTCCAGGGGCTTTCTACCTCCCTGAAGGTTCTCTGAAGTCCATTCCCGAACCTCTAGGTTGCCTATAGGGTCGTTTTTCACCCACCGGAGGCTTCAGGGGGCTTCTCTGAAGCCTCAGGAGGGAGAAAAACGGCCCAGCGTGCAAACTGGAAGTCCATTCCCACACTTCTTGTTTGTGCGTTGGGTTGTGTTTTGCCCTCTGGAAACTTCAGGGGGCTTCAGGGAAGCTTCCGGAGGTCAAAAAATGGCTGAAAATGAAGGGCAAACTCAGCTGGCCAGCAACGCACAGGCGCTGGAGCTGACAGGGCAATGGCTACCAAATGGCTCTGCGTGCTACCTGTGGCATGTGTGCCATAGGTTCACCATCACGGCTCTAGTATGTTCTTATGCATGCTCCTAATATAAGCCTTATTTCCAAAATAAGTCCTATTTAAGAGTCTGCACAGCTGACAAGCCACCCATTCTGTCTGATTGCTCATGGTGCCATGGCCCCAAAGCAAGGCAGGGGAATGGTGGAGCTGCCCCAGGTACCCCGCACTGGCTCACCTCAGAGCTCCCACAGCCAAGCCATCCACGCCCTGACACCTGCCTTGCAGTGACTGTATCAGCAGCCATGCTGATCTGGCCCGCAGGGTGCTTAGATATGGCCCATGGGGCTGCCCTGGAAGCAGCGAAGGACTCGTCTGCAGTGCCTCTGCCAGTGAAAATGCCCCTCCTGAGCCCTGTTTTCGTTGGCAGAGCACTCCTGCCCGACACAAGTAATCTTGGGCTGGCGACACCCACCTTGGCTACAGCCACCCAGGCTCCCTGAGATCAAACACAACCCTGATGCAGCCCTCAATGAAATCGAGTTTGACACCCTTGATCTAATCCAATCTCTATGTGGTGCAGAAATCAGCATCCCCAGCAAATAGTCACCTTGCTATGTTTAAATGCATCCAGTGAAGGAGGGTTTAACCACCTCCACTGTGGAACAGTTTTTAACCATTAAATCCCCCCCCCCCAATGTTGAATATTGATCTGTTTCCTTCAGTTCTTGTCTTTTCTGCATCTTGTCTTGTCTTCTGAAACTAGATAGATGGATGGATGGATGGATGGGTGGATGGATGGGTGGGTAGATAGATAGATTGATAGAATGACAGATTGACAGATAGACAGATAGAAAGACAGACAGACAGACAGACAGACAGACAGACAGACAGACAGACAGATAGATAGATAGATAGATAGATAGATAGATCAATGTTACATTTCAGCCCTTCAGATCCTTAAAGACAAGTAGCATGTTTCCCTGCGGTCTTTTCTTCTCCAGGCGAAATATATCTGTGCCTCTGGTGCTCCTTATTTCCGGACTATCAGCTAAAAGCTGAGGAGGGTATACATTTAGGAAGTAAATAAATAAGTGAAGAAGTAAATACATAGTGGCTAAGACGCTGAGCTTGCCCATCAGAAAGGTCAGCAGTTTGGCAGTTTAAATCCCTAGCGCCATGTAACAGAGTGAGCTCCCGTTACTTGTCCCAGCTTCTGGGACTGGGACTTGAATACCAAAGTCATGAATAGTTTGTTTAGTTGTTAAACTTCTATGCTGCCCATTTTGCCAAGGCACACTCTAGGCAACTTACAGCCATTCATTAAAAATATCATAGAAAACATTAAAACAATAAATAAAGGCCATAAATTTAAAACTCAGTTAAAAATTCAATGGACCCAGTTGGAGGGGAAGGGAGAAAAATGCACATGGGGAAGAGGTGGGGTCTCTCTAATCCAGTGCTTCTCAATTATTTTCTGTCATGCCCCCCCTAGGAAGAAGAAAACATTTCGCGCCCCCCGCACGACTGTAAATAGTATCATTTGTCTATAAAATTGTTATAAGTACACCTCTGCATAACACTGTATCCTTATTAAGGTATAAGAGAATAAAAAAAGAAAGAAATGTGGATCAATTTGCAACAAAGAATAGCTTTATTAACTGTAGCAGAAAAGATTTAAAGGAGCACAGGATTTAAAGGAACACAATATTTAAAAAAAACTTTAACCTGCAAAACAAAAATATATAAAATAATTTGAGCTGAGCCCCCCTTTACGGAGCCTCGCACCCCCCCTGGGGGGCCCGCCCCACTATTTGAGAAACACTGCTCTAATCCAATAACTATCTCCAGGATAGTTCTGTTTTCTTCTGAAACTTTTCTTGGATTTATCCATGGTTGGCCTACCGGGGGGGTGGGTCAAAAAGCTCAATAAATCACATGCTGGCAGGTGTCGCACATTGATGGTTGTGACCCCATATTTTGAGTGACAGGGAGCCGCAGCAGAGGGATGAAAGAGCCACATGTGGCTCCAGAGCCGCAGGTTGCTGACCCCTGTTATAGGGTTACAACAACAGAAACTTGCAGCTTTGAACATGCCCATCACTTTTATCCTAAGAATTAGGGAGGGTCCAATCTGAAACACTTTCTCAAATTGCACTCCTCCTTTGGACTTAGGTTTCTCTTATCTCTCTTGCTGTGGCTCTTCCTCCTCTTCCTCCAGGTTATTCTCACAGCCCATTACATAATCAATATTTGATCCATCGAGATACCTAAATCCAAAAGCTTCTGCTAGATATGATCTCCCTTATGTTGCATTAATGCCTTTGATATGTTTTCCTACCCAAATCCACATTTCTCCCTCATGAAATTTAATTTGTTGGCTTTTGCTCACTGTTCTAGTTATTCAAATCTTCCTGAATCCTGATACTGCACAATACGATGTTTGATATTTCTCTTACTTTTGGGTTTCTGAAAATTTAATAATTTTTTTTTCAAACCCACCCTTTTTTAAATAAACTGAAAAGGTATTTGACATTGCCTTCCAACTGGATGCAGAACCCTTGTTAGATGCTCACTTAAGCATGAGTATTTAGCCAGCTCTATGAACCATCTCATGGAGCCATGGTCCAATCCACATTTTCCAATCCTCTCTTCCAGGATAACATAGGACAAGGGTGTCAAACTGAAGACCCACCCTGGAAACAGCAAAGTACTGTCTCGCAGTGCCTCTGCCAATGAAAATGGAGCTAGGGAGGGCTGCATGCCTGGCTCTGTTTTCGCTGGTGGAGAGCTGCAGCAGGCCATCCTGATTGAAAATGGGGACCATTTTTACTGGCTAGCAAAACAAAAGGAGAAATGTTTCCCTTTTAGCATTTGAGCATGCAAGAAGGGACAGGAAAGGAGAAGGGGAAAGGGGAACGACAAAAAGAAGGAAAGATGGGAAGAGAGCAAGGAAGGGATAAAAAAGGGAAGAGGAAAGGAAGAAGAAAAAATTAAGAGGGAGGGAAGGAGAAAGGATGAAGAGGGATGGAGGGATGGATGGAGGGAACGAAGGAAGGAGATTGTAATGAAAGGGAGGGAGGGTCTGAGGGAAGTCATTCCTTAGCACTTGGCTGGTAGAGGTGTCCCCGACACAAGTGATATGGAGCTGGCCACCCCCACCCCAGTCCTTCGAGGTCAAATACAGCCCTGATGTGGCCTTCATGAAATCGAGTTTGACACCCCTGACATAGGAGGTTCTGTTAAATATTTTGCTAAAGTTAAGGAACACTGCATTCCTATGATAAACTTCGCTCGCTCAAAGAAGAGGACCAGATTGCTTTGGCATGTTGTTTTATTAAACCACACTGTCTCCTCTCAGGCAATGCATTGTTTTCTATATACTTAAGACAGTCTTTTCCAAATTTCTCCTAGAATCATCAGACTGCTTGGTTTGTAGTTAGTTGGATCCTCCCCCCTTTTAACATTTTCCCTTCTTTTGCCTTTGGGCACTATGTCTACTTTCCATGAGATTTCATGGGGATTACAAAAAGAACTTCCGAGATGACATTTCCAGCTCCTTCAAGGCTGTCAGGTATAATTGATCTTGTGTTCAAGACTAAAAATAATTCATAGTATCCAAGTACTCTCTAGCTGTGCTTTCTCCTTGGATCACGTGTTCTGCTTAGATCCAGAGCAGAGCTTCTTAACATTGGATGTTAATTTTGTTAACTTCAACTCCCAGGATTCCCTAGCTGGCTAGTCTGCCCATTTTAAAATTGCCAATGAGTATATTTATTAAATTTACATATTGGGGGTGGGTTACGGTTTCTGTTTCTGCCAGTTTGCTCAGAGATGCGCTTGATGTGCGCGACACGTGCAGGCACAGTAGTAAAAACTTTTGGTGGCGCCGCCGACAGAACCGGTTCGGGCACGTGGCCAGCCGAGTTACTACCTACTCGGTGGAATCGGTCTGAAGTGTTAGGAACCTACCTATGTTACAAATGCTACTCATCTCACTATCGGAGGTTTAAAAACATTGGACATTCTTCTGGTTGTAAGGGTCTGCATCGAAGAAATTTAAAGAAGACAGTTTATATTTCTTTCTTGTCTTAAAAAAAAGACAAGCAATTCAAGAGATCTACATATTTTTATAACTTGCTAAAGTAGATTATAAGTGTATTCTTGCCAGTGGTGGGTTTCAAAATTTTTTAGAACCTCTTCTGTAGGTGTGGCCTGCTTTGTGGGAGTGGCTTGCCGGCCATGTGACCGGGTGGGAGTGGCTTGCCAGCCATGTGACTGGGTAGAAGTGGCTTGGCAGCCATGTGACTGGGTGGGCGTGGCCAATTTGTAAAATGTGGTGAAACTCACTTAACACTCTTGCTTAGCAACCAAAATGTTGGCTCAGAAACTCTGGCATTTGAAGCGCGCAAGTCTTAAAGCTGTCAAGTTACAAGACCCTTGCACCCCTAACCCTTTAGAAAGAAACCCCCAGGGGTGTTCAAACTTGACAGCTTTAAGACTTGTGGACTTCAACTCCCAGAATTCCTCCTCTCGCTCTTCATCTTGATAATGTGCGGAGGGGGGGAGCTGGAACCGGTTCTAAATGGCATTGTAGATTTGTGGAACCTCTTCTATAGAATAGGTTAGAACTGGCAGAAACCTACCCCTGATTCTTTCTCATACGTTGTGGGCAAAAACAGTCAAGTGAAACTCATCTTTAAATATAAAAACACTTGGTTTTAGGAACAAAGCAAGTTATACATAATAGATTTAAGTATTTGGGCAATTCCTTATCTATCAGTGATGCTTTAAATATCACAAGTTTTTTTTTTCCAATTGTTGGTTTTCTTCCTGCCCACCCATGCATCTAAATAAAAGTAGCCCTTGACTTACAACCACAAATGAACCCAAAATTTCTGTTGTTAAGTGAGACATATGTTAAGTTATTTTTGTCCCATTTTACAACCATTCTTGCCCCACTTGTGAAGTAAATGGCTGTGATGTGAATAAAGGCTTCCATCATTGAGAGCCATTCTGGGATTATCAAGTATATTTTAGGTTTTATTTTTTTCCCATACAGATATTAGTGAGTTTTTAATATAGTGATTTTGAAAGTACCTATGGATTTCATTCTTCTCCTACCATAGGAAGACATGCCATCCTAGTTGTAAATCATGTCCTTCTAATGATTTACATCTTCCCTAATGCTGCTGCATTAATTGTTTTCCAACTCTTTTCTACATGAATGTGTATTCATAGCTGCTTTGCCAGTGAAGCAGTACTATCAGTCCAAGCACAGGCATATCCATGCACAGCTTGGAAAGTCCTCAAAGCAAGCACATAAAGTCTTCGGAATAGCATCTCAATGTTGCATGATGTTGATTTCTTGGACTTTAGCAAGATCCCCTTTGAATGCTTTGCAAAACTAGGTTGTGAGTAAAATCAACTAGACTGGTCCTTAGACTGGTATGGAATGCTAAAAATGCATTTATATTTGTATAATCAACTAGCTAACCTTTGCAGTGTCAGAATGCAAAAGAATTTGTGGTGTTTCTTTCTTGCTTCTGCAAAAGGAAGAGATTAAGCTAGAAAGAAGACACAATGTTTTATAGAACGAAACGTAGCCATCCCAGTTACTAAACTTCTCAAGCATTAAATGAAAATATACGAACACATTTATAAGACAGACCATTTACGCTGATGTGTCCTAAATCAGGGATCACTGAGATAGGTTTTTTTTTTTTTGTTAAATGTAGAAGAATGAAAGAAATCTAGAATTGGTATGGCAGGCATAGAATTTTAATAGGCACAAAAGAGAAACAAATATTGTGCCTTAAATTAGAGTAGGGTAGGGTGGAAAAAGAGGATAAATCTAATCTACAAACAGCAGCCCAAATATTTGTTAAATGCATAAAATATTCTGATTCAATATCATTGAGTGATTTCTTTTAATTAGGTTAAGGAAAGACAGATAATGCCTGGAGCGATGTGTAGATGATATCTTATTTGGAAAGCTTTATAGACGACTTATTAAAAAGAACACAAAACTCCCAATAGTACTTATTCTAAGGGTGACTTAGAAGTTAAATTAGAAGGCCAAATATTGCCAGAAAAAAAAATCTATTTAAATTCCATTACAGGTAGCCCTCGACTTACAACAGTTTGTTGAGTGACTGCTTGAAGTTACAACCGCACTGAAAAAAGAGACTTACGGCCATTTTTCACACAACTGTTGCAGCATCCCCATGGCAGGGGTCAAAATTCAGACGCTTTATGATGTTTTTTTTGCGAACGTCTGACAAGCAAAGTCAATGGGGAAGCCAGATTCACTTGGCAACTGTGTTTCCAAACGTAACCACGGCAATGATTTGCTTAACAAACGTGGCGAGAAAAGTCATAAAACAGGGCAAAGCTCACTTAAGCAATGTCTCGATTAGCAACATACCGTATTTTTCAGACTACAAGATGCACCGGAGTATAAGAAGAACCAAGATTTTGAAGAGGTAAATTTTAAAAAAGGGGGGTTTTCCCACTCCAGCCCCCAGGAGCACTCTGCAGGCCTCCCAAACCCTCTGTACAGCCTGTTTTTTGTGAAAAAGGGGGCATGCAGAGAGTTTGGGAGGCCTGCAAAGTGCTCCTGGGAGCCGGGGAGGGCAAAAAAGTGACACGTAGGGTGTTTCGGAGGCGAAAAATGGGCACATTTTTCACAAAGGGTACAGAAGAGGATGTGGGAGGCCTGTGGAGTACTCCTGGGGGCTAGGGAGGGCAAAAAACAGGCACTTTTTCACTTGTTTGTGCCCTCCCCAGTCCCCAGGAGCACTCTACAGGCCTCCCAAACCCTCTGTGCATCCATTTTTGTGAAAAAGAGGATGCACGGGATAGGGTTTCAGGAGGCCAAAAATGCTGTGTTCGATGTATAAGACACACCCAGATTTTCACCCTCTTTTTGGGGGGAAAAGGTATATTTTATACTCCAAAAATATGGTCAATTGGAGGGTCAATTGTGGTCATGAGATTGAGCCTGTACTAACCCAAGCAGGTTCTACCAAGCATAAAACTTAAGTAGTAGATTGTGGAAGAGCTCTTTTAAAAAATGAAGTTCCACCAACTTACCTATAGTTCTTACATCACCAGGAGTTTCTCTCACTGTGAGATCAGTGAAAGAAATCACTTCCGAAATACCTGTGTAAAAATACAATCAAATAGTCCAGATATCTTAAGCAAGGAAGACTCAAACAATACTATAGAGAGAGCATATGCTTACACAAGCTTGATTAATTTTGGTGCAGCACAGTGCCATTATAGCTTGCAAGCCATGATTTATAGCTGAATTTATATGCAAAGCCAGCTCATTGTGGTTTATTCAATCAAGTATGGTCAATCAACCTGTAGCTCATTGTGACACAATGTTGATGCCAAGGCAGCCATCCAAATGTTCCTTCTTCCTTCGTAAGATTTGGTGAGCCAAAGTGAGCAGTTTTACTGAAAATATTCATATGTCCTTATTCTGATGGGTAACTTTTAAAAACAGTTTACAAATAGCTGGGTTACTAAAAGTCCTGCTTCTGTTGATCTTATGTGGCTAAGGGACAAATACATTCAGTTATTTTGGGAACAGTAAAGTGTTTCTTTTTACAGTATTTCCCAGAGTTGTCTTCCAAATTCCAATCTTGGGTACAGCTCTGGAATTTTCTTGGTGATTTCCATTTAAGTGCTTTTGTTATTAGTTGCAAAGTCGTATCTGACCCATCATGACCCCATGGACTACATTCCTCCAGGCCTTCCTCTCCTCTACCATCCCCTGGAGTCCATTTAAGCTCACGCTGACTGCTTCAGTGACTCCATCCAGCCACCTCATTCTCTGTCATCCCCTTCTTCTTTTGCCCTCAAACGTTCCCAGCATCAGGCTCTTCTCCAGTAAGTCCTCCCTTCTCATTGGGTGGCCAAAGTATTTGAGTTTTATCTTCAGGATCTGGCCTTCTAAAGAGCAGTCAGGGTTGATCTCGAGGACTGACTGGTTTGATTGCCTTGCAATCCAAGGGACTCGCAGGAGTCTTCTCCAGCACCATAGTTCAAAGGCCTCCATTCTTTGGCTCTCAGCCTTCCTTGTGGTCCCACTTTCACAGGCATACATTGCAACTGGAAAAACCATAGCCTTGACTATAGGCAGTTTTGTTGGCAGGGTGATGTCTCTGCTTTTTAGTATGCTGTCTAGAGTTGCCATCTAAGTGGTAACTAGAGCTAATCCTACTCAGTTTTTTGACGTTGTTAATGGTAGACAGTGAAGTGCAAAAAAATGGAATAAAACTTCCAGGCCAGGTGGAATCTTTCATTTCTCTTGTTAAGCTCTTAAGAAAATACTATTTTTTTTTCTGAGAATAAATTTATAGGTAATGTGAAAAGTGCAGAGTCAGACTGAAATGTTGCTGTTAATAAGGTGTAAGGGCAGAAAAGTTGAAACATAGACCTGTTGGGATACCTATACATATTGTCACCGGAATACCTTGAATTTTTGACTTGCATGGGCCAGGAGATTTTCCACTGTGCATCTCTGTTTTTTCTGCTTGCAATTTTCGGTGTGGTAAATATGTCAGCTAGGTTCCAGGATCCTTCTGCAGGGGCTACGTATTACCCAATGGAATTCTTGCTTTCCCTTGAATTTGATTTCCCATGGCATATTGTGAATGGCTTTTCAAACCCCTTTTCTCCTATTTAAAAGCAGTTTATTTTGTGACATGGTGTGATATTGTTTTTTGAAAAAAAAACAAGTATAAAACCCTCTTGGGTTCTTTTCAACTACTTTCACAGTTCTTTAGATGTTGACTGTACAGTTGAAGTGAATTGGGCTCCCTGTAAAGCAGGTCCTTAAACAAATGGGACATTCTTAAACTCATCTGGGAAGTTAGGTTAAATATTAACCTCTGTCATCTGCAATCTAGTGAACTTTGCGTAGCGAAGGAGGAAGGGCCTCTGGAACAGCCAAAAGGGGTTTTACATTGAGCCAATATCTGATCCAGTGGTTTTTTACTACTTCATATTTTACTCCTGGTTCTGTGGGTGTGGCCTTGTGGGCGTGGCAGGGGAAGGATACTGCAAAATCCCCATTCCTGGGGGAAGGTTACTGTAAAATCCCCATTCCCTCCCCATCCCCCTAACCTGCTTTCCAGCTCCGTTCTCCTGTTCAGGGCAACAACAAAAAAGATCAGCTGGGAGGCAGCAGGGGCGGGGCCAGCCTATTTGCCAGTTCTCTAAACTACTCAAAATTTCTGCTACTGGTTCTCCAGAACCTGTCAGAACTGACTGAATAACTGGGGAATGTATCAGATGTCAGGGACGTCAGATATATTTTGATATATTTTTCAGCATTCAACCACAGTGGACTTTTTATGTCTAATGTCAGTATGAATTATATATTCGTCCCTTTCTTTTGTTTTGTATGCTAACAATTTTTATTGTTAGTGTTTGAACGTCGTTAATTTGGTTTATTTTTTCTCTTTTTTATTTTGTAATTAACTTTGGAAATAAAATTTAAAAAAAATGTGGAAAAAGTATCAGATTGAATGTAAGGTAGCCATAGATGCTTAAAGTAAGTTTACTTCTCTCTCTGTGTGTTTCTCTTTTCAAATCCCACTTATAAATTAGACTGTAAAGGTAAAGATTCACCTCACACATATGTGCTAGTCGTTCCAGACTCTAGGGTGCAGTACTCATCTCCGTTTCAAAGCCAAAGAGCCAGCGCTGTCCAAAGAGGTCTCTGTGGTCATGTGGTCGGCATGACTAAATGCTGAAGGTGCAAGGAACGCTGTTTCTTTCCCACAAAGGTGGTTCCTATTTTTTTCTACTAGCCACTGCGTCCCCTTACATTTACAGTAAACGGTAAATGACTGCAAATATTTCTATATAAATGTACATTTATATAGATGTAAATGAAACACTAGAAGACTTCCACCTTCCAACTTTGTTACGCTATTCTGTGTTTGTGTGTATGTATATTTCTATGTATATGTTTGTGTGTGTATAAATATATTCTAATTGATCATTTTTAAAATTTAAGAAACTCTACAGATTTGAATTACAATCTGAAATTTGAAGTAAAGTTTAGTGACATTGAGGTGACTACATACTACAAGTTTTCTTGGCTTTAGTATAGAAGTGATTTGCCATTGGTCCTTCTCAGATTTTTTTATTATTGTGATGATGCTTGGTTACATAGTCATCCAGATTTTTATACTGGCTTTGGTGTTTTTATCTATCTACTGATTCCTTCCCAAGGACCTGGATAGGTAGATGTTTTTTTTAAGATTATTGAGTTGACATTATTGAATAGTTTATAGCCTTGGTGTTTCTCCATCCAAATGGCTTTTCCAGCAAGCCGGCCTGGCCTGTTAATTTTATCTAATTTTTTAAATGTTAGTGCTATATTAATTGGGTTTGGGTTTTTTTTGGGATTGTTTCTAATTTCCTTTTAACTTTTGTAATATGTGTTTTTTAACACTGTACGCCGCCCTGAGTCCTTTGGTAGAAGGGTGGCATATAAATCCAATAAAACAAACAAACAAACAAATATTAACCAGGTCCAATTCGATTTAATTCAGCCAGGATTTGCTATATGATGCTAACTGTGAAGTTCAAGGTACTGTGTTACCTATGGAATAAACATTTCTCAAATCAAGTTTACTGAATGGATACATCATGCACTTGTCTGGACCATAACGAGGAAAATGAAATATGTGAGAATAAGAATAAAAGTTTCATTTAGACATGCAAGCTAATATGTAATAATAATAAAACAGAAGAGTAGAAAGGCCACTGGCAAACTAACATCTAAACCTTCAATTCTTCATTGATTTATACAACAAGGAATTAGTCATACAAGTTTGTACAAATTGAAGAACAGCATTTGTTAGCTGTGCTCATTTTTGTACTAGATACATTGAGCTCACTTTTTGTGTACCTCTTTGGAATCCGGCAAAGAATTGTAAAATAAATCTTTGTTTCTATCACAGTAAAGTTAAAACACTTTTGGCTGACAGCGGTAACAGTTTGTTCTTATTTGACAATATCTATGTGTTTACAGGAAGTAGTACAATTATAATGGAATGGAATTTGAAGAAAATGGAACATTACAAAGTCTAAGCAATTTGCATAATTGTTTTCCCCCCAGATGAATATATCTTACTTCTCTTCTGCTTTAATCAGGCAGAATGTGAGAAATAGCACAAGTCCGTTGGAAAAGTGGACAGATGCAGTGTTCTCGTCTGTCATCTTTTTTCTTGGATTACAAATACGACGTTTTTGCACTTCTCCGTAGGAGATAGTGTCAAATTATTCTGAAACATAAGAAAATGAAATTGTACATCTGGAAAGCATGAGCTTTCTATATATATATTAAGCAAACGAAGAATGTTGCTGAACCCACTGCAAAAGGATGTGCAGCAGACAAAGGTAGATTTTTTGCATCTTCAATGCCAGTCATGAAAAGGCACAAGTCAAGTGGCACAAGCCCTTTCCTCTCACCAGGCACATAATGGCGCACGGCAGGAGTACCACTTAACTTGGAGAACTACATGGATGATGACCTAATTAAGTCATTTAAGTTCAGTAAAAGACCCATTCCGAAACTCAGAGGAGTTCTGTCCAATCTTGCATTCTATGTAGAGTGATCAAGATTAGAGTGATCAAGATAACCTTTATTGTCATTTTTGTCCCCCTTTGGGCACTCTGGCACACATTAAAAACAAAATTCTGTTGCCTGGTCTCAAAAGTGTACACCTACATAACACAACTATAGGTATGTTGTGCACATACCATGTTTCTCCAGAAAGAAGGCTGGGTCTTATTTTCTTTTGAACCCCCCCACCCCCCAAAAAATAAGTCTAGACCATCATTTTGGAGAATTCTAATTATTGACTTATCTCACGGCGGTGGCACCGACAGCCCGCCCAGCAGTAGCCCACTGCTGGGCTACTTCTTCTGCGGCCACTTGCCACCATTCATGTGGATCGCCCCAGCCTCCGTTTCATCTTCAGATGCCTAATGTGTGCGATTGACAGCAAGCGGCCGCAGAAGAAGCGGCTGGAGAAGAAGGCAAGGCAGAGGCTTGGTATGTAGGACAGCTCCAGCACCCCCATTCCCATCCTAGCTTATTTTTCACCTGTGTGCCTCGCCCCACCCCCTGGACCCCTGGGTGGGTGGGGTCTTAATTAGGCTAGTTTTGTGGGTAGGGCTTAATTTGATCGCATGCACTCAAAAATGCGATAGGGCTTCTTTTCAAGGTGGGTCGTCCTTTTGTAGATATGCATGTACCTACACTCTAACACAAGGGTGTTGAACTCAAGGCCCAGGACCTGATCTGGCCCATGGGGTGCTTAGATCCGGCCCGGGGGGGGGGGGGGCTGCCCTGGAAACAGCGATAGTGTGTCTGCCAGCAAAAACAGAGCTCTGGAGTGCAGTCTTCTTCTTCTTCTTCTTCTTCTTCTTCTTCTTCTTCTTCTTCTTCTTCTTCTTCTTCTTCTTCTTCTTCTTCTTCTTCTTCTTCTTCTTCTTCTCACCCTCCTCCTCCTCCTCCTTCTCCTCCTGCTCCTCCTCCTGTTCCTCCTTCCTGATCTGACATACTGATGGAGGTTCATACATAATATGAACAAAATATATTAAAAATTTTAGACGTTAATATAGGAGACAAGCCTTAGAAACTCTGTTACGCCTCATTAGTGGTCCTGTCTTTTATTTTTTCATAGTTTAGAAATAGCTTTTTCCAGTCTTTGAATCCTGGAATGTACAGTAGCTTAATAACCATATGAGACACTTTAGATAAATTATGTAACTTTTTATTTATCTTTCTTTCTGGAACCTAATTTCTTACCTTCTTCCTCCCTCATCCCTGCAAACAGCCTCAGTGAGAGAATCAAGGTAATGAGTTCGAATGATAGTGCCTGAAGGTATTCTCAATATCACTTTATTTTGGTTCTCCCCTCCTCCAGGTTTAAATTGAGAATTAATATCCTAACAAGCCAGAAAAAGATATGACTGGCAATGTTGGCAGAAGTAGAAGAAGGGGAAAGAAAATGGATACGGTGGATGGATGAAATTAAGAATTGACTTAGTAAAATGTGTGGTTCCTTGGTCTCTTCAGATTTTTGATGCATAAAATTAGCACAAAATGTGAGTCAACTGAAATCAGACAAAAGTTTCTCAGGCGTTTTCTGTTACCAGGACACTAGGCAACCTTGTAATCTGTTGGGTCATCCTTTAAGAGAAAGGTACTACAGTCTAAGATCACCAAAATAAAAATTAAACTTTAGCTCAATATATATGTTGTAATTGTACTGATAAATAAATAAAGGGAGACTAGGATAGATCTATTTCGAGACTGGGATTATATGTGTGTGTGTGTGTGTGTGTGTGTGTGTGTGTGTTGTATTTGGACTGATAAATGTATTTGTACTGCCTGCATGGTCTTCTGTGATGAGCCGAAGGACAGAAAGAGGGAGTAGTGACCTTCCTCCCATATTTAGTCATACCAGGAGTTGTAACACAAATACACACACACACACACACACACACACACACACACACACACACACATTATATATATGTATGTATGTATGTATGTATGTGTTTGTTTGTGTTACAACCCCTGGTATGACCTAATATGGGAGGGAGCTCACTCCTCCCTCTTTCTGTCCTTTCGGCTCATCACAGAAAACCATCACAGAAAACCAGGTTCGAATCCCAGTAAGGGTATGGCTAGCTGATGAGAGCTAAATAGCTCGAAATGGATCTATACTAGTCTCCCTTTATTTTATCAGCACAAATACAACATATGTATGTATGTATGTATGTATGTATGTATGTATGTGTATGTATATATATATATATATATATATATATATATATATATATATATATATATATATATATATATATATATATATATATATATATATATATATATATATATATATATATATATATATATATATGCTGGTTTTGTTGTATTCGGGTGTTTTCCCGTGTAAAGTTGAGATTGTCTTTGCAACGTTTCGGCAGGATCGCACCTGCCATCTTCAAGCGTAGGCTCAAAAAAGCCTTTTTGAGCTTACGCTTGAAGATGGCAGGTGCGATCCTGCCGAAACGTTGCAAAGACAATCTCAACTTTACACGGGAAAACACCCGAATACAACAAAACCAGCATACCTACACCCGTGAAAATCTATGAAAACAAATATATATATATATATATATATATATATATATATATATATATATATATATATATATATATATATATATATATATATATATATATATATATATATATATGTTATATTTGTACTGATAAATAAATAAAGGGAGATATATATATTTGTGTTACAACCCCTGGTATGCCTAAATATGGGAGGAAGGTCACTACTCCCTCGAAATAGATCTATACTAGTCTCCCTTTATTTATTTATCAGTACAAATACAACACACACACACACACACACACATATATATATATATATGATCATGAGACTGTCAAGCATATGTGTGTGTGTGTATGTGTGCGTGTATCCTAAAAAAGCAAATATATCTTCAATGGTAGTTTTTACACTCTGACAATGTTAGCAGAGACTAACTAAAGCTAAGTGGATAATATATTTTAAGTTCTGGAGATCGCAATGCATGTCTCTTCTTTTAAATATAAATACACACACAGAGAGAGAGAGACACACACACACTGGACAGTACCATGATCATTTAAAAACAGTGTATATCATAAATAGAGAATTAATTGTAGTGCCAAATTAACTGCAACAAGAAGTCATTACTTATTTACCTAAACCGAGAAAGAGAATGACCATGGGTCGGGCAAAAAAGCAGTGGGAGTGACCTTCAACTTCCTGCTGGCTTCCCCATTGACTTTGCTTATAGGAAGTCAGCAGGAAAGATCAGATTATGTGACCTTGGGGATTCGGCAATAGCCACAACTCTGTGAATAAAGTAGGTGTAAGCATCCTGAAATTTTCAATTCCATCGATATAATAGGTCCTGGTTTTTTTTTTTTTAATACATTCTCTTAAATTAGTGAATTTTAGGTACTTTGATTTGAAAATTGTTGCAGTTTAATGCACTGTATCTGAGGGTACAAACAGGAAAAGTGACAAGCACAATGAGCGTTTTAGTATTATATAGAGAGATGTTGGCCTCATTAGATATTCTTAGTGACTTTTAAAGTGCCACCTCAAGTCATGAAGATTACAGATTGTCAAAATGAAATGCACTAATATACTATTTTAAATTTCAAAATCAATCTGGGAACTCACACGACCTTTACATGATGAGATGCGTGCTTTCTAGAAATTCATGGGCGAGCAATTATGCGGGTTAAATTCGGAGATCAATGAAAGAAACAAATATCCATCTTCTGCAGGCATGCAGCTGGCAACTGACATTTCCCTGACCCTCTTTTGCATACAGATGATGGGGCTGTGAACTCGGCCAACTCAGAGCAGTCCCTTTTTGGTAAAATCCCTTGCAGATCATGTGGCTGACTGGCAATAAAGGAGAAGCAGAGATGGGAGGATGTGTACAAATGTCCTCTTGAAACTGCCGAAACTGCTTGCAAGCCGAGAAAGCATGAGACTAATAGTACTAGTACCTGAGCTACTTTTTCCCATGAAAAGAGATCGTGACTTTTACAAGCATTAAATTACATTTCCTGGTGTAGTTGCTCCTTCAGTGGAAATAAATCCGACCAAATTCAAATGGATAGCTGTAAGAGTTTCTCCACTAGGGAGACTTGGAAGATGGGAGGGCTAAAACAAGCTCAATTCTGATGAGTTGAGAGTTTTCTGTTAAAACATCCAAGCTGTAGATGTGCAAAATAATTTTCAGACTTAGGAGAAACATTTATTTTGGCAGGGGTTGAGGGAATGAGACTCATGAAGGCGCAAATACAAGGGAATAGAAAATCTCATCAGAAAAAAAAAAATGAATACACTCCTCCCCCCCCCCCCCCTCGGCCAGCTAAATGGAAATGGGATGAACTCAACCAAGAAATGGAGAGAAATCAGAATTGACAGAGAAAGAGGATCAGTCAATAAAATACTCCTGTGACATTTTCTTGTTAAATATTAAGCCTCTGGGTTAGAGATGGGGAATTGAAGCCCTCCACATGTGAGTTATGAACTGCAGATAGTTTCAGTTCAGCAAAGGCTGGAGATCCACAGCTTCACAAGGCTGGTCTACCATACAAGTGAAGTGCCCTTGTGGTGGTCCCCGTAAGTCGAGGACTTTAGGACTGGTCGCAAGTCGTCACAACATCATCACCAATGAGGCAAATGAGACATTGGCATGATTTTGCAACATAACACAAATATGTAATTCACATAATTAGCCCAAAGACACTATGATGCATGTAATGTTTTAATATCAGCTGGTCATCCTGCAAGACATCAGAAGTCTTTATTTCTATTAATGTAGTATTTGCACTCTCCTCATGGCCTATAGGTCTGATTACTATAGTGCTATGCTTTTTTCTGCAGTGACTCTTGTGTCCAGAGAGGATGATGATGATCTTCCTCCTCCTCCTCCTCCTCCTCCTCCTCCTCCTCCTCCTCCTCCTCCTCCTCCTCCTCCTCCTCCTCCTCCTTGTAATAGGAATAATAGCAAAAGCACTTAGACTTATATACCACTTTATAGTTCTTTACAGCCCTCTCTAAGTAGTTTACAGAGTCAGCACATTTCCGCCAACAATTTGGCTCCTCATTTTACTCCTCATATTTACAATATATACATTGCTATTTTTGATACTCTTGAAATATTGGATTACACTGCTTTCATTCTTGTCATTGGAGATAGTCAGTGGTGGGATTCAACCAGTTCGCACATTTCGGGAGAACCAGTTGTTAACTTTCTAAGCAGTTCGGAGAACCGGTTGTTGAAAGAAATCTCAATTTATTTATTTTTCACTTTACAGGGCCAATCCTGTAAGGAAGGCAGGAAAGAAACATCCTGGTGTTGTTTCTAGCCTAATCTTTATTGCCCTGCTTACAGAAACTGCCTCTCTGGTTAACCCTTATTACATTGTAATAGCTAAGACAAAGCACGTGAGTGACGTTGAGTTGGCCATGCCCATACAGTCACATGACCACCGAGCCATGCCTATCCCTCTGGTCATTAGGACATAGAACTGGTTGTTAAATTATTTGAATCCAACCACTGGAGATTGTGGTCAATAAAGTTGGGAATTGTAGCCCAAACGAGCCAGAGGCTATCAGAAAATGATAAGTAAATGTATTTTGTGATCTTCCACCTAAGCTTGCAGTTTGGAAATAGTGGTTGTGTTCATTTGACAGTTATTTTAAATGAAAGTATAGCTAAGAAGGGGGGGGGGGAATAGTCAAGTGAAATTCCCTGCTGCTTCGTCACTTCTACTTTGCACATTGTGTGTGTGTGTGCATGCACGCTAAATGAAAATAACTTGAGATTAAAATATAAATATTTACCCTGCCTTGCAAATGGGTCTTGAGTTGGGCATTCTGGAAGCAACTTTCCAGCTTCCAAATGCAGCTGGGTTGAATTTGCCTTTCATTTAAATACATTTATCTGACTGTTTGCTCTCTTGAATGTCATTTGTGACAATCCTACTTGCCTTTCTGGAATGCAGATGTAAAAGCAGAATAATTGTTTGCTTTTCAAAGTTTCATTGTAGAAGACATAAATCCCATCAGTGATTCACATAAGATATAAATATTCAAGGACCCAGCTAGTTTTATTCCTTGTCATTCAAGTGAATCTAAAGTGAAGGTGTGCTATTCTGAACATCATGTCCCCAAGGCCACATAGTACAATAATATAACTCAAGACAGATGGGAATCTAGGCTAGCAATAATAAATAAAAGAATTAGAAGCAGTTAACAGAGGATTGTATAATCTAGTACATGGATCTTTCTCTCCATAAATTCCTAACATAGATGAAGACATGAAAACATAATACATGACAATTACTCCAGCTATTCCAGAGGCCGACTTTGATTTAAGAAGGTTTTATATGGCCACATCTTTTATATCATAGAATGATCTTTCGGCCTTGTGATCCAGCATGACCACTCTTTTCTAAGATAAATAACATTCTGAATAAATTCCCTGTTTGAATTAAATAAACATAGTGTTGGAAGAAATATCCATCTGGTTCAGTTCCAAGCTGGGAGAAAGGCACTGGAGACAAAATGGAAGCTGGAGCCTGATTGGAAAGAGGGCCCATTTATTAATGAAAGAGAACCACAAAGCACTTGGTTCTCTGGTGCAGCTGAGCACATGGAGTTGAGGGTGAGGGGCTTTTATTTATATCTTCTCTTGGGCTTTGAACTTGAGCTTCCTTTTCCTGTGCAAGAACATGTTCTGGCTTGCGGAGAACACAGGTGGACAAAGGAGGCGAGCCAGGACTTAACAGAATGCTAACAGTTTATTGCTAACAGGTTGCCAACGCGGCAATTCACAATACACGCGCTTCGCTAACAGGCAACAGCTGAGCTCTGCTCTGACAGCCTTTATATATGCCGCTGTCAGAGCAGTCAGCCAATCAGCGCTTAGCACAGCGCCCCCTAGCGTAGCGGACCAGAGGGAAAACTATATACACAACACTCCTTTACACCTAGAGAGTGCATGCGTAATCTTGCAAGTACCTTGGGCGGTGACGGATCCGCCCTGATCTTCGCAGAGCGACGTCTGCTTCAGAGTTAGTGGCCGTGGTTTCTAACGGCCTGGGATTTTGTCTACTCGGCTCTACCCCTGCTGGAGACTTATAGTGAACACTAGGTAGGTTCCTAGGTTTACTAATTCTATTCTGTGGTGGCTCTGGGGAGGCCGGCCTGGAATTTGGTGTTTGTGTGACTTTGGAGTCTAGCCCTTGTTTTTCCCATGGCTCTGGGCTGGTAGGCCTGGAATTAGCTGTTTGTGTGTTCTCGGAACCCATACCCAGTTGCTCCCCTGTGGTGTTTGCCTCCCCTTGACGGTTCCGCAACTGATTAATATGGCGTTTCCATATTCGGCCATCCTCTATTTCGACCAAGTAAGAGCAGGGGCCCGTAATTTTTCTAATAATTCCCTTTACCCACAGTGGGTGGCCGGCATAATTTCGTGCATACACAGTAGCGTCTATAGAGAAACCCTTAATCTGACTGTGTGAGTCCAGAGGCTTAGATGGGGCATATTCGGGGTGAAGCCTGTCAAGTGTTGTCCTAATTCGGCGACCCATCAACAATTCAGCAGGGCTTTTATTAGTTGTGGCGCATGGGGTGGCATGTTGCCAGAATAGATATGTATCTATGTCCTCCTGCCAGTTAGTTGGACCAAACCTAGCCAGCGCTTCTTTAGCTGATCTGACCGCGCATTCCGCTAGGCCATTGGCCGCCGGATTGAAGGGCGCTACAAATGCCTGTCGGATTCCTAATTGCGTAAGGAATTTTCCGAGCAGGGCAGCAGTAAATTGGGGACCGTTATCTGATACCACTAGATCAGGCAACCCATGAGTAGCGAAAACCCTTCTAAGTACCTTAATGATGGCAGGGGCAGTAGTACTAGACAGTAAGGCAATTTCCACCCACTTAGAATAAGCATCAACAATTACAATAAAAACCTGGCCCTTGACAGGGCCTGCCAAGTCCATGTGGATCCGGGACCATGGAGCTCTGGGTTGCTCCCAATTTTGGATGGGAGCTCTGGGACCCGCAGGTCGGGACTCCTGGCACTTTTCACAGCCAGAGACCCACCGTGCAATGTCCTGGTCCATGCCCGGCCACCACGCGTAGCTGCGACCGAGTGATTTCATTCTGACGATGCCGGGGTGGCCTTCATGCAGCGTGTTCAGCACCGCTTCCTGGAGGGAGGCAGGAACGACGACTCGGCTTCCCCACAGGAGGCAACCTTGCTGGGTAGAGAGTTCGTGTTGTCTGGTTGCAAAGGGTTGCCATTCGGTGCCCATGGGTTTGGCTGGCCAGCCGCGTTCAGTCCAAGCCAGCACCCTGGAGAGAAGTCTGTCTCGCCGTGTGTGTGTGGCCACGTCTGCTGCCGTGATGGGCGACTGCATCTCGTCGATTAAGAGAACGTTGGAGGCAGGAGCAGGATCCTGGACGGCAATAGGCAGGGGACATCTGCTTAACGCGTCAGCATGCGAGATATGCTTCCCTGGGCGATGGAGCAGGGTATAATTATAGGCTGCCAGGAACACCGTCCATCTCATGAAACGGGGAGACAAAATCTGCGGAGTTTGCTTGTCCCCAGCGATGATGCCCAAAAGCAGTTTGTGATCTGTCACAATTTGGAAATGACGACCATACAGATAGGAATGAAACCGCTTCACCCCGGCGACTATAGCCAAAGCTTCCCGGTCGAGCTGGCTATAGTTTCTTTCGGGCGAAGACAGGGTACGGGAGAAGAATGCGACCGGTACCTCTAAGCCAGACTGTAAACGGTGGCTTAAAACTGCTCCGACCCCGTAGGGCGATGCGTCACAGGTTAGAGTCACTGGAAGGGATTCGCTGTATTGGTGCAAAACAGTCTCAGAAGTTAAAAACTTTTTTATATTGGCAAAAGCCGCGGCCTCTTTCTTCCCCCAAAACCATTTCGCGGAACGGTCTAGCAAGCGATGGAGAGGCTCCACAACAGACGCTTTATGCGGCAGAAAAATATTGTAAAAATTGAGCAGCCCTAAAAACGCTTGAAGCTCGGCTTTGTTTCTTGGTGAGGGGGCTTGTGTGATCGCCTGCACCTTAGCAGGCGTAGGACGGATTCCATTCTTATCGATTAAGAACCCTAAGAATTCAACTTGTGGGACCGCAATTTGGCACTTGGTTGTTTTTAGCTTTAATCCAGCACCACGGAAACGCTGAAGTACAGTTCGGAGGCGGGCCATAAGGTGCGCCATGGAACGGGCTGATACCAGGACGTCGTCAAAATAAGGTACGACGCCTGGTATCCCTTGCAAAAGCCTCTCCATTAAGTTCTGAAATAACCCTGGCGCTACGCTGACCCCAAACTGTAATCGGTGGCACTTAAAAGCGCCTCTATGTGTAACTATAGTCTGGGCTTCAGCAGTTGCCTCATCAACAGGCAACTGCTGATATGCCTGAGCTAGATCGAGCTTAGCAAAAATTGACCCCTGTCCCAGAGAGTGCAACAAATGCTGCACCACCGGTAGGGGGTATGCACTCTGCTGTAATGCGCGGTTAAGGGTGCACTTAAAGTCCCCACAGATGCGCACAGACCCATCATGCTTCACTGGTATGACGATGGGAGTCTCCCAGCGGGCATGATCAATAGGTTCCAACACCCCCTGAGCTATTAACTTATCCAATTCAGCGTCTACTTTAGATTTCAACGCGAATGGCACTCGGCGTGGCTTAAGCCGCCGTGGTGGTACTTGGGGGTCTAAATTGAAAACAATGGGTGTGCCTGTATATTTCCCTAATCCTTCCCCAAAGACTTCGGGAAACTCCTTAATCAGAGTATCCAGGTGTGGAGTGGTCTGGATCTGATCAATACCAGTTATGGCTAGACCTAACGCTTCAAACCACTCCAGCCCTAATAAACTTGGCCTGGGGCCCTTGACAACAATAAGGGGAAGCCTTTTTTGAAACTGCTTAAATGACACCTTGCAGTAAAACTTTCCCAGTACAGGAATGGAATTTCCTTGGAAATCCCTTAGCTTCAATGGGCACGGGGATAGGCGTGCCTGTGAAATACCTGGTACAATTCTCCTGAGTCCAGCCCATGATATGATAGACACGGCTGAGCCAGTATCTATCTCCATTTGACAGGGCTTACCCTCTATCCTAACGTTGAGGAATATTTTTCCCCTAGGTGCATGGATGATCTGATCCACTGCATACTCATCTTTGTCATCACTAACTGTGAAACAAGAGTCTTGTTTCCTAGAACCAGCGTTCCTGCCTGAATTGGCAGGTCTCCTGAAACTTTGGTTAGGGCTGGGAGAGTTCCCTTCCAATGCGCTCGCACACGGAGCTACTGCCCTACAAACTCTTGCCAAATGGCCCCTTCTTCCGCAACGGAGGCAGGCAGTGTTTTTAAAACGGCAGTCTGCCCTATCATGTTTTCCCCCACACCCAGGGCAATTTGCACGGAAAACAGCCTTACCCTGGCACCCTTTTTGTTGCTCACCACGCAGCCGATGCACTTCATCGTTCCCGACGGCTCCGGTATCCTCTAGGGTGTCTTCATGGTGAACCTCGGTAGTCTTTTCTGTGGACAGAGGTTTTGAGAACCTCTGGAGTTCGTCTGTGGATTTGTTTGACATTTCTATAGCCCTGGCTTCGTCAAGGGCCGTTTGCAAGTCGAGCTCAGGTTTGGCCAGTAGATGGCGTTGTATGCAGAGGTCCCTAACACCCCCCACAATCTGATCTGTTAACACTTCATCTAGGTCTCTAATCCTGCAATGGACAGCTGCGGCTCGTAACGCAGCCACGTAATCATTAATAGATTCGCCCTCTCGCTGAACCCTACGGTAAAAGGCAAATCTTCGTGTGGTGCGGGAGAGCGATGGGGCGTAATGATTCTTTAATCTAGTCATTAACGCGTCCCAGGTTATATCGTGGACAGAGAGTGGGGCAACTAAGGTTTCAGCCAAATTAAACATCTCTGTGCTACACAAATTTAAAAAACAAGCCTTTTTTCGCTGCTCAGCCAAGTCTGTGAAGCCGTTGGCTTCTAAGTAGCATTCAAAACGTGAAATATATGAGACCCAAGTCTCTGTGGCCGCGTTGAAGGCGGCAAACGTATTCATGGATGCCATCTCTGAGGTAACTTCTTCTGTTGATTTTCAGCCAAAAGGTATACGATGGACAGTGACTCACTCGACCTCTCGTCGAGTAATTCCCTGAGGGAATTTCAGCTCTCAGTGAGGAAATCAGCTCTCAGTGACTTCAGCTCGTGGTTAGTGACTCACAGCTCTGCCTGGGCTCCTCCAGAGTATCCCACCTTCGTCGCCAATGTTCTGGCTTGCGGAGAACACAGGTGGACAAAGGAGGCGAGCCAGGACTTAACAGAATGCTAACAGTTTATTGCTAACAGGTTGCCAACGCGGCAATTCACAATACACGCGCTTCGCTAACAGGCAACAGCTGAGCTCTGCTCTGACAGCCTTTATATATGCCGCTGTCAGAGCAGTCAGCCAATCAGCGCTTAGCACAGCGCCCCCTAGCGTAGCGGACCAGAGGGAAAACTATATACACAACAGAACATGTATTCAATTGGCTGTTGTCAGACTCCCATGGGGCCATGCGGGGTCATGTTTGTCCGAGATAGGTTTGGTTGAAGTTTGCTGGCTGATGCAACGTCCTTAGGAGATTTTGCCATGTAAGTGAGCTCTGCTGCTAGATAATCCTATTATGCCCTGGAGGGTCATGTCTTAATCCCATCACCCTGGACTGAAGGACTTTTGTCTTGTAGATAGGATGGCCCAGTCTTTCTTAATGGGCACCAATTATCTGCTGGGGGCAGGGAGTTGGAGCTGAGTTTCCGTCTCTCTTAAGATTTCTATTTCTTTTTTAGAGCACATATTCTGCCTTTTTAAATATTTCTCAAAATATTTAATTCTACTAGGAGGGGTGACTTTAGGGGTGGGCTTTTTATTTTTAGATTTTAAATTGTTAGCAAGCGGGGGTCTCTGCCCGGCTGCTGGGTGGGTGTGGCTATTGTGGGCGTGACCTAGTCAGCCTCCTGCACCATGGAGGTGGTGGTGGGACTTTTTGCCCTCCCTGGCTCCGGAGGCTTTCTTTGAGCCTCCATTTTCTTTGAAAATGGCCTCCCCAGGCTTAAGAGGTCCTCTGCAGGCCAGAAATGGGCCCATTTCTGGCCTTCCCAAACTTCCAGTAGGCCCATTTTTACCCTCTCCAAGCTTCCACATGCACTCTGCACTTACCTGCATCCAAAATGGGTCACATGGGGACTCCTGGCAGGGGAGGGCAGGGATGGGCAGGACAAGCCAGGAGTGGGATTTGGGGGTTCTCCGAATTGCACAGAATCTTAGCTAGAGAGATTGCAAACCCCTGTGACTTCCCTCAAAAGGCTTTTGTTTTTAGTTGTTCCTGAGATCTAAAATTATGCCCTCTGATACTTATCTGAAGCATTAGAAATACCCATGTCGAGTTTCCATCTTTTGACTTTTCTTTTTGTTTAAAAGCAGAAGGATTTCTGAGGCAAGTCTTCTTTCTGGAGAGCCATTCTGGATAAATGTTACAATACTGATATTGGTAGACAAATGTATAGATTGCTTTGTTATAATTCAGTGACTTATTTATTTTATTTATTTATTTATTTCTTAGATTTTTAGACCGCCCCTCTCCCAAAAAGGGACTCGGGGCGGTGTACAGTCAATACAATAAAACCAGTCATAAAATTAAATACATTTAAGCTACATTTAAGATACATTTGGAGGGGAGATAGGCTGTACTAAGAAATAAATAATTCTAATCCTAAAAACATCACAATTAAAACCCCAAACCCTAAAATAAAATAAATCCCTGGGAGGTAAAACTAAGAAAGTGCCAGGCCAGCTGATTGAAACAGGTGAGTCTTTAACTTTTGCCGGAAGGAACGGAGGTCGGTGGTAGTTCGAATGTCTGGGGGGAGGTCATTCCAGAGGGTTGGGCCCATCACAGAGAAGGATCTACTCCTAGGTGTCGCCCGCTGGCATTGCCTAGCAGACGGCACCAGGAGGAGCCCCTCCCTGTGTGAGCGGATAGGTCGCAGGGACGTATGTGGAAGGATGCGATCCTGCAGATAACTAGGTCCTCTGCCATGGAGCGCTTTAAAGATGGTGATCAATACCTTGAAACGCACCCGAAAGGCCACAGGTAGCCAGTGCAGCTCGCGCAGGAGAGGTGTTACGTGGGAGTAACGTGTACTTCCCATAATAACCCGCGCGGCTGCGTTCTGAACTAGCTGCAGTCTCCGGATGCGTCCCAAGGGAAGCCCCATGTAGAGGGCATTGCAGTAGTCCAGGCGAGACGTCACCAGCGCATGAGTGACCGTGCGCAGGGCACTCCGGTCCAGTAGGGGGCGCAATTGGCGCACCAGGCGAACCTGGTGGAACGCCCCCCTTGCCACGGCTGCCACATGGTCCTCCATTGACAGCCGGGCATCAAGGAGGACGCCCAAATTGCGCGCCCGCTCCACAGGGGACAGTTGTTCGCCCCCTATGGCCAGCGATGGGGTCAGCTGGCTGAACCGAGGTGCCGGTAACCACAGCCACTCGGTCTTGGAGGGGTTGAGTTTGAGTCTGTTGTCCCCCATCCAGACCCCGACGGCTTCCAAACACCGGGACATCACTTCGACAGCCTCGTTGGGGTGGTTTGGGGTTGAAATATACAGCTGAGTATCATCAGCGTAGAGATGGTACTCAACCCCAAAACCACGGATGATCTCACCCAGCGGCTTCACATATGCGTTGAACAGGAGAGGCGAGAGGACCGACCCCTGTGGCACCCCACAAGTGAGTGGCCTCAGGGACGACCTCTGCCCCCCTGTCAACACACATTGCTTCCGGTCGGAGAGGTAGGAGCCGAACCACCGCAAAACGGTGCCTCCGACTCCCATCCTCTCCAACCGGCGCAATAGGATACCATGGTCGATGGTATCAAAAGCCGCCGAGAGGTCTAATAGGACCAGGATAGAGGAGCAACCCCTATCTCTGGCCCTCCAGAGATCATCAACCAACGCGACCAAGGCTGTCTCAGTGCTGTGCCCGGGTCGGAAGCCGGACTGGCGTGGGTCTAGATAGTCGGATTCGTCTAGGTGTCGTGGGAACTGCTGCGCCACCACATTCTCAACAACCTTCGCCAAGAAGGGGAGGTTGGAGACTGGACGATAGTTAGCTAGCTCCATTGGGTCGAGCGAAGGCCCCTTGAGCAAGGGTCTCACCACCGCCTCTTTCAAGGCGGTTGGTAAGTATCCCTCACCCAGTGAGGCGCTCACCAGGCCCAGGAGCCAGCCTCGTGTCACCTCCCAGGCTGCCAGTACCAGCCAGGAGGGGCACGGGTCCGTTAAACAAGTGGTGGGTCGCAGCCGTCCACGCAACCTGTCCAAATCCTCGGGGGCAACAGAGTCAAACTCCTCCCAGAATGGTCTCTCAAGACTCGCTGTTGGCGGCTCGTCTGGTCCACTGACGGAGGTCCACCCGCTCCGGATCTGATCGATTTTGTCCTGAAGATATTCCCCAAACTCCTCTGCTCTACCCTGTAAGGGTGTCTCCCGCGCCCCCTGCAATAAAAGGGAGCGAGTCACCCTAAACAGGGCGGCAGGGCGGTTATCCGCGGACGCAATAAGAGCAGCACAATATCTACGTTTGGCCGCTCTTATTGCCACAAGGTAAGTCCGCAAATAGGCTCTTACCTGTGTTCGGTCAGATTCGGAGCGTGAGGACCTCCACCTGCTCTCTAGACGTCTCCTGTGGCGCTTCATCACCCTAAGCTCCTCAGTGAACCAAGGAGCCCGGGTGGGTCGATGCCGCAGGAGAGGTCGCAAAGGCGCAACCCGGTCCAAGGCCCCAGTTGTCGCCCTATTCCAGGCAGTCACTAGGTCCTCGGAACGGGAGCGGGACAAGGCTACAGGTATTGGCCCAAGCTCCGTCTGGAATCTGTCAGGTTCCATCAGGTGCCTGGGGCGGTACCAGTTTATAGAATCTGGTTCCGCCTCCTCGCGGTGGGGGATAGCGCCAGGGAAGTCCAGCCGGAGGGATGAGTGGTCTGACCATGACAGGGGCGTGATAACTAAATCCCCTATTCCCAGATCACTCGTCCACTGTTCAGATACAAAAATGAGGTCCAGTGTGTGGCCCCCTTCGTGAGTGGGGCCCTGCACTAATTGGGTCAGGTCCATGGCCGTCATGGAAGCCATGAACTCCCGAGCCACCTCGGAAGCCGCTCCCGTTGACGGCAAGTTGAAGTCCCCCATGACCAAAAGTCTGGGAGTCTCAACTGCCGTCGCTGCGATTAGCTCGAGGAGCTCGGGCAGGGCTGCTGATGCATAGCGAGGAGCCAAGTATACAATCAGCAAGCCCCACTGCCTCCCTGGGCCCCAGCTCACACCAAGGGACTCACACCCGGGTATCTGAGGGACAGTGAACTCCCTCGGCTCTAAACATTCCCGCATAACCACCGCCACCCCACCACCCTTACCCAGGGCCCGAGGCTGATGAAATGCACGAAAACCCGGTGGGCACATTTCCACGAGGGGTAAACCACCCTCGTGGCCCAACCAGGTCTCCGTTATCCCTGCAAGGTCTAGCTCCCCCTCTGAGATCAACTCATTAATGAGGGGGGCCTTGTTGGTGACAGACCTTGCATTGCAAAGCATCAGCCGCAGGCCCTGGCTCTGTAGCACCTGTCCACCTAGACTGCAGGGGTTGGTACAAGCGACCGGGCGTAACCAGCAGCCGCGGCCTCCCAACCGACCTTTGGATCTTATCCTGTCCTCGCATCCCCTCCTCCCCGCGACCGTTATAATAGGACAACCCTCTGCTTTAGTGACCTTTATATTCCCCCCCTCCACCGCATCCCCGTCCTTCCTGGACTCACCTGTCTGTCCGGCACTGGCTCTCCTCCCGGTTTGATTAGCCCTCCCCCCCACCCTGGAACCCCCTAAAAAAGATAAAAAACATTTTACTAAAAATCCCCTTAGCTTCCAGTTTCTGCACCTTATATCTGTGTTCTTATATTCTTAGGAATTTAAATAGATGTGATAGCTTCTTATTAAAGATTTGACAATATGAGTCCTGTTTAAATACTCTGAATCCCTTCTTTATTTGATATTTGTGCACAGATACGCCATATATATTGAAATAAAATGTCAATTTCAGATTTGAAGGACATCCTGATCATTTAATAGTCTTTTCTGAGTAATGTTGAACTTCTGATGATTTTATATATAACTCTAAATTGTTTACTTGGCGGTGCAAACACTGCTATTATCTTCTAGGTTTTTTTTTAAAACTCCCAGAGTAGTCTACAACAAAAATGCCAAAAATCAAAGCAGTCAGTTGCAGGGAATTAAACTATAGACTGCTTTTTCTCTGAAGCTCTGTAGAAATTCTCAGTCGTCAGATCACTTCCAGTTCCTGTAGGTGACGGACGTGTTGTCCGCTGCTCGTCTCCCTGGTGGGCTCCGTTCAGGAGCACAGGGGGCCCTGAAAGGGTCTTCTGCCGCAGGGCGGCTTGCTGGAATCCCCCAGACTCGGCTGCAGCCGGCGAGGGTATTTCCAGCCTCGCCCCAGGTGCCGGGGAGCGGAGGGTGGGCATGAGACAGCTGAGGGCTGTCTGCCCTTTCACCGAATGGGATCTGGGAGGAAAGAGCTAAGTGAAAGAAGAGCGGCTGAAATGCCGGTGGGGAGAGAACCACCCTAATCTCCTTAATCATTGTTAACAGATAAGCAGCAGACTATTGTAAGTTTTTGTTCAATCTATTTGAAACTGGAGGATTAGAGGGGGGTGTTTCTTTCTCTTTACCCGCCCCCTCGGACAAAGCGGCATTTGAACTATCTCTCTCTATATTGGAAGGGAGAGAGAACAAAGGCTGACTTGCAACTTGTACTAACTATCTGAGAATGATTGATATCACAGCTGCAAGGGGTGATCGCTGAGCTGTTTTCTTAAAAGGAAAAAACTTTATGGAACTCCTTGTTCTTCTCCCTGCGAAAGGAGGAGCCAAGATGGCGCCCCTCCATCTTTGTTTTTTATATCTATAAATGAAGCCTGCCTTTTGAAACTACTTTTGGAAAAAAAAATCTGGTAATTGTCTTAATCCCCCCTTGGAAGGCGCTCTGGACCTCTCCCATTACGTGGTCTTCCTGATTAATTCTGACTATTTGACTTTTCCTCTTTCTGGTGTACCTTTGTGCCTTGGAACTGTGAAGGAGAACTAACTTTTTACTTTTGGATTTGCCTGCCTCTTGGGACCGACAGAGCTGCGTGCTCCACTGATGCCATTCTCTTTTTGTAAAAGACTTAGTATCTCTGAACGCAGAAAAATGGGGCCCAAAAAACGGCCCAACGGGCAAGTCATTCTTGGCTCCTCCCTCTGCCACCTCCAGTCCAAGCATGCAGCGGACAAAGATTACTTCATTGTTACAACAAGAAGGGACTGGAGAGAGCTCAAAAGAACTATCTGTTAACCAAATGTTTCAGGAAATTATGAGGGGTCAAAATGAGCTGAAAAAAGAGGTGGCAGATCTTAAAGATGAACTCAGAGCTGTACAACAACATTTAACAGAAAATAAACAAAGAATTGGGGTTTTGGAGGAGGGCGCAGCTGGATTGGGGGAGGAGGTTAAGGCAGTCTGGAAGGGAAATTTAGAATTGGAAAATTTTATGACAAAAATAGAACTTGAAAGAATGTCCTTTTTTCTCAGGTTCCAGAATCTACCAGAAACAGAAAGTGAAGATCTTAAGGATATTATGAGTACAATTTTAGCAGAATATATTAACAGAAATAAAGAACAGTTGTGGTGGGATATGGATCTGGTTTACAAGATTAATTCAGCATATGCTAGAACACATAATGTTCCAAGGGAGGTACATGTTAAGTTTATTAGGAGGACCATGAGGGATCAGGTGCTAGGGGCCCAAAGGGAGGGACCATTAAAATATAAAGATAAAGAAATCACCATTCTAAAGCAAATTCCGAAAAAAATAAGGGAAAAAAGGAGGAAGTATTCCTCCTTATCAAAGAAATTATACAATAAAGGAGTTTGGTTTAGATGGTTATTGCCAGAGGGAATGTTGATTTTTGGGGAGGGAAACAGAATCAGAATTAATACAGTGGAGGAGGCTGAAGCCTTCATTAAAAAACATAGTTCTCTCCTAGAGGATGAAAATAGGGGAGGTGGTGAAAAAGGTAGTAATGTGCAAGACATGAAGGAGGGGGGGCTGTGGCTCCACCTGGGGACAGGGAGGAGGGAGCAATATCGAAAAGGCTCAGGTCATAAAAATAAATGTATTTGAAATACTATGATAATTGTTGATATACTAGAAAGTGACAAAGAAAGAGATGATTGAACATATGGATGATATAATGTAAAACAAGATTCTGTTTATCTTTCATACATTGTTTTTAACATTGTAAAAACTGTGAGATTTGGGAGGATTTCTACCACTAGCACGGGAGCTGCCAAAATTTTCTTTGTACCCTTTTTACCTTTCCTTATAAATGTTCAAAAACCAATAAAATTCTTTAAAAAGAAAAAAGAAATTCTCAGTCATCCAAGTCATGGTTGTCCCAAAGGTGTTTTTTCAAGAGGCAACTGGACTTTCTTGATTTTTCTTTTTGAAGATGTTTCACTTCTTATCCAAGAAGCTTCTTCACCTCTGACAGGATAGTGGGAAATGGAAGGGTTTACACTCCTTGCAGACAACTGGTCATTTGCATCCCTTTAGCAGGTCGTTGAAGCACTTGGAGGTTGATCTGTGTAATCAGGGTCACCTTAGTAGTGTCTCTGGTTCTTTTGTCTGCAATTTTTCACCCTGGAAATCCATTCCTACTTCCATATATAGCTAAAGGTCTGTAGAGATTCTCAGTCATCCAGGACAAGGTTGTCCCAAAGATGCTTTTTTCAGGAGGCAACTGGACTTTCTTGTTTTTTCTTTTGAAGACTTTTTTGCTTTTTCTCTGGTTTATAAAAATGTATGTTATGTACTTAGCAGCCGAGATTGGGCAAACAGTTTCCTCCTTCTGTATTGATTGATTATGTGCCATCAAATTGTTTTTTGACTCCTCCAAAACTTGGAACTGGAACCAACTTTGTTTGGTTTTGACATAGCACGTTATGAAAGCTCAGTAAATTGTGGTTTGCAAATCATAATTCAAGATTTAGCATGTTGAATAAAGGCAATGCTTTATTCAGCATTTAGTCAATGTATGTTGAATGTTTCACTTTTATTATAGATAGATAGATAGATAGATAGATAGATGATAGATAGATAGATAGATAGATAGATAGATAGATAGATAGATAGATAGATAGATAGAAGACAACAACACAGCTATGACTTAGCCTGCTATCTAACGCTACTCTCCTCTTTTGCTTAACTATGATATACTTCAACTTGTACTTGGGATTCTGTGAGTAAGGTTATGGTTTGTAATTCTGAATGGTTGCCTTGGGGAAACATTGAGCAACCCAACAGGACATTTTGCAGGGGAGGTCAATTGAGAAGCGCAAAGAGGAAGAAGAGAATTGAAAAACTAAGAATGAAGAACAAAATAGAACAGCCTAGAAGGTAGACATAGCTGACTGATTATTCTGTAGACAGTTACCTGAGCACTGCTGATTGCCCATTTTTGTGTGATCAGACCACTGCTTGCTGCTAACCTAGTTGGAAAAGTTTCACACAACATGTGAGGAAAACAACTCCCAAGAGAGAGAGAGAGAGCTCATGAAAGTGTCAATAGGAAAATCCAAGTGGAACAAGGGAGATTCAAAAACAAACAAACTTCCAAGTAGTGTAGAAAGAAAAAAAAGTTTTGTGATACTCTGCAATGGTTGTTGATATGCCTAAAGAGAGACCCAGCTATACCTGCTCTTAGGGCTTCATTCTTGGAGGAAAGTACAAAAAGGCTTCATGAGAGAGTTTCTGTATGAAAACTGAAGTTGTCATCTTGACACTCTTTTTGGTACCAACTTTGCTTTATAACTATTTCAGTAAGTAATCAATCTTTGAATATAAAAATAATGTACAGATGGTATTAATATTAAGAGACATGGTGGCGCAGTGGTTAGAATGTAGTATTACAGGCTGACTTTGCTCACTGCCAGGAGTTCGATCCTGACAAGCACAAAGTTCACTCGGCCTTCCATCCTTCCGAGGTGGGTAAAATGAGGACCCAGATTGTTGGTGGCAATATGCTAACTGTGTTAAGTGCTTAGAGAGGGCTGTAACGTTGTCAGAAGTGGTATATAAGTCTAGGTGCTATTGCTATTATTATCAGCCTGAATGAGCCACTGTAAATAAAGGCTATGGATCACTGAGATTTATGGATCATAATCCACCATGCTGATTCAATGAAGCCTTTAACTTCCCAGTAAAGGATTGAGAGTGAATGATTAGTTAAGTGCCTTAAAGATAACTAGAACTGGGGGGCTCAGTGTCCCTAGTCTAGGACTTTCTGAATCTTTTATCATCTCTTCTTAAAACGACATTATATTCATGAGTCTTTCTAGACCAGGAATGTCAAACTCAAAGCCTACGGGCCAGATCCAGCTCTTAGGGTGCTTAGATCTGGCCCGCTGGGCCGCCCTGGAAACAGTGAAAAACTGACTCGCAGTGCCTCCTGAGCTCCATTTTTGCTTGCAATGGCATGCAGTCCTCTGCCAGCTGCGCATAGCTCCCCAAGCTTCATTTTCACTGGCAGAAGGCTGCAGGAGGCTGTCTGGGCCAAAAATGGAGCCCAGGCAGCCGCGCACGGCTTCCTCGGGGTCTGTTTTTGCTGGCAGACGGCTGCAGGAGACTGTCGCAGCTGAAAACGGAGCCTAAATGAGTGACATCAAGCTGGCTATGCCCACCCTGGCCATGCCCACCTGACCACACCAACTCCTGCCCCCCCAAGGTCCAACACAACCCTGATGCAGCCCTCAATGAAATCGAGTTTGACACCCCTGTTGTAGACTGTATTGGAAGGTTGTAATCAAATTCGTATAGTTCCATGTCTGGTAGCAATGCCCTTTTAATCATTTTCTTTAAAGTTGTGGAGGAAATCATAATAACAACGTAATGATTAATGCTATGTCCTTTATTTTTGTACCCTGTATATATTGAATGACAGAACATACAAGATGTTGATTTAGTTTTTCTTCTCAGTCACAAAGTATACCATAGCAAAACACTGAACCTGCAACTTCCTTTGGATCAATGGTACTTAAATATATAGGATATACTATTGGCTGAAAAAGCAACACAGCATCAAAGAATCTTGAAGAATCCTTTAATTACAGTTCATTCCCCTTTGGTATCCATTTTTATTTTTTATTGGCAAAGCAATTTTACATATATAATTTTTGCTTCAAATGACTTGGAGGAGGCATATGGAATGAAAATATATGGAGCATGATGTTCGAAAGAATATTCTTTTAAAACTGTAAATATATGTAATATATACTCCCAGACTATGCAATATTGGGTGTTGATCTAGTTGGATTTTTGCACTATTTAAATGCTTTTTTATGTTTTTGTTCTTTATTTTTTAAGAAAATTCAATGCATTATTGATCCTTGTAGATTGCTTTAAAAATTATTTCAATCTTAAATTTACTTTCTCATTAGAGGTTGCCACAAAGAAGAGGGAGTCAGACTATTCTCCAAAGCACCTGAGGGTAGAACAAGAAGCAATGGGTGGAAACTAATCAAGGAGAGAAGCAACTTAGAACTGAGGAGAAATTTCCTGACAGTGAGAACAATTAATCAGTGGAACAGCTTGCCTCCAGAAGTTGTGAATGCCCCAACACTGGAAGTCTTTAAGAAGATGTTGGATAGCCATTTGTCTGAAACGGTATAGGGTTTCCTGCCTAGGCAGGGGGTTGGACTAGAAGACCTCCAAGGTCCCTTCCAACTCTACTATTGTATTGTATTGTATTGTATTGTATTAATAAGTATATGTAGACATTATGTAAGTACGATAGCATTTAGACTTATATACCGCTTCACAGTGCTTTACAGCCCTCTCTAAGCGGTTTACAGAGTCAGCCTATTGCCCCCAACAATCTGGGTCCTCATTTTACCCACCTCGGAAGGATGGAAGGCTGAGTCAACCTTGAGCCTGGTGAGATTCGATCTGCTAAACTGCTGGCAGCCAGTGATCAGCAGAAGTAGCCTGCAGTAGTGCCCTCTAACTACTGCACCACCACAGTTCTTACATACAAGTATATTAATAAGTATATGTAATAAGTATATGAATCAGAGTTCTGACCAGTTCTGAAGAACTGGTAGCGGAAATTTTGAGTAGTTCAGAGAACCGTAAATACAACCTCTGACTGGCCCCACCCCCACCTATTTTCTGCCTCCCGAGTCCCAGCTGATTGGGAGAAATGGGGATTTTGCACCCTGGAGTGGGGTGGGAATGGAGATTTTACAGTATCCTTCCTTTGCCCCACCCACCAAGCCATGCCCACAGAACTGGTAGTAAAAAATATTTGAATGCCACTATTGATATGTACGTATACTCATTAATAAGTATATGGAAGTATGATGCAAAGTTTGAGCATGTGCAAATCACCCAACATATCTATCCATTAGGAGGAGAAATTCTCTATCGGTTGATTTCTTTCTTTCTTGTGTAACAGTAGTAACTTAGCTGGCATCACAGTGCCCACAAGTAGTGTTACTCCAACATATTTTACAGGGAAAAAAAACCTGCTATAAAAATAGTACAGAATATTTATATGAAGTTTTGCCCAACGGGATACTTTTTCTGGAGGATGAAGTCGGCAATTGTTAGAAATTTTCTCAGAAATACCAATTCTAGGAAATGTCAGTTCACCTGTACTGGAATATATTTTTACATGGATTTTGAAGAGCCTATGCAAAGAAAATTCCAATATTCTGAATGTTAATACGTACTAGTCATTCTGAGGAACAGCTCTCAATAGGCAGATGCTTGTACCATGATCTATTATAAAGTTATTTTGCATTATTATCTAAATTGTTCTTCTTTTGGAAGGCTTTTGTTAAAGTTTGGTGCAACCATTCATACTTTGAACGATAGAGGAGAACCTGCTGAGTTTCACGGCATTTAATTTGGAGTAAATATGACTGGATTGCACAGTTAATCAGACACTAGATCAATTAATCACTTAGAAGTCAGACAGTTAAATAACAATCATTAATTAGCTGACACACTAATAATATTGTAGGTGTATAATTTCCATTTTTCGCAGAGCAACGAACTACATTTGCCTGATCAGTGAGATTGGCGACATGCGGTTTGTATGTTCTTTCTTGAATACTGCGTTTAATTGCAGAACACATCATTGCAACAGCCAAACTGACAGGAGTTTTTTTTTTTAAAAAAATGCATATTTATTGCAAAATGGAAGCGGTGGCTGAAACGCATTTACTTGTTTAGCACTAAACTTGGAATTGTGTCTGAAGCTCTGAAATTTATTTTCAGAGTGATCTTTGATCGGTATTAGTAACTTATCCAAATGCATTAAAGTCATAACGCCCTTCGGGCTTTGCCTGTTTCAATCCATTCCGTGCAGGGCCTCACTTTTGTTCTTACATGTTGCCAATTAACAACGCACATGACTTCTTAATATGACTGTACCGTGCAATTATTCTGAAAACCTGCTCAAATCATCTAGGCTATTTTTGGAAGAAATGTCCGTCTGGGTTCAGTTCCAAGTGGAGAGAAAGACACTGGAAACAATGGTGGCTGTTTTGGAAAGATGGTTTTAATGATGGACAGGATCACATAGCTTGAGGTCCTGGGCAAAAAGCCATATGGGTGTGTGTGAGAGAGAGATTTATACCCTCTGTTGGGCTATGAATTTGAGCTTGTATTCTGATTGGTTGTCAGACTCCCATGGGGCCATGCAGGGCTGTCCTGAGTCCCAAACTTGGTTGAGTTTTCCTGGGTGATGATGTAATGAAAAGGCTTTGGGATTCCTATTATGGCTCTGCCTAAAGGAGATAGATCTTTGTTATGTAGAATAGACTGGCTCAGGCCTTAATGGCCCATTGACAAAGGTGGGGAGGATGAGTTTCTGCCTCCCTTCTAGGGAAAATATTCTGCCTTTTTTAATATTTCGTAAAATATTTCATTTTTCTAGGAGAGGGGTGGGTACTAACTTCCTACGCTATGACACCTGAATTCCCTTCCTTATTCATTATGCCTTTTTGCACTTGATTTTTTTTTTTGTGGAAAATCACTTAAAGCCAATCTCTTTAAAATATTTAGGCTGGGAGATGTGTCAAGCCAGCCATGCGAGAAAATGCTTTTATACCAATTGAAGCTTTGGGTGATAGAAGTAAAAGCCCTTGATAAAAACATAATTTGGCAATTTTTGCTCGCCCTTGCCCTTTCCATCTTATAATTCATTTGTTCTTCTTAAAGAACAGTCTTTGGTATCCCCCTCCCTTCTTAAGGAATACTGTTATTTTCAGACAAACCTAAAATTAAATCTTTCTACCCACCTTAATACGCAGCCAAATGGATTAACTCTACGGGTTTTTTGGCTATTAGGCAGGGCTTAGATTTTTTTTCTTAATATGCTGCTTATCCCCACTATTTAGATGTTGAATAACAAACTCCAGGAAGAGTTAGAATTTAGAGATTAAAAGTGTAAAGATTATCTTTCTTTTCTCAAGAGAATAAGATGAAGTCTACTTTCATAAAGCAATATAGGATTAATGGGCCATAAAACCTCTGGGATTTCTAGTAATAACTGAGAACTCGGGTCAGATTTACTGCTGTTAATTTCACTATCAACTGAAGGGATTTGTAACTCACAAGTTATTTTACTTAGAGGAGGGCCCAAAAGGAGCCGGAGATACCTCCTTGCATAGACGCATTACACAAAAGGCCCATCTCTATAGATCTAAGTGGAAGCATTGATGTGAAAAAGTGGGATTTATTTTTAGCACTTGAAAAAATAAAATATAAAATATAATACAACCTTTTGGAGAAGGCTATTGCTTTTTATAGGGACGTAGGGGCTCAGTGGCTAAGATGCTGGGACAAGTCTGGTCCTGCCTAGCATTCCTTTTTAGTTTTCTTTTAGGGGCAGGAATTGGAGAGAACTGAACAGTATATTAGATGTTAGCACCTGGTTAAGAAGAAGACAAGAGTCCCAAATCTAGTTTATTCAGATTGGGTCATTTGAACCTTGCAATTTAGAATGATAATAAACATACACCCAGACACACTTCTGCACCAAATATTGACCAAAAGTAAAGAGCTAAAAGTCTTGACTTTGTCTCAGTTGACTTGTGGTAAAAGGGAAAATGCAAAATCACTTAGACCTAAATACCGCTTCACAGTGTTTTCACTAAGTGGTTTACAGAGTCAGCATTTTGCTCCCAACAATTTGGGTCCTCATTTTACCGACCTCGGGAAGGATGGAAGGCTGAGTCAACCTTGAACCTGGTGGAATTTGAACTGCCAAATTGCAATCAGCCGGCAATCAGCAGAAGTAGCCTGCAGTACTGCACTCTAACCACTGCGCCACCGTGGCTCATAATAAATACATAAGTTACATAGCTAGGTACAGTTCTAATGTAATTGTTTATTCATTAGTCTTTTAAGTGGAGTATATCTTAAAGTCTCTATAGCTTTACAGCGAAGAAGAGTAAAGACCAATGAGATTGTGGCTATAAATCTTATGCATAAATGTTTTTAATTTGATCTTCAAAGTTGCATTCACCTTGCAGTTCTCAAGTCATCAACAAAATTTATTTAATGACCTTTTCATTTACATGGCAACATGAAACTGCATCAAGTGTAATTTCTAAATAGATCTTGTTAAATTGCCTGAGATTTATGATCAGAGTTTTAGGGGGAGGAAAATTATACATGTTTATCCAGATAAAATAACCAATCAACAATGATTTTAGGTTAACCAACCTGGTTATACTTTAAATTTTGCAAGTTCAGAGTCAGATGGCTAATCCAAGTATAGGTTAATCTGGTTTGACTGTGTATTAATTATTTCTGTGATGAAAGTAGCAGCAAAGAACTACATCATCTGGCTAAAATTGTCATTTACTAAGCAGAATTCATACTGCGATGAAGCATGACCTGGTAAAATCATTGTAACTAATGCAGTTGTACATGTAATGGAAATAGAGAGATCAAAGAGTTTCGTGCAATAATTTGCTAAATTAATGTCAATTTTATTGCAGAATGTTAGACAAATACAATATATTCTCAGTCTTTTAATTTTAGACTTGTTTTTGCAACTGCATATTCACCAGTAATAGTTGTCCTGGACTCAATCAAGTTCATTCATTTGTCCAAAATTTCTGTTCAGACATCTTGAAATAACAGATCGCTCAACCACACCCCAAAATAGTCTTGATAAAGGAGCTAAACTGGAGCTAAATTTCAGTTAATTTTATGCCATTTATATGGCAATTTATATTTTTCCCTAAAGACTTTAGTTTACTAGGTAAGTGGTGTTTATTGCATCATTTACACTGATGTATGCATTGATAATGTAATGCAAATAATTGTGAATGATGTTGTTAGTATCAACTGTTTAAATAACATTTGAAAAGACCAGAAACTTCCCCAAGTGGCTAGCCCAATTAAAGTTTTATTCTGTGTGTATGTACATATACTGTAATATTTAAAATTAATTAATATGTGCTTTTATGAGATGTCCAGCAGAAGGAATACTGTGGATGTCCTGGAATACTGATAGTAGTTTTGTCATTCGGCGAATAGTTATAGCATACTCCTAATGCTCATAATTTATTGCCTGAAGTTTGGTGAAACTCAAATTATATTAAATATTGTACAAACAATTTAGAAATATAAAATCTGTCAATTCGAATCTTGGTATATTCTTATTAAACATTCTATAGAAGCTCCTATTTTAGTCTGGTACCTAAAACATGATACTGGTAGTAAAAAGTAACTCTTTCTATTTACTGTATTTTTCAGACTATAAGATGCACCAGAGTATAAGACGCACCATAATTTTGAAGAGGTAAATTTTTTTAAAAAAAGTTTTTGCACTCTGCAGGCCTCCTGAACCCTCCACATGCCTCGTTTTTTGCAAAAATGTTTTTTGCAGAGCTTTGAGAGGCTATTGGAGTGCTTCTGGGGGCTGGGGGGGCAAAAACGAGCAAACAACAGCCCGTTTTTTTGCAAAAACTGCCCCTTTTTTCCCCCCAAAAAGGGCATACAGAGGCTTTGGGAGGCTTGTAGAGTGCTCCCGGGGGCTGGGGGTGCAAAACCAGTCTGTTTTTTGGCTCTTTTTTTCCCCTCCCCAGCCCTCAGGAACACTTTGAAAGCCTCTGAAACCCTCTGCATGTCCATTTTTGCAAAGGGGGCGGGGTTTCGGTAGGCCAAAAATGCTGTATTCAGCGTATAAGACGCACCCAGATTTTCACCATCTTTTTTGAGGGAAAAAGGTGTGTCTTATATGCCAGAAATACGGTAAGTTCCTTTTCTGGACATAAAATTATAATAGAAAAAAAAAAACCCCAGAGATTTCTTTATTTATAGTTTTTCAGCAAAATAAAACAGCGTGAACATGGTTGGTGAATACTTTGAGAAAATACTCCAGCATCTTTCTCTCTTTCTGCTACTTGGTGGTAAGGTTTGGTTTTTTCTTCTCCTCTTCCCGACCTGGATTAAAAGTCTCCAAAACTTTATCAAGCGTCTGCAGAATCTTGCTCAAATATGCTAAGATATTTTATGTAATGTTCCTAGGTGAAAATCCTGAATTCACACACAAGTATATTTAGGTGGTCAATTTCATACAAGGAATTTCAACCGTCCTATTCTCCTGGCTCAATTCACTATTTACATATTTCTATCAGTAAGTGTGAAATCTCTCCCAAGTTTCTTATGTACATTTGTATGTGTTGGAAGAAATGTCCTTCTGGGTTCGGTCCCAAGTGGAGAGAAAGGCACTGGAAACATGGTGGCTGTTTGGAAAGATGGTTTTAATGGTGGACAGGATCACATACCATATTTTTCAGAGTATAAGATGCACTGGAGTATAAGATGCACCAAGATTTTGAAGAGGCAAATTTTAAAAAAATCTCTGCAGACCTCCCCAAAATGGCCCGTTTTTTTTGCAGAAACAGGCCTGGTTTTTTTTTTTTCAAAAAAGTGCATGAATAGGGGTGGGGGGGGTGGGGAGCAAAAACAAGCAAAAAACAGCCACTTTTTCGCAAAAACGGGCCTGTTTTTTTTTTTTTTTAAAAAAAGGGCATGGATAGCCTTTAGGAAGTTTATAGAGTGCTCCTCGGGGCTGGGGGGGGTTTTAAAAATGAGCAAAAAACCGGCCGTTGTTTTTTTTTTGGTTTTTTTTTGCTCATTTCTGCCCTTTCCAGCCCCCAGGAGCTCTCTGGAAGCCTCCTAAAGCCTATGCCAGGCCATTTTGGTGAAGGGGCGGGGTTTCGGGAGGCAAAAAATGCTGTATTCAGTGTATAAGATGCACCCAGATTTTCAGCCTCTTTTTGAAGGCAAAAGGTGCGTCTTATATGCCAAAAAATATGGCACCTTGAAGATGTTGGGTGATGAAAAAAAGGGAAGAGATGCTGAGAGTGCCTGAGTTTTACTGTATATCCTCTCTGGGCTTTTGAATTTGAACTTATATTCTAATTAGTTGTCAGACTCCCATGGGACCATGCAGGGGCAACTCTGTAGGCTGTCCTGTGTCCCAGGCTTAGTTGAGCCTTTGCTGGGTGATGATGTAGTGAAAGGGCTTTGGGATTCCTATTATGGCACTGCCTGAAGGAGGTAGATCTTTGTTATGTAGAATAGACTGGCTCAGGCCTTAATGGCCCACTGACAAAGGTGGATGGGGGACTGAGTTTCTGCCTCCCCTTTAGGGGAAATATTCTGTCCTTTTAATATTTCCTAAAATATCTTCTTTTTCTAGGACAGGGGTGGGTGCTAACTTCCTACATGTCATAATAGTGGAATTTCCACAATAACCTGCTGTTATCTATAGCATCCGTTTCACAGCCATGTTTGTAGTTGCATTGCACTTAAATTGCTTCCTTGCACCCTTCATCCACATAAGCATAGCAACCATTTGCTCATTTGTTCCAGGCGTTTCACCTAACTTTGCATTCCGGTATAGAAGCCTGTTCCATGAGAGCTAAAAGTATTAATTTAATGTATTAATTTGACAAAGTTAATATATTTATTTAATTAGGACTAAATGTCTGATGAATCCCCGAATTCTCCTTGGTTCATCTATCTCTTACAGCACAAGTAAAACTGATATTCCCCAAACGGGTATATTAACGTTTATATCAAACGGGATTCTTTACTGAATTTGCAAGGTCGGAAATGAATGTAAGTTGTCTGAAAGAGGTTTAAATGTTAGTTAGGTTCCATAAATTTCAGTAGCCCTGAAAAAAGTGACGTGGGAATGTTTTTCACAGTGACGGTCATTGCAAACAGCCCCATGGTCACGTGATCCAAATTCAGACACTTGTCAACTGACTTGTATTTTATCACATTTGCAGTAGCCCAGGGTTGTGTGATCCCCTTTTGCCACCTTCTGACAAGCAAAGTCCCCGGGGAAACCAGATTCATTTAACAATTGGGTTAACTAAGTTAATAACTGCAGTGATTCACTTAACAACTGTGGCCAGAAAGATCGTAAAACGGGACAAAATGCACTCAACTGTCTTGCTTAGCCACAGCAAAGTTGGGTTCAGTTGTGGCGATAAATCAAGGACTACCTGTAATCCTGAGATGATAAAAGATGCTTCTATGGGTTTTGATCTTTTCAGTCATGCACAGCCCTGGTTTATATATTTGTTTGTGCATTTACACACAAAGGATGATGACCAAAATTGACATTGCTTGCATCTGATGGAGGGATTTCTATTTCACAAAATCAGAATAGAATAGAATAGAATAGAATAACAGAGTTAGAAGGGACCTTGGAAGTTTTCAGGTCAACCCCCTGCCTAGGCAGGAAACCCTATATCACTTCAGACAAATGGTTATCCAATCTCTTCTTAAAAACTTCTAGTGTTGGAGCATTCACAACTGATTAATTGTCAGTAAATTTCTCCCTAGTTCTGTTGGAAGAAACGTCCATTTGGGTTCAATTCCAAGTGGGGAAAAAGACACTGGAAACATGGAGGCTGCTTGGAAAGATGGTTTAATGGTGGACAGGATCACATGGCTTGAGCTCCTGAACAGAAAAGGGGGATCACATGCTTCCAGATGTTGGGTGAAGAAGAAAAAAAGAGACCAAGATACTGAAAGTTCCAGGTTTTATGCCCTCTCTGGCCTTTGATCTTGAGCTTGTATTCTGATTGGTTGTCAGACTCCCATGTGACCATGCAGGGGCAGCTCTGTAGGCTGTGAGGTTGAGCATTGCTTCTTCCCAGGTGCCCTGTGGTGAGATGGGTAAAGGACTAATACTATCATGCCTTAATCCCATCACCCTGGCACTGAAGGGAGAGGTCTTTGTTATGTAGAATAGGCTGGCCCAGGCTTTTTAATGGCCCCTTGGCAAAGGTGGGGGCTATTAAGAATAAGTCTGCTTCCTCCCTAAAAAACATGTTTTGCCATTTCTGATCCAGGGAAATATAATATTCTGCCTTTTCAATATTTCCCAGGATATTTCATTTTTCTAGGAGAGGGGTAGGTTTTAACTTCCTACAGTTCTTGGTTGCTTCTCTCCTCGATTAGTTTCCACCCATTGCTTCTTGTCCTACCTTTAGATGTTTTGGAGAATAGCTTGGCTCCCTCTTCTTTGTGGCAGCCCCTGCGATATTGGAACACTGCTAACATGTCTCCCCTAGTCATTAAATTAGACATACCCAATTCCTGCAACCGTTCTTCATATGTTTTAGCCTCCAGTCCCCTAATCATCTTTGTTGCTCTTCTCTGCACTCTTTCTAGAGTCTCCACATCTTTTTTACATCCATCTACATAACGATGTAGTTTGTTTTAATATGCCACAAGACGCTGTTGTTTTTGTAATGAGCTTTGCTTGTAAAGCTTTGCTTCTTGCGCGCGGTTTTTGAGTGACAAATTTCTTGCATGGTTCTCTACCAATTTTTCCTGATATTTTTCCTGTTTAGATCATAAATACACTAGATTTCCGTGTTATTAATAGATACTACTTGTAAAGTAAATATTTAGAGAATGAAAGCTGGGAACAACATATGGAATCTAAGTCAACCACAAGCCTGCAAATGGACACCAATTTGTGTAATTTTTATTCTAATCCTCCTCCCAATCCAAGGGAGTGACTCATCAAGCTTATTATGCTGAATGAAATAACATAGCTTCCTGCTGCCATAAGGTTAAAGCCTATTCAAATGGAATTCAAATGGAACTTTGTCAGCTTTTCAGGGGTTGTGGGTAAGAGTTTAATTAAATTTCAACATTTTTATGTGGCTAGATTGCCTTCGGTAAGCACATTCATGTATTTTCCATTTTCACAATACACAACTTTTAACCAATGTTTGTCCACAGGGCTCTTAAGAAAACCTGCATGGCTGACAGAGTTGTATGACTTGTAGAGCTGTTGATAGAGTTGTGCTTGACAAACCAATCAGACAGCAATATTTCACAATCGCTTTTCCCTCCGGTCTAAATGAGATTCTCCTTTTTCATGGCCAAACAATGTTGAAAACAGGGTGCATTTTTCTTTATGTAGTAGCTATACCACAATACGAATTTGAAGGAAATAATAATACAATACAATACAATAGTAGAGTTGGAAGGGACCTTGGAGGTCTTCTAGTCCAACCCCCTGCCTAGGCAGGAAACCCTATACCGTTTCAGACAAATAGCTATCCAACATCTTCTTAAAGACTTCCAGTGTTGGGGCATTCACAACTTCTGGAGGCAAGCTGTTCCACTGATTAATTGTTCTAACTGTCAGGAAATTTCTCCTCAGTTCCAAGTTGCTTCTCTCCTTGATTAGTTTCCACCCATCGCTTCTTGTTCTACCCTCAGGTGCCTTGGAGAATAGCTTTATTCCCTCTTCTTTGTGGCAGCCCCTGAGATATTGGAACACTGCTATCATGTCTCCCCTAGTCCTTCTTTCTCTTAAGCTAAACATACCCAGTTCCTGCAACCGTTCTTCATATGTTTTAGTCTCCAGTCCCCTAATCATCTTTGTTGCTCTTCTCTGCACTCTTTCTAGAGTCTTCACATCTTTTCTACATCATGGCAACCAGAACTGAATGCAATAAGTTACTCTTTTATATAAAGTGTAAAATGTAACACAAAGATGTGAGACTCTCGGGCACTGTTTTTCTTGATTGTAAATTTAAGCACAAATAAGCAGTAAGTACCGGATGACTTGCTAAAATTCCTTTGACATTGAAATACCGATTGGGGAGATGGTAACATCCGCAGCTTGAATTGAAATAACAAAAGAGGCACAGATTGGAAACAAAGGGGTCTGCAGGAAAGGTCATGCTAATTAATCTCAAAGAAGTGGGAAGGGCTTCTTAATGTATATATGATGAGTAGAAAAACGTATAAATTGTATTACTGGAAATCTATCTGGGCGCTCCTTGTACTCAAGCCAATGGGAAGGGTCTTGGAGGCTGCGCTTGCAACCGCAATAAAAACTTTTGAATTGTGAACCAGATTTGTCTATTGAATTGTGAGCATAAAAATTGGGTTTTAATATCTCACAACGTTATACCACAATATTACACCTTAGGCCAGGGGTGCCCAAACTTGGGAACTTTAAGACTTGTGGAGTTCAACTCCCAGAATTCCCCAGCCAGGAAGGGGTGTCCAAACTTGGGAACTTTCAACTCCCAGCTGGCTGGAGAATTCTGGGAGTTGAAGTCCACAAGTCTTAAAGTTCCAAAGTTTGGACACCCCTGCCTTAGGGAAGATATATCAGAGTCAGAATCAGATAAATATAAATACTATTTGGTGGTAGACTGTTTGACTATGATTAGGAAGATTTAGGCTCAAGTTTTCTGTCAGTTATGAAACTCACTGGGTGATATTCTTTTAGCTAAGGTTACTTCACAGTGTGTTGTTGAAAAAAAATAGGGTTTACTTTGTATATTTTGCCTTGACATGTATAGAGAAATGATGTGATACAAAGGTAAGAAGATATAGTATGGACATTCCTGTTGAATTAGTACCTGGATTGGAGTAGGGTGGCAGTGAGTGAGAAAATTGATTGGATCAACCCACCATATTGGTTTGCTTCATTTAGATACCAATATATATCCAACTCTGCAGCCACCAAATGCATCCTGAAAAGAACAGAATTTGCCCTAATCAGAAATGAACTTCACACAAAAAGATTCCACCTAGACAAAATCAACAAAAATCTCCTTACACTTCACCTCAAACTCAGCAACAAGATCCACCCCACACTTTGGGACAAATCCAAACAACTCGCCACATGGAGAGCCGAAACACAGACCACCCTCAAGACAGACACACATACCAATAAACTCCAAAGACTAAAAGAACGCCAGAAACAAACCCCTCCCCCCTCACAGCCACACATGAAACAAACAGTGCATAACATCTCAGATAAGATCCTCACCAAAGCTGAAACCAATGTCCTCGCCAGAGGATTCAACTTTCCAGTCGCTCCCAAACACATCCCCACTGAAACCATTATATGCGGAGTTGAAACCAGCCTGACCAAAATCAACCCCGATGACGCTAACAGAATCAGACTCGAAATCACCAACATCCTCTGCACCAGCAAGCCGCCCAAAAGCAACTTACCCAAAGAGGAACAGACAGCACTACTTAACCTAAAAGAAGACACTAGCATAATAATCCTACCAGCAGACAAGGGGAACGCCACGGTGGTTATGAACACATCTGACTACCAAACCAAATTAACCAACTTACTCCAAGACTCCACTTACAAACCCCTTAGCACGGATCCCACCACCTACTTAGAAAAAACCACTAGATCCAAAATAAAAGCCTCCCCCATCAGTGAAGAGATCCAGCAAAGAATCATTCCCAGAGAAAAATCATCCAGATGCCCTAAGCTCTATGGTCTCCCCAAGATACACAAAGAAGGAACCCCACTCAGACCCATAGTCAGCTCCATAGGCTCACCTCTACAAAACCTAGCCAAATTTCTTGCCAAACAACTACAGCCCTAGGCAGAATCCATCACCTCACACGTAAAAAACTCATTCCAGTTCATAGAGATCATAAAGAAACAAAACTTACAGCCCAGCGACCTACTTGTGAGCTTCGATGTCATATTCCTCTTCACCCAAGTACCAATCAAAGAAGCCTTGACAGCTATCCAAAACAAATACACCCCACCCAAACATATCCTATATCTGACCAACCACTGCCTATCCAACACATACTTCATCTATAATGGACAAAAATACAAACAAATAGAAGGAGCACCCATGGGATCACCCCTCTCACCTGTCATTGCTAACCTCTACATGGAACACTTTGAAACCCAAGCTCTAGAAAAATCCGATCACAAACCCAAACTCTGGCTCAGATACGTAGACAACACCTTCATAATCTGGCCACACGGGAAAGATAAACTGGACAACTTCCTCACACACCTCAACAGCCTACACCCCAAAATACAATTCACCATGGAAACCGAAGCCAATAACCAACTCCCCTTCCTGGATGTCTTAGTCTATAAGAAATCCGATGGATCCCTAGGACACACCATCTACCAGAAGAAAACACACACAAACCGCTATTTGCACGCACTCTCACACCACCACCCAGCACAGATCAACTCTGTAGCCAAGACACTCATCTCCAGAACAAAACGCTTAGCTGACGAACAACACCTCAAAACCGAACTACACACTCTCACCAACGTACTAACATCCAACGGATTCCAAAGAAACAATATCACTAACCTAATCCAAAAAGAAAACCCCACTAAAATCCAAGACAGTGAACAAGAAAACGGCAAGGCCCTCCTCCCATACATAAAAGGCACCACAGACAGAATCAGCAAGATCCTCCACAAACACAACATCAAGACAGCATTCTACACAAACTGAAAAATATCCACCATCCTAAGAAACCCCAAAGACAAAATAGAGTTAGAAAATCAAGGAGTATATGAAATCCCATGCCCCACCTGCCCCACCACATACATCGGACAAACCAACAGAAGAATAAAGGCACGCATTGAAGAACACAAAAACTCAGTCAGAAAGGAGGAACCAACTTCTTCCCTGGTCCAACACCTCAAAGCCACAGGACATGATATACACTTTAAAAAGACCAGAACTATTGCCAAGGTTGAACACTTTAACAACAGAATAATCAGAGAAGCTATTGAGATAGAAAAACGGCCACACAGCATGAATAAATGAGATGATACCTCCCACCTACCAGCCATTTGGAAACCCGCCCTCATTGACAAACGAGTCCCTAACACAAAGAATGATACCAGACCCACACTCACGAAAACCACACAGGATGTCACTATCACACATCCACGCAAAAAGCAAGCCCAAACCCACACCGATGATGACCACAAACCAGAAGCCCGACCACAAACCAGAAGCCAGACCACAGCTGCATTATTAGCCACTTTAAACCCCTCCAATCCATACATGAAGCAAACTGATGCCCACCACGGAGATGTGGCACTTTTTCCTATTCTGTGTGACCTTTTCATCTATTTCCTTGCTGGTGTGCCAACGGTGCCAATTCTCTTAAAATGCAGGTAGTATGAAATTCTGGAAGCTTGTCATTTGAGGCCCATGGTGTATATGGTTTAATTTTAAGCTATCTATTTCTTTTGGGATAGCTATCTATAGCCAGTGGCAAGTTGTTGGAAAGCAATCCTGTGAGTATTCCCTGCAGGCAAATCTAAAGAAATCCAACTTTTATGTGCTTCAGTTTTGCCTTTTTTGGGTGAGGGAGTTGTTTTTTTTAACCTCAGGCCTGCTTGTTTCAAAAGAACAGTGTCAAAAAAGTTCCAAACGTTGACTGGCAACGCCTCTTTGTTTATAAAGATTGATCATGCTTCAGGCTACTCTGTTTACCAGGCATCGTTGCTACTAAAATCTGTGTTCTTGCTGAAGGTGTTTGGTTAAGCTGATTTCAGATGGTTTTTTAAAGCAGTGTGTTGCATTATTGTTGTAAAAAAAATGTTTGCGTTTTCAAAAAAAAAGTCTTTGTGGATTGCATTTGGTTTCTGGACCATTCCATTGGAAACCTGTTGTCTCTGGTTGCTGACTGAGAGATTATCAATCATAGACCAGTATGGAAGTACACATGTCTGGCAATTACCGTGTTTCCTGGAAAATAAGGCAGGTCTTATTTTCTTTTGACCTTCAAAATAAACACTTGGCCTTATTTTCAGGGAGGTCTTATTATTTTTGAGGTACAGGAGGCGGTGAGAGTGGTCACCTCATGGCTGCTGCTGTGTTGCAATATTTTGGGGGAGGTCTTATTTTCAGGAAAGGGCTTATTTTAGCGCATGCGCTCTAAAGCCCATTGGGGTTTATTATTCAGGGAGTTCTTATTTTGAAGGAAACATGGTATATAGAAAGTAAAAATAAATGATACTGGGTCTTCATTTGGAGCTATTGTTTCCCTTTCCAATAGACATTGGATTGCAAGATGACAACAGATATCAAGGAAGGATAGGTAAAATCGCTGCTACATTTCTAAAATCTTCATTGTTCTTGGTAGAAGATTTTTGAGAATCAGCTACATTATAAGATGCACCTTTTTCCCTCAAAAAAGAGGCTGAAAATCTGGGTGCATCTTATACACTGAATACAGCATTTTTTTTGCCTCCCAAAATCCTGCCCCCTTCACCAAAATGGCCGTGCATTGCCTTTAGGAGCCTTGCAGAGTGCTCCTGGGGGCTGGGGAGAGCAGACATGAGCGAAAAACAGACCATTTTTTGCTCAGGTTTGCCTCCCCCCCACCCCCTGGAGCACTCTATAAGCCTCCTAAAGGCTATTATTGCCCTTTTTGGGGAGGAAAAACAAGCCCACTTTTGCAAAAAAAACAGGCCATTTTTGAAAGGTCTGCAGAGTGCAAAAACTTTTTTTAAAAAATTGCCTCTTCAAAACCTTGATGCTTCTTATACTCCAGTGTGTCTTATACTCCCAAAAATATGGTACATTAATTCATTTCTGTGAGTGGTGTAGTGGCTTAGAGGTTGAGCTCTTGGCTCACAATCAGGAGGCTGTGAATTCGATCCTAGGTAGAGGCAGATATTTCTCTCTCTGGGCACTTTGAGAATATATTTGCTGAACAAAGCCCCGCATTGGCGACAGGAAGGGCATCTGGCCAGTAAACACTCAGCTCCACTCAGTTGCCCAGATTCCACCCCGCAAAGGATTATGGAGTCATTAAAAGAGGATGATGATAATGACCTGCATTCATTTATGTATCAAAATGAGGAAAAAAGTAATCTGCAAAGAATAGTCTTGTAAGGAATGCAAAATATTGTATGCTCTGGGTAAGGAAATCTCTATCAAACTTCTAATGTTTTCTAGTCTTATAAGGTCTGCTTGCTAGATGAGTTAGAGTTCGTTCTAACCCCTTATGTCCCTTCTCTTGTTTCCTCATTAAAAATGTGCTACTATGAATGACTTCTATTTTAGACAGGCTTAAATGATAGTGAAAGAAGACAGGGCTAGTAGTAATAAGGTGCACAAAAGCTACCTATTTCATTACACATTTTTCCAATATTACATAAGAAGCCTAAGAGGTTTGGGATATAACTGAAGATTAAAAACATTTGTTGGCTGCACTTTTCTATGCTTCTTGCTCTGTTCTATAACGATAACGATAACTATAATGATAACTATTTGTTATCTATATCTTTGTTAACTATTTCACCATATCTTATGGAAGACATGGAAAGGTGTTCTAACCTAGGTTTCCCCAGCAGCACGAAACCGAGTCCTCGTCCCAATAAGTCCCTTTTCTTTAATTGGCCAACCCTTTTTTTTCCTCTGAAAACTACGGCACAGAACCATCCACTTTGCATTATTGTTCATATCTACCATATGAACCTAAAATTTTGTGTGACCCCTTGCTAATGTTGCCAATTCCTGCTATAAATCCATTATGGGGTATTCCTAGATATTTTTGTTTCTTCATTTTTTGGTCAGGATCTAAATGGTTTGGTTTAGATTAAACACTTCGAATAACTTCTCCTTTTCCATAATCGTACAGTGGGTCTAGTAAGAGGGTTAGTGAAGAATTGGGATTCAGAACATACAGTGTGTCAAAACTATTTTTAAAAAACTTGGTATTCTTCTGCATCAGGAGTGTCAAACTCAAGGTCGGTGTGCCAGATCCGGCCCGTGGAGGGTTTAGATGTGGTCTGCGGGGCTGCCCTGGAAACAGCATAGGACCGGCTCACGGAGCCTCTGCCAGAGAAAACGGAGCACAGGAAGGCCACTGGCAGAGGGTTGCAGGAGGCCGTCGCAGCTGAAAACGGAGCTCGGGAGCACGTTTTCGCTGCCACAGGCACCCCGAAACAAGTGACATAGAACTGGCCATGCCCACCCCAGCCTCCAATGTGAAACACAACCCTGATGTAGCCCTCAATGAAATCGAGTTTGATACCCCTGCTCCTACATCATATCCAGTTCTACTGTTTTCTCAGATTCTGTCTTTTGTGGTCTCTTGGGCTCAGCGATCACACTTGTGCATTTGTTGTTTTTTTCCCCCCTGCTTGCCGAAGCAGAATAGAAAAGAGCATCTAGTGAACCTGTCTCCCGAACGAAGTACTTCGTCTCCATTGCTTTCTTTCTTTCTTTTTGCTGGCTAATCAATGATACTTCTGCCTGATGAAAAGGTTTCATGTTTTGATGACTTAATCATGTTACTTCTAAGTTCATGTGCTGTTTCAGATTGTTCTATCCAGGATGTTCTATCCAGAGGATGACATAATTGCTAACCTCAACATCAGCAACACTCATTCTCGGTGTGGCATTAATTTTGGTGTACTGTGATTCAGTGTAATTGAACTGAAAAACCTTTTGTACTTGCGGCATTTGTTTTCTTTTCTTTCACCACTCCTATGGAGATGACTAAGTTGTTTATATGTTGACAAGAGTTGTGTCTGTAGTGCAGCTTTCATAGTGCTTCATTGGCATTGTTGCTCCATTATTTTATGGCAGGAGTGTCAAACTCAAGGCCAGCAGACTGGGTCCGCCCCACAGTTTGCTTAGATCTGGTCCGCTAGGCCTCTCTGGAAACAGTAGCCCGTGGTGCCTCTGCCAGCAAAAACGGAGTTTAGGAGAGCCACGCATTTTTTCTTGGGGAAAAAAAAAATCATTTCTCTCCCACAACACTGTACAAGAATATAAATGCCTATATATCACATCTACTGGTACAAACATGCATATATGGTAATTATATAAATTAAATATATACATGCCATTGTATTACATTTAGGATATTCTCTGTAGTTAAGAAACTTAGCACATAATGTCATTTTGTAAAGATTGATACTGTTTAATATTCAGATTGTGTCGCTTCATGCTTTACTTTGCCTGGAATTAGTATGAAACACAGTAATTCCAGTAATAGCGGCTGAAGCAAAGAATTATTAAAATGCATTACTTCTAATTCAGCACCATACAATGCTTGAAATGTATATCTATTCCACTGTTTCCTTTGGGATCAGCTGACATTAGCTTTTATATATTTGGAGAAGGAAAACACAGCAGCAAATAATTCAGGCAGAAAGCATTGGTCGTAAAAAACATTCTAAGCCGTTGTATCCCGCCCGCATCTATCTTGGGCCTAACTCAATGTTTTAAAAAGTGCTAATTTTTGAGGCCTGCCCGTTGTGTTTTCAGGCAGTTTCTGAGGTGAGCATGTGAAGAGGAAGAAATGGAAAATGGAACTGGTTTTTATTGTCTTTTATTGTCCCTTTTCATTGTGTATTTTCAACATGTTATTTACATTGCTTAAATTACACAGGGAGCTTACAGCAAAGTATTTATTATGTGGTTTCTCTCTTTCCTGCCCACTTCCAGTTTTCTTCTCTTCTACAACTTCTCCTCAGCAACAGTTTTTGGCCATTAAACATTTTTAATCTTCATCGGCCTATTTTTATTTGTTTATTTTTTGTATAAACGTATTCCCAGTATTGAATATGATTATGCATGTGTTTCATTTATACTCTAGTCCTTGCTTTAGTGCCCCAAAACCTGCTGAATTTATTCCTTTGTGTCTAGGTTATGCTATTTTAATTGTACAATTAATATCCTTACAGCCCTGGTTGTTTGAAATCAAGGGAACAGAGGTTTAAGAAGATACTTGGGGGGAAAAAAGCACATGATAGTCTTTCAGTTATAAAATACATCCAAGAATTATATACTCATTAAATAGGCAAGGCTTTATGTCACAATCCAGGATTTTCTTTCAAAAAAAACCAAAGTCTTAACATTTTGTAATGGCTGTAATAGTTATTAGTTGAGTTTTTCTTGTATTAATCCCTGTATTAATAAGGACTTTCAACTACTTGAAAAACAAGTCAGGTCTGCAATAACTGCTGTGCTTCAGGTCACATTATAAGAAACAAAACATGAAATGAATTAATATTATTTTTTTAAAAAAAAATTCTGTTCTAGGCAATGAACATAGAAAATGCAAAACACTCTTTTTAAAAAAAAAATAATAAAAAGCAAACCGGAAGGGTTTATATGATGTGGCAGGAGCTTATCTTATTTACATCTGCTCAAAATAAATCTTACGCCATATAGAAAAATGGATGTAACGTTGCAACTTTGAATTTTGAAACCTTCCCTTCCTTCTCTCAGTAATGGATTCCTGCAACAGCCCCATAACTGGTCTCAATTCTATGGGTAACTTTTGCCAGTACATTAGAATTAGAATATTGGACTAAGGACAGAAGGCATTATGGACAGCATGTCTGTTTCCTATTATCCAAGAGAAGGAGATGTATATGAAGCATTGTTGAGGTTGTTCTTGTTCAGTCTTTGTGATCCCATGGACCATAGCATGCCAGGACTTCCTGCCCTCCATTGCTCCCGGAGTTTGTCCAAATTCATGTTCATTGCATTGATGACACTATCTAATCATCTTATCATGAGCCATGGTGGTGCAGTGGTTAGAGTGCAGTACTGCAGGCTACTTCTGCTAACTGCCAGCTGCCAGCAATTCGGCAGTTCGAATCGCACCAGGCTCAGGTTGACTCAGCCTTCCATCCTTCTAAGATCGGTAAAACAACGACCCAGATTGTTGGGAGCCGTAGGCTGACTCTGTAAACTGCTTAAAGAGGCTGTAAATCACTGTGAAGTAGTATATAAATCTAAGTGCTATCTTCTGCCAGTCCCTTCTCATTTTGCCTTCAATCTTTACCAACATTATAGTCTTTTTTCACTGGGCAAATATTTGAGCTTTAGTTTTAGCATCTGTCATTCCAAAGAACAGTCAGGGTTGATTTCCTTTAGGATTGACTGATTTGATCTCCTTACAGTCCAAGGGATTCTCAAGAGGTCTTCTCTCCAGCACCACAATACGTGAAGCATGCTTCCCTCTATTCATTCATCCTCAAGAGTGGTCATGTTTACCCTGTGACATTGTCAGAAACACTGGAAACAATTCCTTTACTGCTCAGCAATAAAGGTGGAGATGGCTTTTCCTGAACTCTTACCTTGTCTCTAAGGGAGAATGAATGTGGTGGAGGGCTAGGGTACTGCATTGGGAACAGACTCTGATTCCCCCATAGGCCAGAAAGACTCTGACGAATGAAGGTGAATATATGTGTCCCAGGATAATGTTGCAGGAGCCAATCTGGGTCAGTCACCGGGATCAAAGGTTTTGTCTTCCAAGCTTTCGGACTTTGGGTCAGCTATTTTCTCTCAATCCGAGGCTGGGAAATTGAAATATATCTGTTTTCAAACTTGCATCACAATTGGCTGATATCTATCTATCTATCTATCTATCTATCTATCTATCTATCTATCTATCTATCTATCTATCTATCATCTATCTATCTATCTATCATCTATCATCTATCTATCATCTATCTATCATCTATCTATCTATCTATCTATCTATCTATCTATCTATCTATCATCTATTATCTATCATCTATCTATCTATCTATCATCTATCTATCATCTATCTATCTATCTATCTATCTATCATCTATCTATCTATCTATCATCTATCATCTATCTATCATCTATCTATCATCTATCTATCTATCTATCTATCTATCTATCTATCTATCTATCTATCATCTATCTATCTATCTATCTATCTATCATCTATCTATCATCTATCTATCTATCTATCTATCTATCTATCATCTATCTATCTATCTATCTATCTATCTATCTATCTATCATCTATCATCTATCTATCATCTATCTATAATCTATCTATCTATCTATCTATCTATCTATCTATCTATCATCTATCTATCTATCTATCTATCATCTATCATCTATCTATCATCTATCTATCATCTATCTATCATCTATCTATCATCTATCTATCTATCTATCTATCTATCTATCTATCTATCTATCATCTATTATCTATCATCTATCTATCATCTATCTATCATCTATCTATCTATCTATCTATCTATCTATCTATCTATCTATCTATCTATCTATCTATCTATCTATCTATCATCTATCTATCTATCTATCTATCTATCTATCATCTATCTATCATCTATCTATCATCTATCTATCTATCTATCTATCTATCTATCTATCATCTATCATCTATCTATCTATCTATCTATCTATCTATCTATCTATCTATCTATCTATAATCTATCATCTATCTATCATCTATCTATCTATCATCTATCTATCTATCTATCTATCTATCTATCTATCTATCTATCTATCTATCTATAATCTATCATCTATCTATCATCTATCTATCTATCATCTATCTATCATCTATCTATCATCTATCTATCTATCTATCTATCTATCTATCTATCTATCTATCTATCTATCTATCTATCTATCTATCTATCTATCTATCATCTATCTATCTCTATGAAGACCAAAACAATCCTGTCTCTGACTCTATGCATTATTTGGGCACACGTGAGTGTGTATGCTATAACTCTAGAGCAGGGGCGTCAAACTTGTGGCCCGTGGTCTGGATGTGTCATGCACAGGCCACACCCACCCCAGCTCCATGAAGGTAAAAATTGTCACAATATGTCATGTGATGGCAATGTGACACGGCAAGTTTGACACCCACGCTCTAGAGGGTTGGGTTCTCTAGAGCAGAAGAGCAGAGGTGGCACAGTGGTTAGAATGCAGTACTACAGACTACTTCTGCTGACTGCTGGCTGCTGCAATTTGGCAGTTCGAATCTCATAAGGCCCAAGGTTGACTCAACCTTCCATCCTTCCAAGGTGGATAAAATGAGGACACACAGATTGTTGGGGGCAATATGTTGACACTGTAAATTGCTTAGAGAGGTCTATAAAGCACTATGAAGCCAGTGGTGGGATTCAACCCATTTAACAACCGGTTTGCCAAAAATGTGAGTGCACACGCATGTGTACATAGCTTCTGCGCATGTGCACACTTGTGACTTGAATGAATGTGCGGCTTCTTCCATGCAGTGAGGGTTGACTGAGCAGCCTTTCGGGGCCTGCTCCGCTCCATCTCTGTTGTCCAGGACAGCGGCTGTTTCTCTCCGTTGCTGCTCTTGCTGGGAGAGAGAGAGCGTCTCGTGAAATCTAGCAGCTGTGAGCCACCACTTTCCTCTAAGTCCCATCCAATGTTCCCCCTAAGCTTGTGTGACTGTGCGGCCGCGCACATAACAAGAAAACACCACATAGAAGTTTCAAACTGCCATGCAGTTGGATGGGACTTAGAGGAAAGCAGCGGCTCACAGATGCTAAATTGCACAAGAGACAGTCTCTCCCCCAGCAAGAGCAGCAGCGGAGAGAAGCAGCTGCTGACCTAGAGACCACATGGAGTGTCTCCATGAGTGACCGAGCCTCGGCAAGGGACAGCTGCAAGATCTTTGCTGCAGCGCTTTAGGTAATAAGAACTATCTGGTAGTTTGAGGTGGGATGGCAGCGGCATGTGGCCGGTGGCTCTGGGGCCACGCTGGAGCCAGGGAATGGCAGATTCCCCAACAAGGCCGAGGCGGGCAACGAGTGGGCAGCGGCTTTGGGGCAAGGCTGGAGCCAGGGAATAGCGTGTCCCTGGGCCCTGACCCGAGGCAGGCGGCATGCTTACCTTTGGTGAGCAGAGCAGGCAAGGGATGGAGATTAGCTGGACGGTCTGGACTGCATAGTGTAGGGAAAATAATATATAGGGCAGAGCAGGGTAGGGTGGGCAGGGTCGATTTTATCAGTTCTCTCTCTGTGCAAAATGATAACAACCGGTTCACCCAAACAGGTCTAAACCGGCTGAATCCCACCCCTGTACAAAGCAATATACAAATCTAAGTGCTATTGTTATTCTCCTATTTCCTTTGGCAGCTAAAATGCTGCTTAAGACTAAAATGTATTTTGCAGAGTATGAACTTGTATCTTCTAGCCACCCTTTTAAAGAGACCACCAATGTGTTTGAAAGTAAAACATAAAATAAAATCCGAGACTCCAATTAGTTCACATTTGAACCAGGCATTCATGTCCCTCAGTGGTATTTGTGAGGTAAAGAGAGAATACTTGAATTTTTAGGCTGTCTGGAGGATGCTTGAATCCTCTAATGCAAATCTTAAATTCTATTTAAAAAACAGCTTAGCTTTGCTACTAACCATTTTTTCCATTCCATTTTGGACCAGCTGCTTCTTCCAGCTGCTCTCATCTGCCATGAAAAGGAAATAAGTTTGTACAAATAGCTATTTACTGTTATGCTAACGATTTAATTTAAAACTGATGAAAGGATGGGAATTCCAAGTGAAGCCTAACTGTACTCATCTTGCTTCCTTAACTTACTCTTTTAGAATTAGAACTGTAACAAAGGAGGACTTTTCGCTACTCTTTAGATCCTTTCGGGCTTTTGATGTTTGGGTTAAGGCTTGTCGATCTACTCATTAGTAACAGCTTTGAATTAAAGATGGGGTTCAAAGATACAACACAGCACAAAACATACAAATGGCAAACAAAAGGCAAGCTGGGTCAATTGGGAATGAAAAGTCAACTGCCTGTTTTTAAGCAAACATTTATTTTAGTAGGGGATCTTTATCATAAAGGCTTCCGTGTGCAGTTTTAATAGTTATTTTTTTATTGTGACCACACACACATATACAGAGACACACACAACAGCCCTACAACACATTGCACCCAGTTGCTTTTTTGTGGGATAGGCAGCTACACACACTTGATAAAATAAATAAGATACTTCTCTAACTTAACTGGCTGATTGATATGATTTGTGTTAGGATCAAGGGAGCATTAGACAGAGTTAGTTAGCCTTAGAGAGAATCTCCTGTTCCTCCCTATTTGATGATAAATCTTTCAGGGGTTCCCGGTTGCTGGGAGAGCGTAGCCATGGTGGGTGTGGCTTAGTCGGCCTCCTGCACCACCAGGGGTGGTGTTTTTGCCTTCCCCAGGCTCCGGAGGCTTTCCTCGAGCCTCTGGGAGGGTGAAAACTGCTTCCCCCAGGCTCCAGAGGCCAGAAACAGGGCCATTTCAGGCCTTCCAGAATTTCTGGAAATGGAAAAACTTCTGTTTTTCTCCTTCCCTGAGACTCCGTGCAGGCCCTGCACTTGCCTCTCATCCAAAACAGGCTGTGTGGAGACTTCTGAGAGCGGCAGGGAGGGATGGGGTGAGGAGGGATGGGAGGGGCCATAACGTTAGCTACCGATTCTCCCGAACCCAGGCAAACCTATTGCAGCCCACCCCGGAAAACTGTGCAAGCTATTTCTCTAACCCTAACTCTTGCCCCCAACCCATCACCAGATGTAAAGTATAATGTAGCTGCCAATCTAGTAATCTTCTACATATAAATAAAAGTAAGTTGCTGCCATTTGGCTGATGCAATAAAGCATGCCGAGGGTCAGCCCCGATTGACCCTAGGATATCCATTTTTTTAGTAGCATCATTTATTCTCTAAAAATTCTTGACCATGAGAGAATTACAATGATTTTCAACTTCATTTACTGTCTAGCTACGAAAATTAAATACAGTCGTCCAATTCCAGGCATGTTTTAGTAGTGATAACAATAAATATCATTGTGAACAGTGAAACTTATGTCTTAAGATTTCCAGCTTATTAATTGATACTTAACAACTGCGGCAAGAAAGATAATAAAATGGGGCAATTAATAATAACTGTCTTATTTAGCAACAGACATTTTGGGCTCCATTGTGGTCATAAATCAAGAACTACCTGTATTACAAATAATAATATCATATGTAATTGTCATAGCTTTTAGGATTTTAGGAAGCCAAATGAATTCCTGGATAATGGCAAGTAGGCCAAATGGATTTAATGGATAAAAAAAAAATGGAAGATGGAACAAAAGGTTAATTCCATACTCATTTTCCCAAATCACCAAGAAGAAAAAGAAGCCAAGTGAAACATTTACATATAGCTTATCTGCAGTCTTAATCTGTACCCAAGCAATCAGTAAAATGCAGAAAAGTCATAGATATTTCAGATTATGACATTACAATTGCAGAATACATTATTCATTGTCAAGAGGTGGTAGATTCATTTGAAATAAAAGGTGAAATCAGATTTTATCAGACAGTTAAAGGAGACAAATAGGTCTCTTTGTTGCCTTGGTAAATACGTTATGGAGATTGGAGTCATCTATTGTTTTAACACGGAAGTTGCATTTTAAAAACTCTTTTATGTATAGAAATACTGCTAGTAGAAAATTCTAAAAATAACCTTGGTACCTTAATATATGTGCAGCCTTGAGTTTAAATAAAATACAACAATTATAGGAGTGCTGCATTTGAATTCACTTGTTTTTACATTGTGAAATGTAACATGTAAAATGTACATGTATGTGAACTTTCCTACAGTAAAGAATGAATGTGCAAATTTCATAAAGATGGTACTTAAGCCATCACTCCAGAAAGAGCGCAGAGAAGAGCAACAAAGATGATTAGGGGCCTGGAGGGTAAAACATATAAAAAGTTGCTGGAATTGGGTATGTCTCATTTAATGAAAAGAAGGGCTAGGGGTGACATGATAGCAGTGTTCCAATATCTCAGGGGTTGCCACAAAGAACAGGGAGACAAGCTATTCTCCAAAGCCCCTGAGGATAGGATAAGAAGCAATGGGTGGAAACTAATGAAGGAGAGAAGCAATCTAGAACTAAGGAGAAATTTCCTGACAGTTAGAACAATTAATCAGTGGAACAACTTACCTTCAGAAGTTGTGAATGCTCCAAAACTGGAAGTTTTTAAGAAGATGTTGCATAACCATTTGTCTGAAGTGGTGTAGGGTTTGCCGCCTAAGCAGGTGGTTGGACTAGAAGACCTCCAAGGTCCCTTCCAACTCTGTTATTCTATTCTATTCTAACTTCAGCTCCCGCCAACGCAGTGCTTCAAAAGTGGGTGACTGCAAGTAGATAAATGTGTACCATTTTGATGGGCAACTTCATGGGGATGCTTGATGGAACTCCCAATTGGACATCCCCTGAGATACAGTGATGTTCCTGGTTGATCCTTTCACTTTGGTGCTCCCAACACGGAAGTATTAGTATTATCAATGAATTAATGCATAATCAAATCAAATCAAATCAAATCAAACCTTTATTGTCACTGCACATGTACCCAATGAAATTGAACGAACCTCCCTTGGTGCAGCTTCCCCCCCCCCAAAAAAAATACAGAATACATCTCAATAACTCAATAAATAAAAGAAAAAAAAATCCCTAGACCCAAGTAAGTAATAACTAGCACACATTCCCACATACATATATGTACATAATATTATATTATACCAGTATAGCCATGTTATGCTGGCCCTGCAAGTTTATCATATTAAACCTGATTGTGGTGTTATGTTGTATTTAGAAGTCTGACAGCCCAAGGATAAAAGCTATTTTTCAGCCTATTGGTTTGCCAGGTTCTGCTTCTTTATCTCCTGCCCGATGGTAGGAGAGGAGGATGAGGATAAAATATTGAACCTATTGAGATTTCATGAGATTGTTGTGTTTTTGTATCCATGTGCGAGATTTGGCATCTATTAGTCTAGTCATGTTTGGATTTAATTATCGCAGTGTACCATATGTGGTGCTCTATTAAAGCAGTCCAGTTGGTGCAAAAGGTAGCAGCTAAACCGCTACCATGGTTTTATGATGTCCATGTTGAATACCGAAGTTTGTCGCCAATTCTTCCCCCAGCGTAATGTAAAGTCTGATTTACAATGTCATCATTGAGCTGCAGTGGCGCAGTGGTTAGAGTGCAGTAGTACAGACTATTTCTGCTGACTGCCGGTTGCCTGCAATTTGGCAGTTCAAATTTCACCAGGCTCAAGGCAGGGGAGGGTTTCAGCTGGCGGTACTGCTGGTTCGCTCATGTGCGCACTTAGCACGCTGGATGTGCAGTTCAATAGAAATTGAACTGTGCATGCGCAGCAGAACTAAAAAACCCCCATGTGGCAGTGGTGACAGCGGCGACCAGAGAACTGGTTCGGGGACATGGCTAGACTGGGTCGCTGCTGGTTCTGTGACCCAGGCCAGCATGCCACTACTAGTTTGGCCGAACTGGGCCGAACCAGTAGGGACCCACCTCTGGCTCAAGGTTGATTCAGCTTTCCATCCTTCCAAGGTGGGTAAAATGAGGACCCAGATTGTTGAGGGCAATAGGCTGACTCTGTAAACCACTTAGAGAGAGCTGTAAAAGCTGGCAGCATTCCAAATATCATCCAGAATTAAATCAGAGTCCAAGGCATAGCTTTCCTCAAAGTTCCAATTTAATAAGACAGACATGTTGGTACATCTGTGAGAAACCCGAATCTGAAAGCTTCCTGGGGTTCCCACCCAGTTGAAAGTTCATGATCTTATCCCCACACCCACAAGTTCTATCACATGGTCCAATCTTCCTTTGCCACGCTGGCATTTCCACCCATCTAGTTCCAGTCAGGTGCGGAGGTGCGGAGACAAAGAATGACCTTGGGCTTCTAGAAAGGAATGTTTTATTTTGACAACAACACATTCTACAATTCTACTCCTTACTATTCCCCCCTCCCAATTCCCCACTAATGAAACAGCATAGTAACGAAAGAGAGAGAGAGTGTGGCAGGCCAAAGATCCTAAAAGGAATATGACTGCAGGCCTGATAAAAGCACTGTAAAGTGGTATATAAGTCTAAGTGCTACTGCTATCATCTGAGGAGCCACTTTTCTATTACGGGGGCTATGATCTGTAGCAGAAACCTTCCTGACAATCTCCTTGCTTTGAGACGCTCAAGTGGGAGGGGGCTTCACAACAGTGAGATTTGTGTCTGGCCCTCCCTCCCTCCCTCCTCTCTCCCTCTCCCTCTCTATTTCCCTCCCCGTTTAGAAGAGCAATCAAGACCTTTATCTTGTGCCTAGTATTCCATTATTCATCATTTTAATCTTAGGATGGATTCTAACTGTTCCTTCTTTTAGTATTCTTGGTAGTCTTAACTGCCTTGAGGATTCAAATGGCCAGAAAGGAGAGATAAAAACTGAATGATATCCTCTTCAGCCACATTTTTCTCTCTGGCAGATAAGTATTTCTTCAGTGCTCAAGGCAATTCCTAATAACAGTCTAATGAAATATTATTTTGTATCAGCTTCCCCTTGGTTATAAACCATCTGTAAGTAGGTTACTGATGCTTACTATAAGGGCACAGCAACGTTCAGCAGATTTATTACTATTACAGTAACTTTCTTTCTAGGGCATTAATAATATGACAATAATACCAAATAAACTACCTATTTTAACAATGAAGGTCCAAATTGAGAGTAATAGATCAGGTATAAAATTGAGGGGCCACTGGTAAGCAGCATGTTGTTGTCTGCATAAGGAGCTCAGTGCTGTTAGAAGCTTCCTAAAATTAGTATTTCTACAGTGAAATAACTAAGGGAGACCTTACAGAGTGGCAGGGTGCAGCTATTCCTAATCTGTTTTAATTTATTCCCATCCTCTACAGAACAGTATGGATTCTTTCAAGGTTTATCTTGGCCAATAGATTGACCCCTGGGGGAAAAAATCATTGCATTTTAACACATTTCTCTATTATTTATTTCAATATAATATTTTGGATAATTATTATTATTAAGATGAGAAGCTAGGAACAGTAGTAGGAAGATATTTGAGGTTTATGAGATTTCCATTGGTCGTAGGATCATCATTTTGTAAGGGGGAGCTGTGAGTTGGAGAATTGTGCAAAGCAGGCCTTTTGTTCTGATCTAGGCTTCCCAAAAGCACGACGCTGGCTCCTCGTCACGATAAAACCCCTTTTATTTAGTTTAAGGTGAATTCTTCTCCAGCAAAGTCCCGGCCAACAGTCTTTCAAGAGATTTCACAACTACAGACTTTATCAGGCCTGGAGAGCTGCCAGGCTGATGTCTTCCAAACACCACTCTGTAGCAGACAATACTTGGCAAGAATTCAGGAACAGATCTTCACTCCAATGAATTGAACTAATTGTCTCTTACAAACTCCCCTCCTCTTTCGCTCCTCTTTTATTCCCTATGGGAGGGGCCATTCACCATCCACCTGTAGCCTTACTCCCAAATTGACCCTTGTTCCTTAGCTGTTCCCTTCTCCTGGCAGCTCTGCACATGCGTACACTGGGAACAGGCTCCAACTGTTCTTCTGCCCCAATGATGTCCAACTCCGAAGGCAACTGATAACTGTCAGATGGCCTGGCCCCATTTCTGTCTCCGACGCAGAGCACTCATCAGAGCCGTTCCTCCCCAACCTCCTCACTGTTGGAATCTGCTGCCAGATCCGCTGGTGGGCCACAACACCTATCAAACTCCCAGCCCATGGGCCAGATGTGCCATGTGCTGGTCATGCCATTGCCCAATTTAGCGAAGGGAAAAAGTCATGATATATCATGTGACGGTGCTGTGACGACATTGGTTTGACACCCCTGGTGTAAAGTGACTTGAGCCATACATATATGGACAAGACCAGAATTTATCTTTTTTCCCTTTCTGGAGCCTGTGGAAGAAATGAGTTTATGAAAAAAAATGTAAAATTGTGTTACTTTGAGCCTTGGTAGGTAACAGCATCCAAATGATTTTTATTGATTGGGAAGCTTAAACAGCGGTTACTCTTCAGAAAGTGCACTTCCTAGGAATGTTCGCTAGATTGGGATGTCAACAGTTGACTTTAACTTAGCAAGTAGAAACATTATCCTCTGAGAAGGGAATGCCAAACCACTGCTGTAAGGCTGCCAAGAAAAGTGCATGTGTAGTCTCAAAGAGTCAAGTTCTATTCGGGGACATTTCCAAAGCGTATTTTAAGACTTGCACTGCAATTTTTTTTGTGTTTTGAGAATTCAAATAGGATGACAATTTTCACCAATTGGAGGCAATTGTAGAGACTACAAAAATGGATCTGTATATATGACCTATGTGCTATTTATTTTAAAGTTACCTCCTCTATTTTATCTACATTATCTGCTCTATGCCTATATATTACCTACTTCTGTACTCCTGAGTAGAATGCCAAGGACTATTTCTTGGCAAAATATTTGACAAACCTATTTCATTCTTTTGAGGGTTGGAAAGGGAAAGTCAACGAAAAGGACATGATTCCCGAATGGAATCTGAAAATGTGTGTGCGTGTGTGTGTGTCTTCGGGCAATGCAGGAGAAATCTGGTTCACTCCAGTTCAATCCATTGGCTCAGTGGTGGTCGGTGATTGAAACATATAAGGGAATATTGCTCCTGCCACCTTGAGTCCAGAAGCAGTTCCATAGGTGGCAGGTGTAGACATTTTTGTGAGGTACCGACGTTTAGTACTATAAGGAGCCCCAGACCACTCCTGAGTGAAGGAGTGGAATGTCTGCCAGTTTGAACTGAGGTAACAGAATGTGAGGCAACTGGCAGTTGGAACAGAGTTCTTTTCAGGTGGGGAGGGGATGTAGAACTCCTTAGCATCAGAGCGTGTTAATTACTGTATAAAAAATACTAATGATCTGATGGTCATTTCGGAAAAATCTTTTTTGATGTTTTAGCAGTAGTCCTGAGAATTAGAGCTTTTCCACATTCTGGGCTATATGTTGGATTCCACATGGGATATTAAGGGGGAAACATTTATTTCTACCATCCTAAATACATATATGCATGTATACACATACAGTATATTGCTACAATTTCTTCCTGCTTTCATGAGGGTCTAGCAATATAAGGGAAAAACCTATGAGAAAACCTACATCTGGGCTACAAAAAAAGCAGCAGTGTCAGAATATTCCATATCTTTGGAATATTTCGAGACCATATAGAGGCCTTGTGGATTTTTGCAAGGAAAGGAATATTTAGTCCAATATAAGCTTGAATTACAGTACAGGAAACATTGGGGGGAAAAAACCTGTATGGTCATACACTATAGCCGAATTGCTTACCAGAGGGAGCCCACTTGTCAAGTACTATTAAGTCATTAACATGGCAATTCCACTGCGCTGTCCAGTAGAAGCCATTTTATGGCAGTACAGTAGAATCCATTTTAAGTCACAACAGGCTGTATCTTAACAGAACACACACCCTGAGAGGTGTTAGGAGTGTCATACCCCCACAGTATTTGTTTCCAGGGAGTAAGTCATTTGTGTACCAAGTTTGGTTGAAATTGCTTGAGGTGTTCCAGAGTTATGCTGGAACACACACACAACGCACACACACATACACACAGAGTAATTTGCAATATATATAGATTCTGTGAAGGCTTTGCAGAGACTTTTCTTGTTGCAAATACTAACACAAATCTTAGTGGCAGAAAAGGATAATAAAGTGCAGTAAGAGCATCCCTTTTTTCAATGTCATTTTTGAAAAATGAAAATTTTAAGACCCTTTTGAAGGATTATCTTGTCGCAATGTTGTCCTTATGTGAATATCTGTATGTCTGGAATGGCCTGCATCCCATCTTACTTAAACTAAGACCATATTTTTTGTTGTCTTCTAAATAATTATTCTGCCACGTAGCAAGAGCTGATGCTGCAGGTACTGCATGCAAATCCATTAAGGTGAGCTTCAGTGTTACAAGCTGAGTCTTTATTCTCTTTGTCAACATGTCAAGTTGCTTAATATAGTTGAGGCTGGATAGTAAAAGAAAAAAGTAAGAAACGTAATTGAGTGAAACACCTTCTTGTAGTCAAGTAATTTATAAAGGGAGTGGGGTGGGTTGGAAAACTGACACATCTCTGATTGGTTTGCTGTAAGTTTCGGACAAAGGATATAAGAAATTTATTTCGTTCTGCTTCATCAGCAGAAGCAAGTGATTTGGTATGCTTGGATGATAAAACTATCCCTTCTAATTTTGCTAGGTTTTAAACAGAAAGGACTGCATAATATTAGCAAAGAGGGGGAAAAACCTGGTGTATATTTTTCAACCTGCATTCAAACATCAAGAATAAATATTCTTTTTCTCTCCCTTCAATCTGCATTGAAATGTTTCTTAGTTGCACTAACTATAATTTGTTGTTATACCTGATATTAAATTCGGACAGATAATTTTTAGCTAAATTTTGCTTGGAATTAAATTTGGACAGATAATTTTTTAGCACTGGAGACAAAATGGACACTGGAGGCTGATAGGAAAGAGAATCCATTTATGATGAAACAGAACCACCAAGCACATATGATTCTGGGTAGCTGACCACATGAGAGTGAGGGCTTTTTATATCTTTTCTTAGGCTTTGCACTTGAGCTTCCTGTTCCTATGCAAGAACATGTGTCCTATTGGCTGTTGTCAGACTCACATTGGGCTATGTAGGAATCATAGCTAGCTCTGTAAGTTGTCTAAAAAGTTTGGCTGAAGTTTCTGAGGGTGATGCAGTATCTTTAGGAGATTGTGCAATGTAGTAATCTCTGTGTCTTCGTGGGTTAATCCTATTATGTCCCTGGAGCTGAAGGTCTTTTGTTTTGTAGATAGGTTGGCCCAGTCTTTCTTAATGGGTTCAAAATATCTGCTGGAGGCAGGGAGCTAAAGCTATGAGTTTCTGTCCCCCTTAAGATTTTTTTATATTTCTCTTTTAGGGAAAATATTTTATCCCACCTTTTTAAAACATTCCTCAAAATATTCATTCTTCTAGGAAAGGAAGTGATAGTTTCCCACAGTAGGAATCCCTACAATTTAGTTCCCTTCAGGCAGTAGAGAAAGTTAAAACTATTTATGTAATATGTGAACAATAAATACAAGGAATTGTAAAAAAAAAAAAAAGTAAGCCATCTAATTTAACAATAACATTTTAATATCCAAACTAATATAATATGCAGCTAGCTAAATCATTTCTTCAGATCTCTTAAACATTTAAGTCACATTTAATGCAATGTTTTAATTCGACAGGAAACATATCTTCTTATATGGCATATTTTGATCACAATTAACAGAGAATTTAGGAACTCTTTCTTCTGTTCTATAACTCTGTGCCCATCTATCCCCATTGCCATAGAAATATCAGCTCTCATTATAATGCGTTATCAGCAGTTCAGGAAACAGTGTAATTGAATTCACACACTGGAACAAACCAACCAACAATGTCATTGGGGACAAGAGGCAATCATATTAAGCAATATTCATTAGAACATTAAATGCCTAAAGGTTTTTTTTAAAAAAAATATGCCAATAATTTTGATGTATTAGACTATCAAATACCCAGGTGCAATACTTAAGTCTATATTAATTCATGTTGAATAACATTTGTAGATGGCTACTTTCTCATTTACATAATTATGCCTGGCTGTTTTTCTACGACTTTTTTTATACTTAAAAATACCATACTCACATCTGTAAGGATTTTTGACCCTCTACTTTCTGTTTCAGAATGGATGATTTGTAAAGGAATGTAAAACAATATCTTACAATTGAAAACTTCATTGATTCTCATGAAGTAGTATATTTTTCCAACTTGAAAAATGTGTCAAGTCCTTTTTTTTTTTTTGCAGGAAAGAGAGAACAACTTAAATCTTGCAGAATATCATGTCCTTCTAAAGTGTCATCATTTGAGAGAGGGGATCGGAAGTGGGTTTCTGCTGGCATTACTGTCAGTTTGGTGTGCACATGATTTGTGTGCGCACGCTTGCTTCACTCATGTGCGTCTGTGATGCATATTCCGCATGTGTGTGCAGTTGCCTGTAAATAGGTCTGCGCATGTGCAGAACATTAAAAATGTTAAAAATACATGCCACGGCAACTGGGGAACCGGTTCAGGGACGTGGTGAGCCTGCCATCCCTACTGGTTCAGCAACGCAGTCGCAATTGCCACTATCAGTTCGCCCGAACCGGTGTGGACCGGTAGCAATCCACCTCTGGTGGGATGGTTCTATGTCTCTTAAAAAACATTGCCAGACCTGTTAGAAATTCTCATTTATTCTATAGAAATAGTAGTGGAGACTTATTATATAACCATACAGATTGGTAGCAGAAGATGGCTACATAGCCATACAGATCAAATACAGTGTACAGTCACCATGGGCCTTGCTGCTTAATGGTTTTTAAATGTCACTGAAAACTTTCCTCAGAACTAAAAGAATCAAAGATGCAAACTTAACACTGCCATCTACTGGCTAATACTTCTGCAGTTGTTGCAATACAGTCTAACATGTATTCCAACAAGACCCAACTTTATTATTTTGATCTGTCTCCAATCTTCATGTTTTAGGGAAAAGTTGTAGTGAAGGCAATTGTGTAGAGAATGAGTGCTGGAGGAAACAGATTATCTGGACTCATTTAGTAAAAAAAAAAAATCAGACCTGGATATGTGACTGAAATGGCATTGTTTGAACTTGAAGATGACTGTTTGTGGGACAGGGATGAGAATGATGTGTTCATCCTTGGCTTTCTTGACCTCTCAGTGTCTTTCAATACCATCAATTGAGACTTCCGGTTCCGGCGGCTACGGCGACGGGCAAGTCCCTTGCCCGCTCCCGCTCCCCGGTGGGCTTCCCCGCTTCTGGGGGGCACAGGATGCCCCGGAGAGGCGTCCTGCCAAAGGAGCGGCTTGCGGAGGACCCTGGCATCGGCGGCGGCTGGTGGGGGCTTCTCCGCTTTGCTCCAGGCATCGAGGAGCAGTCTCGGAGGGCGCGTGGGCGTCTCGCTTCAGGCTGATCGGACGATGCAAAATTGAAGGAAGCAGCGGCGGTGTGGTGAGGTGCTTCCTCTCTTCATTCCCTTTCTCTTGACTTGATGGATTTTTCAGCAATTTAAAAAGTTAAACTCTCGGATTTTTTTGGAGGTGTGGCTGGAGGGAGGGGGATTTCCCCCCCCCTTGGACAAGCGGCTTGAGAAAATTTTGCTTTCGCCCCCAGGGGAAGGAGGAGGGGGGAGAGCCTACCAATGATGCCTCACCCCTGTAAAAGTGATTTTCACTGGATTTAGCTCCAGAATTTATTGATGACCTGAGAACTTTGTGAACTTTTAAAACTTTACTATGCCTCTGAGCCCAAAGCTGGCAGGGCAAGATGGCACACTTCCGTTGTCTTCATGAACTGTGAAACCTGACTCCACCTTTAAAATTCAGGCTTCCGATCTTTGTCTCCGTGTCACCCAGAAGAATCTCTTGTGGATGGTTTTTTTTTTTTTTTTTTGAACTCTCTGGGGGGAAAATTTCTCTCTATTACCAGACTGACTAAAGAAACTCCCATCTGCTTGGATCTTCTGCCTCCTGGACTCATCTGTCTGCTCTACTTCTCCAGCTGTCCATTCTCTATACTGACTGATCTCTCTACTTCATAAACTATGTCTCCAAAAAGACCACCCCCTGGAAAACCTGGCTTTGCTACTTCTGCACCGACATCTGCAACATCCAGTCCTGTCACACAGTCAAAGATTACAGAACTGATGCAACCTAAGAGTACAGAGATGGATTTGCAACAAATGCTTCAGCAACTTATACAGGGCCAGGAAGAAATTAAGAAACAATTAAAGGAAATGAAGGAAGAAATTAAAGAGAATCAAGTCCAAATCTATAAGAACTCACAGAGACTGGACCTTGTGGAGGGTGGGGTGGCGGAGGTGAGGGGGGGGGGTAGAAGCAATGCAGAAGGGAAACAGAGAACTTGATATCCAACAAATGAAAACAGAGTTTGAGAGAATGTCGTTTTATCTTAGATTTCAAAATGTTATAGAAGCAGATGGGGAAAATATAAGGGACATTATGACTGATATTCTAGCCGAATACATACATAAAGAAAAACAACAGATGGAATGGGAGATAGATCTGGTTTATAGAGTGAATTCAGCTTATGCCAGAACACACAATGTACCCAGGGAGGTCCATATTAAATTCCTTAGAAAAAGCACAAGAGATGAGATTCTGGGTGTACAAAGGGGGCAAGCATTGACACACCACGACAGGGAAATAACCATCTTGAAGCAGATCCCAAAAAAAATTAGGGAAAAAAGGAAAAATTATTCGCAATTGGCGAATAAATTATACCAGAAGGGGGTGTGGTTTAGATGGTTGATGCCTGAAGGTATGCTGATATTCTGGGAGGAGGCAAGAATTAGAATCAATACACCCATAGAGGCACAGGCCTTTATGGAAAAAACAAAGCAAACCTAGAAAAAACAGAAGACTCTACAACGGTTATGCAGGACACGGGAGGGGCCGGAGCTCTGCCAGCGGGGGGAGAAGGGGCAACACCAAGAAAGCTCAGATCACAAAAATGAATAAGAAAACCACATTGTTATAAACAGACCGAAAGTAGTAATGAAATTATATGTAGAATATATATTATAATATATAAACTGATGGAAAATATATTTTTAGAATTAATATGCTGATTTTATATGATTATGTACTAATGTTTTATATTCAGATGTATTTTATGAGTTTGGAGGGAGGGGGCGCCTGCTACACTTGCAACTGCCAAAATTTGTATACCCTTCCATTTACCCTTTTCCCTATAAATGTTTAAAAAACCAATAAAATTCTTTGGAAAAAAAAATACCATCAATTGTGATATCCTTCTGATTGGCTTTGGGAGTTACTCTATGTTGTTGTTGGAGGGGAAAGGTCTATCCCACTGCCCCTGCTTTCTGGAGTTCCTTAAGGCCTAGTCTTCTCCCACTTCTGCTTAACATCTACATGAAGTTACTGAGTGAAGTCATCTGACACAGTGGTGGGATTCAGTACACAATTTAGGAATTCTCACGGGCTAGCGGTTCTTTAATTATAGCCACCTCCTGAATGGACCACAGCAGTGCTCTTTACATGGAGTTGTCCCTGAAGCGTATGTAGAAGCTGCAGTTGGTATGGAATACAACAGTGGGGCAGCTATGTACATTGCGTTATCAATATATGGTATACCTCTGCTCCACAAGGTGCATTGGTTACCAGCATGCTTCTAGTCTCAATTCAAAGTGCTGGTAGTTACTTATAAAGACCTTCATAGCGTGGGGCCGAGCTATTTGAGGGACCATTTCTTCCCAATTATGGCTACACGTTCCATTAGGTCCAGCAGGACAGGCATGCTCTGTGGCCCGTCCATTAGGGAATGCCATCTGGCAAGACATCACAGGAAAGCCTTTCTTCCCCAGAGGCAAACTTAGCCACAATTTTACTAGCTTTCCTCAAGGCCTTACAAGAGTTGTGTCATTGAGCCTGGGCATCTGGATATATAACACAGCCCATGCAATGGTTGCATTGATTGATTGGCTGGTTGTTTTACTTTTGCTTTGTTGCTGATTATGTACATTCACTGTTATTGCTTTTAACGGCTGTTATCTACCCAGTCATGAATTTGAAATGGGAAGCCATATAAATTGAATTTTTTTTAAACCCTCCACAAATGATCCTTATGATGGTAATGTTTCAGACACGAAATATTTCCAATTTACAGCATTCACATTCCATTCTTCTTTTTAGCCCAGAGGTGGGCTGCACGTACTTTAACAACTGGTTCGCCAAAAATGTGAGCGTGTGGGCATTTGTATTTCGCATGTACACACTTTGTGCCTGCGCCATCTGCTCTTGCATGCAGCACCAAAAACAAGGCTTTTCCAATGGGGGAGGCTTCTTGCACACCTTCTAGGACAGCCACGGTTAGTAGAATCAGTGAGGTTTGCAAATCAACTGGGTTGCGGGTGGGGCGAGCAAGCCGGAATGTGAGATATCTACAACCAAATAGTGTCGAGGTGGGTGGGCAACCGGTGCTCCAAACTACTGGTTTGGGCAAAACAGTACGAACCAGTAGTGGCCACCAATGTGTTAGTTAACATCTTAGCCGGGTTATTCCTATCAGAGGACTAACTTTCTCCTTCCAGGTGACTTGTTTGAGAGGGATGCCTGAGTTTAGACCCAGGACTATTTCATTGTCTCACAACACAAATAAACAACTCAACTTTCCAAATAAAAGGTAAAGGTTTCCATGTCCAGTCGTGTCTGACTCTAGGGTGTGGTGCTTATCTCTGTTTATTGGCCAAAAAATCCAGCACTGTCTGAAGACATTTTCCATGTTCATGCGTCCAGCATAACTATATGCCAAAAGTGCATGGACTGCTGTTACCTTCCCACTGAAGTGGTACCTATTAATCTACTCACATTTTGTATGCTTTTGAATGGCTAGGTGCTAATCAGAGGTGGTATTCAGACAGTTTGGACTGGTTTGCTCAAACCAATAATGGAAATCGTGGGTGGGCTCACTTACCCACCCCAGCTCTATGCCATCCTATTTAGGCAATTTTTCAAGCTGCACACGTGATCAAAGAGCACGCACAGAAGACATAGTGCATCCGTGGACAGGGTGCATGCGCTCACATGTGCAAACTGTAGGGAATGTAAGTAAATAACCACCGTTGGTGCTAATCCTTTATTCAGGAATTGGTGCTCTTGGCAGGAAGCTTATTGCAAAAACAACAAAACATATACTTGTGTGTCTGGTATCTGTGTTGTATATGTTACAGTTTAAATTCTAGGGCTCTTTCTCCTCCTTTTCAAGTCGGGGTAAACAAAATCCTTGTAAGCAATTAGATTTTTTTTTCACTGTAGGAAAGAAATTGCTGATTTTATCAGAATTCTCCCTGGCATTTATCCATCTATGCCCTATCTATTGATCCATTTCCTATAATTGCACAGATCAAAGCTATGGATTCCAACCAGATTGAGAATATATTCAATTTTCTACTGTTTCCTCCTAGACCAGGAAAACAACCCCCCACCCACCCAGCAAAGTGGAATGTTTCAATCTTTGAAAGCCCAATTTAAATGTTAACTTTTAGCGGGGAAACAGCAAATATGCCAAGTCTCCTTCAACAGTCCAATTTGTTTTAAAAGCCCAGGTCACGGCAATGTAATTACACTTACATTAACATTAGTTCAATTTTAAGTTCTAACCTAGTCCTATCATTTTCTTTGTCAAAGCTTCACTTCCATATGATGCATAGACCATGTAAGGTCTTTGGCCTCAAAAAAAAGTGTACAGGCCTAGAGTGATAAGTTCTTATGTCACTTAATAAAAGGAGGTTGAAACTACTTTGTCTTCAGCTGTCTGAATATTCTTCAATAATTTATAACATTAACAATAGGTTAATGGAAGGAAGGAAAAAAGAAAAGGAGAGAAGAAAAGAAGAGAAGAGAAGGAAGGAAGGGAGGAAGAAAGAAAGAAAGAAAGAAAGAAAGAAAGAAAGAAAGAAAGAAAGAAAGAAAGAAAAGAAGAAGAAGGGAAGGAAGGAAGGAAGGAAGGAAGGAAGGAAGGAAGGAAGGAAGGAAGGAAGGAAGAAAGAAAGAAAGAAAGACAGACAGACAGACAGACAGACAGACAGACAGACCGACCGACCGACCGACCGACCGACCGACCGACTATTTAGTTATTGGTCAAGAAGGAAGTCCTTTTAGAAGAGCAAACCAAAATAACTTTTTAGAACTAATAGTAAATGACTCACACCTTTAAATAGTGCATATAGTTCCCCCCCCATTAGAATATTTACTTACAACAGCTGTTGTCAGGAGTTTGCCATGCCTTCCTGGAATTATGTCAATCTACTCCTGTATGTAAATAAGGAACTGGCAAAATGATGGAGGAATTAAGGGACAGGAAAGGAAAGATGTATGCTTTCAATTGAGGTTTGCAAGAAAATGACAAGCTATTGAGATGGAGAGGCATGGAACAGCTGCTCCAGATGGCAACAGAAGTAGAAAAAAAAATTGTGGGTCAAAGTGAAGAAAGTTTGTGTAGGGAATCTGCTGGCACCAAATGAATAACGCTGGCAAGAAAATTGATGACATCTGATACAGAAAAGAGACCATGATAAATTAAGGCAGGGAGATTGTGTTCTTTTTTTAAAATCAAGGATGTGACTGAGAACATACTGGCCTCAAATGTCCTAATACACCACTTTGACTGATCTGTGGAGGTTTTCATTGCCATGCAAACTCGGTAATCAGGGGTGTCCAAACTTGGGAACTTTAAGACTTGTGGACTTCAACTCCCAGAATTCCCCAGCCAGCATGGCTGCCTGGGGAATTCTGGGAGTTGAAGTCCACAAGTCTTAAAGTTCCCAAGTTTGGACACCCCTGTCGGTAATATTACCAAGAAGGAAACATGACAGGATGACATGAACAAAATTGTATCCTGATATATTGCACATTGACACGAGGCAGTTATTTTCATATTTTGCCATCACCCTGCTTTATGCTGTCCTATTTAGACATGTTTTTGTGGCCAGGTGCATGCCCGGGAGGTGTACACTCAAGCAAAGCGCATGCGCGGAAGGCTGGACCTATGCACAGAAGGGACACATTTGTGTCGCGAACTGGTGGTAACAAAATGTGAAACCCACCACTGGAGAATGTTCATCTCAAATATTTTGGACAAGAAAGGGTTAAATGAAATCTTGAATATGATTTGTCAATCTATCAACTCTAATTTATCAACTCTAATTTATAGTGAGCCGAGACCACCAACATCAAACTCTGAGTAATAGAAACATGAAGGTTTCCCGCTCTTAGAGAAGCATTAGAAGCACAAAGTTGTGTTTATTTTATCTTTTCTTTTATGGAAGAGGATAATAGCCTTTTGGCTAATTTAATTAATACAAATCCCCAGGATTCTAAGACTGTAGATCCATAAAACATAGCAAGTTATGAAACAGAAGAAAATAAACATGTAAATTAGAGAACAGGTTTTGATTTATGGAAAATTATGTAATTTCTTTAATTGATGCCTAATGATGAAATGAGTTGGAGTTCTGTGTGTTTTTTTAACTCTTAGTTTCCTTTTGATTTGCGTGCAAAGAAATTATCCATTGTAATTATCAAATTATTCCTCTCTGGAGGGGAAAGGGCTTTAGGAGATGGGAGAATGTGCCAAAACAAACAAATCCCCTTTTCATCTTTTCCACAAAATGTTCAGTGTTGTTTTGTACAGTTATGCAAAGTTTCGTTGAGGTGATTCACTACAGAGAAATACATTTACAAAGCTGTTTGCCAAGCAGTGCGGTTCCTGCATGTCAGTCTGATTTTGACCTCCTTCTCAGCCTTCCCGCACAAGACTATTTCAAAGATTTTTCAGGCTGAGCAACTTTCATTAGCCTGCAGCCAGCTCTTAAGGGAAAAAAGACTTTAAGACCGGGGTGGGCTGCTACGGATTCATCCAGGTTCAGGAGAACCCATAGCTAAGGTTATGGCCGGTTCAGAGAACCTCCAAATCCCACCCCTGGCTGGCCCCGCCTACCCCGCCCCTCCCAGTCTCCATGCGGCCTGTTTTGGATGCAAGGTAATTGCAGGATCCATGCAGAAGCTCAGGGAGAGGGAAAAATGAGCCTCATTGAAGTTCCAGAAGGCCAGAAACATGGCTGTTTCCAGCCTCCGGAGCCTAAGGGAAGCAATTTCCACCCTCACAGAGGCTCGAAGAAAGCCTCTGGAGCCTGTGGAAGGCAAAAAGTCCCGTCCCCCTCCCCCCGTCATGGCGCAGGAGGCTGATTAGGCCATGCCCACCGTGGCCACACCCACCACAGCCACGACCACCCAGCAACCAGACAGAGAACCCGTTGCTGAAGTTTCTGAAGCCCACCCCTGTTTAAGGCTATCCAAACTGGTTTTTGTTAAGGTGAACTGGCTGCTTCTTTGGCTTCCATGGTCTGAGTTACTTCATCAAGTTAATCTATACCACTTTACCCAGGCCTGTTATATTATTCAGGACCCAAGCCAATGTACAACACTGATCATCCAATCTAATGGGGGATAACATATGCAAGCAATTGGTGCAAAGAAGTTATGTAATGAGCTCTAAGGACAATGAAAAGGATTCATTTGAGAATTAAACAACTAAAGAAAAGCTTTTTTAAAAGCTTGTTTTAATTCTTGTAATTTTAATCCATTTTTATATTTATAATCATTGAATGTTTATCTTGACATAAGCCGCTCAGAGCTTACGTGAACTGCTAGAGGGGCGGCAAATAAATTTGATGAATAACTAAAAGATGTTCCTGAACCAGACTATTGTTTCTTCTAGGGCAAACTTGTAGCCTGTGGGCTGGATGCGTCTTGCGCTGGCCACTCCCATGCCTAGTTTAGCAAAGGGGAAAAAAGTAACAATATATCATGTGACGCCGCTGTGGCAATGGGAGTTTGATACCTCTGGTCTAGGGCAAATTTTCCCAACTACAGCAATTTCCACTTGTGTGGACTTCTTGGACAGTTGTTCTGACCTAGGCTTCCTAAAAAAGCATCAAGCAGAGTCTTGGTCCTGGCAAAACCTCTTTTATTTACACGACTGTGAATTCCTTTCATTCACAGTCAGCAAGGCTTGGCAAACAGACTTTCAGAGGAATATTTATCAACATGAACATTATCTCGCTTGGCAAGCTGCCAGATAACTAGTTTCCAAACGCCGGGCAAGGCAACACTTGGCACAAAGTCTATTATAATCACATACAAAAGTTTCCACTCTTGAAACGACTGAAGGAACAAATTGTTTCCTGCAGAAGCCCCCTCCCCATTCGCTCCTCTTTTGTTTCCTATGGGAGGGGCCAATCATCTCCAAGGTGTGGCTTTACTCCTAAGTCGACCCTGCTTTCTTAGTTGTTCTTGTCTTATGGCAGCTCTGCCCATGCGCACAGTGGGAACAGACCCCAGCTGTTCCTCTGCCTCACAGCTAACGTTCTCTGCTTGAGATGCAGAGCCCTCATCTGAGCTTTCCTTAGCACCCAGGACTGGCCCATGTTCCTCCCCAATCTCCTCACTGTCCACCTTTGCTGTCAGCTCCGCTGACCACAACAACAGTTCGTAAGAGTGGGGGAGAGAGAGGGAGAAGGAAGGAGGGAGGGAGGGAGATAGAGAGAGGAAGAGAGGGAGAGAGAGAATTCTTGGAGAGTATGATCATTGCTGAGAATTCTGGGGATTGAACTCTTTGTATCAGAATAACAGAATTGGAAGGGATCTAGGAAGTCTTCTAGTCCAACACCCTGTTCTACACCATAGACACCATACCATTTCAGACAAATGGTTGTCCAATCTCTTCCTTAAAACCTCCAGTGTTGGAGCACCCACAACCTTTAGAGGCAAGCCATTCCACTGATTAATTGTTCCATTAGAAAATTGTCACACTAGAAAATAGGGTTTCCCACAATCTGCTTCCAACAAGAGACTGATAGTGGAAAGCTAAGCAATTTGGAGAGAAAGCTTTTGCTTGCCTTTGGTTTCTTTATTGGAAAAGCCTCTTCCAGGTCAGAGTTTCACAAACTTTCTTGCTTCATGGTGCTTCGTGTCTTAGTCATTTGTTTTTCATGTTTTTCATTGTTGTTTTTACTAGGCTAAAAATATACCAAACTTTTCAATTAATTAAATAGTTTAATCCAAACTCCTAAATATGTATTTATGTCCAGCAATTCACTAGTTGTTTCAAGAGTTAACACACCCAACTTTAAAGCATTTTTTAATTTCATTCTTAAAAAGGTAAAGGTTCCCCTCGCACAGATGTGTTAGTCATTCCCGACTCTAAGGGGTGGTGCTCATCTCTGTTTCAAAGCTGAAGAGCCAGCACTGCCCGAAGACGTCTCCTTGGTCATGTGGCTGGCATGACTAAATGCCGAAGGCGCACACAACGCTGTTACCTTCCCATCAAAGATGTTTCCTATTTTTCTATTTGCATTTTTTACGTGCTTTCGAACTGCTAGGTTAGCAGAAGCTGAGACAAATAACTGGAGCTCACTCCGTTACGCGGTGCTAGGGATTTGAACCGCTGAACTGCCAACCTTTCCGATTCACAAGCTCGACATCTTAACCACTAAGCCACCATGTCCCATATTTAATTCTTAGATTACCAATAACAATTGAGGCGAGGTGGGTAGCAAATAAATCTAATAAATAAATAAAATAAATACAATTACTTACACCTGCTGGTGACTGCACAGTTTCTCAAACTTTAAGTATCAAATTTGGGTTCTCATCCTGTTTTCCTGTTTCATATTGCTTTTTGCCCCATGTTTTTTCATCAGAGTAACTGCTAAACACCAGCTTTACTGTCAAAGGTGTGATATCACAAAACTCAACTTCACAAGTGGATTTAAAAAAAACATTGTTAGTATTTCATTGACAGGTTTCTCTGGCAAACAGTGATTTCCCCATTTGAAGCAATCAGATGCAAAGAAGGGAGAAACCTGTTTACCTTTTTAACAGTTGAAAAAGGGGGATTTTTCAATGAACATTTTTTCCCCAGCCTTACACAACATATTCACATTATCAACTAAACTCTACATCATTCTAGAAGATGGCTTATTAGGAGCTCTATTTATTAGTTCCCATTTAATTAATTGATTTATTTATTAGCTTGTAAAACATGTATAGGATAGCAGGTTTAAGTATGAACATAGACATGAACAAAGGAAATGAATACAAATAAATGGGGACAGTAGGACGGGGATGGTAGGTACGCTGGTGCAATTATGCACGCCCCCTTTACGGACCTCTTAGGAATGGGGTGAGGTCCACAGTAGACAGTTTAAAGTTGAAGTTCTGAGGGTTAGAGGATGTAACAACGGAGTCGGGTAGAGCATTCCAGGCATTGACCGCTGAAGTTGTATTTACTGCAATCGAGTTTGGAGCGATTTACCTTGAGTTTGTATCGATTGTTTGCCCATGTATTATTGTAGTTGTAGCTGAAGTAGTCATTGACAGGTAGGATGTTGTAGCAGACAATTTTGTATACTATGCTTAGGTCCGACTGCAGATGGCACAGTTCCAGATTGTCCAAGCCCAAAATTTCGATCCTGGTGGCATAAGGTATTCTATTGTGAGCAGAGGAGTGGAGTACTCTTCTTGTGAAATACTCTGGACCCACTCAATCATATTAATCTCCGATATACAGTGTGGATTCCAGGCAGTCGAGCTTGATAGTAGGATCTAATAAATATAGTATTTCAGTCACCGTATTGTAGATTAGTGACATAATGTCACAATTTCCACATTAATTCACAACTTCAAAAAGGTCTATCAACCTTATATCTAAAGAACAATTAAAATTCCCTGCTGTTGCAAAGTAGCAATGATCATTTTATTTCAGGAATTGGCAGTGTAACATGGATGGGTAACAGTCCTCAATATTGTCATCAGTCCTCAATATTGTCGTCAGTATAAAAGAAATGATAAATTTTAAAAATGAGCAAAATCCCATGTGTTTGTGAAATTTCATGTGCCCAAGTGAAATCTCGCAAGCTTTTAGGAATGACATAATCAAAATTGCTTTATCCACAGCGATCTTGCAATTTGACTATTATTTGGCAGCAGTGCCCTTGCATCAACATTCAGAGTGGTATCCATTGTTTGGAAAAAGCTGCCGATCTTTGCTGCATAGTGCAGCAGTGGGTTGCATGAGCACCAAAGCCCTGATAATTGTACAAAAAAACTTACCTTATTAGACTGTAATTATTACAGTGGGTCACAACTGATGGCAACACTTAGATGATTTGGACCAATCATGAAAAAGATAAACAAGATCAGATTGCGTACCCAAGTAGGAAGTAGAACAGAAATGTTATCACTATAGATGAACTTAGCTAGCATCCGGTTTTTGTCCCTACGATGTAGAAAAGATGTGGAGACTCTAGAAAGAGTGCAGAGAAGAGCAACAAAGATGATTAGGGGACTGGAGGATAAAACATATGAAGAACGATTGCAAGAACTGGGTATGTCTAGTTTAATGGAAAGAAGGACTAGGGGAGACATGATAGCAGTGTTCCAATATCTCAGGGGCTGCCACAAAGAAGAGGGAGTCAAGCTGTTCTCCAAAGCACCTGAGGACAGGACAAGAAGCAATGGATGGAAACTAATCAAGGAGAGAAGCAACCTAGAGCTAAGAAGAAATTTCTTGAAAGTTAAGAAGAGATTGGACAACCATTTGTCTGAAATGGTATAGGGCAGGTATGTCAAACTGGTGGCACAAGGGCCAGGTGCATCCTGTGTAGGCCACGCCCGCCCCAGCTCCATGAAGGGAAAAACGTCCTGATGTGTCATCCTGTGATGGTAACATGGCATGGCGAGTTTGACATCCATGGTATAGGGTTTCCTGCCTAAGCAGGGGGTTGGACTAGAAGATCGCCAAGGTCCCTTCAAACTCTGTTTTCTGTTCTATTCTATTCTATTCTATTCTATTCTATTCTATTCTATTGGAAACCAAAAACAAAATCCCTGAGCATATTAAATATTAAATTGTGATTTTATTGGTTCCAAGAAAACAGCGTAGTAGCATGCCTACAGTGATAAAAAGTTTTGCTTGACTCAAGAGAATTTAAATTCCATCTTACTTAGATCAGAATAGCTAGTAGACAGATTGGTTCTACTGTAATTATATTGTCATGCGGTGTATTTTTACATGGTTGCATGGGGTCTTGGTGAAGTTGCCAGCCACAGTGCCTTGTACTGCTATTTTATCATTTATGTTGGAGTAAATAATGACATTTTGTACTGATGCTTCAATTTCTTGGCTCGATCCCTATACTAATTTCAGCAAACCTTCATAAATTATTGCATTGTGAGATATGTGTTCCTTATTTTCTCCTGAAATACCTCGAATAGAACCCAATGTTTCATAACATGAAATGTGGTGCTGAAATATGATGAAATGTGAATTTAATAAGTGCAGTCTTGCATCTCCTAACACCCAAAATAAAGGCCTTGTGTCATAGGGACAGTATCAAGGATCTGAAATGCAAATTAAATTAGGACAAAGGAAGGTTTTGTGTCGTAATTTTGTTCAACTATGTCACGAATTAGAAATGCAAATGAAACTAGGGCAAGGACAGATACTCCTTCACTATATCTGGACTTGTGGAGGTTAATTTGGTTGAATTCCAGTTAGCTCCCTCCTGTTGCTTCTTGTCCTATTTTCCAAAGCTCCTATGGGTAGGACAAGAAGCAATGGGTGAAAACCTGGTAACGAGAGATCCAATCTGAAACTAAGGAGAAATTTCCTGACATTGAGAACAACTAACCAATGAAACAGCTGGACTCCTGGGTGCACCATCGCTAGGGATATTCAGATAGGATTGGATCAGTGACGTGCAGTCAGGGGAGGCAGGGGAGGCAGAGCCTTACCGCTCTTATCATGAAAATAAAAAAAAAATTACTCCGAGAAGCCGTGAAAGTGGCTGGGAAAGGCACACCATCGCTGGCCATAGGGGGCGAACAACTGTCCCCTGTGGAGCAGGCGCGCAATTTGGGCGTCCTCCTTGATGCCCGGCTGTCAATGGAGGACCATGTGGCAGCCGTGGCAAGGGGGGCGTTCCACCAGGTTCGCCTGGTGCGCCAATTGTGCCCCCTACTGGACCGGAGTGCCCTGCGCACGGTCACTCATGCGCTGGTGACGTCTCGCCTGGACTACTGCAATGCCCTCTACATGGGGCTTCCCTTGGGATGCATCCGGAGACTGCAGTTAGTTCAGAACGCAGCTGCGCGGGTTATCATGGGGAGTACACGTTACTCCCACGTAACACCTCTCCTGCGCGAGCTGCACTGGCTACCTGTGGCCTTTCGGGTGCGTTTCAAGGTATTGATTACCATCTTTAAAGCGCTCCATGGCATAGGACCTAGTTATCTGCAGGATCGCATCCTACCACACACGTCCCTGCGACCTATCCGCTCACACAGGGAGGGACTCCTTCTGGTGCCGTCCGCTAGGCAATGCCAGCAGGCGACACCTAGGAGTAGGTCCTTCTCTGTGATGGGCCCAACCCTCTGGAATGACCTCCCCCCTGATATTCGAACTACCACCAACCTCCGTTCCTTCTGTCAAAAATTAAAGACTCACCTATTTTAATCAGCTGGCCTGGCACTCTCTTAGTTTTACCTCCCGGGGATATATCTTAATTGGGTTTGGGTATTTTAATTGGGGATGTTTTTAGGGTTTTTATAGTATATTTATTTCTTGTACAGCCTTATCTCCTCCATCCAAATGTATTTAACTGTTTTATATTATTGTATTTTTATCTGCATTTGACTGTACACCGCCCCGAGTCCCTTTTTGGGAGAGGGGGCGGTTTAGAAATCCAAGAAATAAATAAAATAAATAAAATGCGGCTTGGTTTAGCCTCCCTGGACATCTCAGCAGCAGCCCCAAGTGTGCCGATCTCGCCATTTTTTGCATCGGGCGAGCCCGGGATCCTTGCAAAGGGAATGGGATCACGTGTGCAGGCGGCTTCTCAATGCCAGCCTCAATCAGCGCAGCCGCAGTCCCCTTCATGTTGGCTTAGGAAGGAGGAGAATGGGACCATGTGTGCAGGGGAAGGGTATCGCGGCTGTGCTAACCTGAGGCTGTGCGCGGCTGAGGAGCCGCCTGCACATGTGGTCCCATTCCCCTTGCAAGGATCCCAGGCTCGCCTGATGCAAAACATGCCTAGGTAACATCATCAGTGCTAGAAGGGGGGGGAGGAGGAGAAAGGAGAAGTTTCTCTTCTCAGAAATGTCTTCTCAGTGGAGCTGCGGCAGCCTGTCTGTCCCTTTCTGACATTTCTGAGAAGAGAAACTTCTCCGTTTGGGCTGCGCCCGTGCAATCGGAGTAACCACGCGGTTTGATGACATCACCAGCCTCACCAGTCATAAACCTCACCGCACGTCACTGGATTGGATAACCATTTGTCTGGGATGATATAACATCTCATGCTAAGGACAGGGGATTGGAGTAGAAGACCTGCAAGGTTTCTTCTAACCCTACGATTTTATAAATTCCCATATCTGAATTTATATCACTTGCCAATCATAAAGAAGTCTATGGCTACCCTTTGACTATTCTGCTCTATGATCTAGAGCAGTGGTGTCAAACTGCTTTTCATTGAGAGTCACATCAGGATTGTGGTTGGCCTCGGGGGACCGGGCGGGCATGGCCGGGGTATGCATGGCCAGCTCAATGTTGCTCACATTGGGGAGCACCTGGGGGGGCTGGGGGGATCCATTGTCTCCAGTGCACATCCAGGGGTGGGGTGGGGCAGCCCCTCACTGGTTTCACGGCAGCCCCATGGATCCAAGGATGACCACGTTCCAGTCCAGACGGCTGCCACCAATTTTTAAATCAGCACCTGGCCGACCGGGACCGGGGCCAAGACACCAGAGGCCGGTCCTTTGCTGTTTCCAAGGTAGCCCACATTTCAGGCTGGATTTGGTCCGCAGGACTTGAGTTTGACATCCCTGATCTAGAGGAAGACTGGGGAACAAGTAGTGCTCTGGATATTGAGGAATTATCATGCCATATTATTTAACCATGCTGATTGGTGCTACTGGGAATGTAAAGGGGAATATTTAGACCCTTACCGTAAGTGTAAAGATGCCCAGGTAGATCTATATCAAGGTGATATTCGGCCGGTTCCAGGGGTGGGTTCCTGCCAGTTCTAACCTCTTCTATAGAAGAGGTTCCACAAATCTACTGTGCCATTTAGAACCGGTTCCAGCTCCCTCCCCCCCCCAGCCTGTCCGCACCACGCTTGCCCTGCCCCCTGCTCACTGATTGGCTGGCTCACCAATCGCCCCGCCTGCCTCTAAGAGTCCTATCTAAACCTTAAAGTCTTAAAGTGGTCAAGTTTGAACACCCCTGGGGTTTTTTTCTAAAGGGTTAGGGGTTCAAGGGTCTTGTAACTTGATAGCTTTAAGACTTGCATGCTTCAAATGCCAGAGTTTCTGACCCAACATTTTGGTTGCTAAGCAAGAGTGTTCTTAAGTGAGTTTCACCACATATTACAAGTTGGCCAGCAAGCCACTCCCACCCGGTCACAAGGGTTAGGGGTGCAAGGGTCTTGTAACTTAACAGCTTTAAGACTTTGGTGAGACTTTTAAGGTTGTAGAACAGCAAGAGAGGATATCTTTTTGTAGTGGGTTGTGGAAGGGTCTTAGGAAAGATTTACTTTCTATAAATCAGTGGGCAGCATCTAAGTCTCCTGATTCCATGATTACTCGGAGGATGATATGAGAGCTTTCGTAGGACAAACTCAGATTTGCTCCTGAAGGAATATTCACACTGTACCTGTATCCTGTCCCTCACTTCTGTTCACGCCGGACAGACACTAAGCCAGTAGAGTTTAAGAAAATTCATAACAAGAGAAATGGCAAGTCTACTATGGACAATTCCACTAATGTCATGTCCCTCCTTCTTTTTGTTTCAAGAAAATAATTGTAAGTAACAGTGTTCTGTATGCCTTCGGTGTTTAGTCATGCCGGCCACATGACCACGGAGACGTTTTCGAACAGCGCTGTCTCTTTGGCTTTGAAAGGGAGATAAGCACCGCCCCCTAGAGTTGGGATCAACCAGTATGCATGTGTGTACTTACCTTTATCCCAAATGCTATGTCCCAAATGTCTCTGTTCTGAATTTTTTTCCTGTCCTTGATATTGACTGTGTGTCTTCTGACTCTCTCTCTCTCTCTTTCTTTTTAGGGGCAATATTTGATGAATCTGCAAAAAAGGATGAGGAAGTGTTTCGCATGGCCGTTTCTGATCTCAACCAAAACGATGAAATCCTGCAGACGGAGAAGATCACCATATCTGTGACTTTTGTGGATGGCAACAACCCGTTTCAAGCAGTTCAGGAAGGTAGAGTTTCCAAGGCTGATTTGTTTCCTTGTGTTTTGGTGACGTTTGAAACCCTTGCAAATGAAGTCCCGTTGAAGGAGTTTGTTTTGGATATTGGGAAGGCATTTTGTTGTATTCCGTAGAGTCTGTCAGATGGATGAAATGTTTATTCTTTTTTTTTTTTTTTTTGTAATAAAATTTTATTGGTTTTTCAAAATTTATAGGGAAAAGGGTAAATGGACAGGTATACAAATTTTGGCAGTTGCAAAGTGTGTGAGGCCCCCCTCCCTCCATACCCATAGCGTACATTTATATATAATGCATTAGTATATAATTGATTATAATCAGCATATTAGTTCTATTATTAAATTCAATCAAATTAAACATTACAATATAAAATCCAAATATAATTCCATTTTCACTTTCGGTCAATTTATAATAATATGATTTTCATATTTATTTCTGTGATCTGAGTCTTCTTGCTATTGCCCCATCTCCCTCCACTGGCAGAGCTCTGGCCCCTCCCGTGTCCTGCGTGTCCGTTGTAGTGTCTGGTGGTTTCTCTAGGAGTGTTTTATTTTTTTCCATAAAGGCCTGCGCCTCTATGGGTGAATTAATTCTGATTCTTGTCTCCTCCCAGAATATCAGCATACCTTCAGGCATCAACCATCTAAACCACACCCCTTTCTGGTATAATTTATTCGCTAATTGCGAATAATTTTTTCTTTTTTCTCTAATCTTCTTAGGGATCTGCTTCAGAATGGTTATCTCCATATCATGATATGTCAATGCTTGCCCCCTTTGTACACCCAGAATTTCATCTCTTGTGGTTTTTCTAAGGAATTTAATGTGAACCTCCCTGGGTACATTGTGTGTTCTAGCATAAGCTGAGTTCACTCTATAAACCAGATCTATATCCCACCCCATCTGTTGTTTTTCTTTGTGTGTATAGTCAGCCAGAATGTTTGTCATGATGTCCCTTATATTTTCCCCATCTTCTTCTATAACATTTTGAAATCTAAGATAATAGGACATTCTCTCAAATTCTAATTTCATCTGTTGGATGTCAAGATCTTTGTTCCCTTTCTGCACAGCTTCCACCCCCCCCCTCACCTCCTCCACCCCCCCTTCCACAAGATTCAGTCTTTGTGAGTTCTTATATATTTGGGCTTGATTTTCTTTAATTTCATCTTTCATTTCCCTTAACTGTTTCTTGATTTCCTCCTGGCCCTGTAGAATTTGTTGAAGCATTTGTTGAAAGTCCATCTCTGTAGTCTTATGTTGCATCAGTTCTGTTATCTTTGACTGTGTGGCTGGACTGGATGTTGCGGATGTTGGAGCAGAAGTAGCAAAGCCAGGTTTTCCAGGAGGGGGTCTTTTAGATGCCATCCTTTATAACGTTAAAAGTTCAGTCCAAATATGAAGTAAGCAGTTAGAAAAGAAGGGTAGCCAGGTGAATCCGGGAGCAGAATAACCAGGCAGAAGAGAATCTCTCCAATAAGTCTGGCAATAGATAGAAAATTTCCCCTAGAAGGTTAAAAAAATACCAATCCACAAGAGGTTCCTCTGGGAGACACGGAGACAAAGACCGGAAGCCTGAATTTTAAAGGTGGAGTCAGGTTTCAGAGTTCATAAAGACAACGGAAGTGTGCCATCTTGCCCTGCCAGTTTTGGGCACAGAGGCGTAACAAAGTTTTAAAAAGTTCCAAAAGTCCTCAAATCATTGTAATATGTAAAATTAAATTGAAAAGAAAATCATCTCAGCCTAAGTGAGGCTTCATTCGTTGGCTCTCCCCCCTCCTCCTTTCCCGGGGGCTGAGAGCAAAATTGTTTCTTGCCGCTTGTCCAAGGGGGGGGGGAAAACCCCCCTCCCTCCAGCCGCACCTCCAAAATGCTCCGAAAGTTATTTTAAAGTTTTAAAAGCTGAATCAAATCTTCATGCAAAGTAAGGGATGAAGAGAGAGGCAACCTCACCGCACCGCAGCTGCTTCCTTCAATTGTAGCATTCTCCAGTCGGCTTGTAGCGAGGCGCGAGGCGTGGAAACGCGATGCGCCCTCCGAGCTTGCTCCCCGGTGCCTTGGGCGCGCGAGAGAGCTCCCGCCGGCTGCCGCCGCTGCAGGAGACCTCCGCGATGCCGCCCCTCCGGCAGGACCCCTCTGCGGGGTGTCCTGTGCCCCCCAAGGAGTGGGGAAGCCCACCGGGGAGCCGGAGCGGGCAAAGAGCTGCCCGTCGCCGCCGCCGCCGGAACCGGAACCCGAAATGTTTATTCTTAAGCAACCGCGACTTGGAGCAGCAGATTTTTGCTTTTAATCATAATAATTAATTAGGGGACTTTGAGGCATCTGACGGTATGAGCTCTTTTAGTCTGTAGAAAATGATTGAACATGAATGTCCCCCCCAAAAAAGTGAAGAGAGAGATTCCTTTTTTCCACTTACGATGTCATGATATTTATTTTAGTCTAACGCCAGTGTATTCTGATAAGTGAAAAATAGGAATGTAAAGCTTCTTAACATGAATGAATGTTCACACTTTTATCCATATTGTGATGGCGTGTGAGAAGAGAGGTAGGAAATCAGTGCGCTTGCTCAGTTTACGATAAGCCTTTTGCCGATAACATTTGGAAGAGTTGCAAAGTTACATTTGTCCCCAAAATATGAGGATTTCATGTTTCCTACCATTTTTCCAAGTTATCAATATAGTTCAAGTGCGGTTATATGTGTGTGATTGTTGTTTTGCGTACATGAAAGTGGCTAAAAGAGAGATTAGAGATTAAGTCTTCTGAAGTAACTACCATATTTTTCGGAGTATAAGATGCACCTTTCCCCCATCCTAAAAGAGGCTGAAAATTTGTGTGCGTCTGAAACTCTGAATGTAGCTTTTTCTAAGCTTTTATTCAGCCCTAATGAGACGTTAACGAGTGAAGTGATCTTCCCTGCTTGCTTGCTTTTCTCATTGCTTCTCTCTCCGACGATCAGCTGTGCTTTAAAAGCTGTTTTTATCCGTGTGCGCACTGAAATCCAGCAAACTGCTGAAGCTGACCAGACTAAGGACGCTAGCCAGATGAATACCTGGTAGGCAGATTTCCCCCCCTTTTTTTCCTCCCAAAAAACTAAGGTGCATCCTATACTCCGAAAAATACGGTACATGTAAGAATTTCAGATTTCTACAGCTTGCAAAATTCATTATTGATTCATGTATTCATATACATTCTGATATTCTACATTATGATTGATATATACACACTGCATTAGTGGAATGTTGGAAGGTAATTGGTTTTTATTTCTGCTTTGTATAAGTAGCTACTAGTATTTTCCTACTACTCTTTTCAATTCAGATGGATTTCTCCTTAAAAAAATAGGTTAATTGAAATCAAGGGAAATAGGTATAACAACTATTATAAATCCTAGTGATCACAATAGCTGTACTTTACAGGTGTCTAAATTTGAATCCACTCCTGATGTTTTGTGCTATTGTACTGTGCAAGAAACGGTGTGTTTGTTTTGTCTGTTGAACCTACGGCTTTTACAGTTATCATTGTGTAATTATAACAAATGTGGCTCGCTTGATATTTCTGCTAAAGCAAGTGTGGTAATTATACCACGATGAAAATATATGGTATGGTTGGTTTTTTCCAAAGACTGTAATTTAGGGTTTCACAGGCTTTAATTTGGGGGTATTATGTAGGTCTTTCTATGGCAGACCTATGAGGAGGAGGAGGAGGAGGAGGAGGAGGAGGAGGAGGAGGAGGAGGATATGTTTTCTTTGTAACTAGTTGCTAAATACCGTTCTCTTTTCTTCAGTTGCATCGCAAAATTTTTGAATGAAATTTAATAATGTGTAGGAAATGAGTAATGGGATGAAAACAAAAGCAAAGTGGTTTATCCTATCTTTTTCTTATAAATTAAATATTATTGCTGGTGCCTTATTTAAGCAGCATTTTCTTTGCCTGCAGTTTACCCAATGACCCATTCCTTATTTTAATAGAACAATTGTCTTCTATATAATTATAAACAAGACCTATGACATTCTCTGTAGAGTTTTGCAGGAAAGGTATTTTATTGCACAGATGGCTGTCTTCCTTCTTGAACAAGTGGTCATCCTTTTTAATCTCCTTGTGTAAATTATTATGATACCCTGAGGCTTCTGTCCTCTCTGATAGAGATCTCAAGATGCCTAGTTAATATTCCTTGCTTGATGGATGAAACTTTGGATATGAGAGTGGTTAATTTTTTCTCTCCTTGTAAACTGGAAAACCTATTTTCTAAGTTAAACTAGAAAGTGATCTCAGGAAACAAATGGGTATCTTACAAAATGCCATAGTCCCAAAAATGCAATACCTTGTAAAATTAAAACCATCCCTTAGCACAGGGGTGTCAAATTCAATTTCATTGAGGGCCACATCAGGATTGTTTTTGACCTCAGGGGCTGAGGTTGGCGTAGTCAGGGTAGGCGTGGCCAGCTCAACATCACTCATTTTGGGGGCACCTGTGGTGGCCCAGTACTAAGGCAGGACTTCCCTCCCTCCCTCTCATTAAATTCCTTCCTTCCTTCCTTCCTTCCTTCCTTCCTTCCTTCCTTCCTTCCTTCCTTCCTTCCTTCCTTCTCTTCTCTTCTCTTCTCTTCTCTTCTCTTCTCTTCTTTTCTCTTCTCTTCCCTTCCCTTTCCTTCCCTCCTCATTCACCTTTCTTCTCCATTCCCCTCTTTCCTTCTTTTTCTTTGTCCCTTCTTGGATGCTCAAATGCAAAAGGGGAAACATTTCTCCTTTGTTTTGTTTTTAGCCCTCTGCCAGCAAAAATGGAGCTTGCAGGGCCACACGCAGCCCCCTGAGCTCCGTTTTAGCTGACAGAGGCACCATGGGCTGGTCCTTTGCTGTTTTCAAGGCAGCCCCAAGGGCCATATCTAAACACCTCATGGGCTGGATCCGTCCCACAGGTATTGAGTTTGACACCCCTGCCTTAGCAAAACAGAGAATGGTGAAGTTCTACCTTTAACAAGAGTTGATGGACATCAAGGCAATCATTTCTGGGCTTCAAAAATCTGGACACTGACTAGATGAGAGCAAACTCTTTTTTGTCCTCAGTGCTGCCATCTAGTAATCATCCAGATTTTTGCAGACCAGGTTTAGTACTTTAGTGGAAGTTGTTAGCTTTATGAAGCAGAACAGATAAAAAGCACAACAATAAATACTAGTTTTATCTTTATGGTAAGATTTTATTAGTAAAATCTTGCAAATCTAAATGTATTTCTCCCCTCCTTTCCTTTTTCTTTCTAGAAAAACAAGGGAGGATCCTACTTTTCTGAAATGTTTCTCCCTCTTCTTTTGAGAGCTGAGTTACCTTTTGCCTGATTATTGTCTATTCTGTGACTATTCCTCCTGAATCCTAAAGTCTTTCCCACATACCATTACAGAGGCTGATATAATAATGTTGCAGATGTTGTTTTTTGAAAAAAACATGACTTGTTTTGTATGTTATTTGGCAGTTCTCTGACTATGATAAAATAATCTACTTTGTATGCTGATAGAAAAACCAAAGTCAAGCTTTAAACTGAAGTTTAAAGTACAGGAAGTCCTCGACTTACGATCTCGATTGAGTGCAAAATGTATGTTGATAAACAAGACAGGCATTAAGTGATTGTTGCCCTATTTCATAAACCTTCTTGCCACAGCCCCCAAATATTGATCACATGGCCCATGGGGATGTTGAAACAGTCGTATGTGTGAAAACCAGCCACAAGGCACTTTTTTCAGAGCTAATCAGTGGTGGGTTCCTGCCGGATCGCACCGGATCGCGCGCTCCCTTTCGCCGCTAAACCCGGAAGTACGGTCTTGCCCCGCCCCTGGCGATGCGACGACGCTTGCCTGCGCTCCACCAGCTCGGCTGGGAACGGAGATGTTTCTCTGCTCAGCAATGTCTTCAGTGGAGTGGTGGCAGCCTGGCAGGCTGAGCCTGCGTCCCTTTCAGGCGCTCCGCTCCGCTGAGGAAACGTCTCCGTTCCCAGCCGAGCTGGTGGAGCGCAGGCAAGCGTCGTCCCGTCGTCAGGGGCGGGGCAAGACCGTACTTCCGGGTTTAGCGCCGAAAGGGAGCGCGCGATCCGGTGCGATCCGGCAGGAACCCACCACTGGAGCTAATGTAAATTGTCACTAAATGAATGGTTGTAAGTCGAGGACTACCTGTACTCTAAATCAAATCCAATCTTCCTTTATATTTGGAAGTGGCTTCTATTTTGCTCTGTGAAGCCTATACCCAGACATAAAATTATATCTTATTTATATAAAGGATTATTGAAACAATCAAAAAATAATATCTAGCCTTTCCTGAAACTTAGAAACTGGTTTATATGAGGTCAATATATATCGCTATAGTATATTTTTTCCCCTTTCTGGCTAAATATAAGTCCCCAGGGATCAGAAGCAAAGAATTTCTCATCTCCTGTTGATGGAAGAGATCTCCATCTGGGTTCAGTTCCAAGCAGGAAGAAAGACTCTGGAAACACGGAGACTGCTTGGAAAGATGGTGGTTATAATCACATGGTTTGAGGTCCAGGCCAAAAAAGGCACATGGGAGAGAGAGAGAGAGAGAGAGAGAGGGAGGGAGGGAGGGAGGGAGGGAGGGAGAGAGAGAAGAGAGAGAGAGAGAGAGAGAGAGAGAGAGAGAGAGAGAGAGAGAGAGAGAGAGAGAGAGAGATTTATACCCTCTGTTGGGCTTTGAATTTGAGCTTGTATTCTGATTGGTTGTCAGATTCCCATGGGGCCATGCAGGGGCAACTCTATAGGCCAGCGATGGCGAACCTTTTTTGGCTCGTGTGCCACAAGTGGGGGGAGCTCAGGGGGGTCGTGTGTGGGGGTGCCACACCCATAATGCAATATGCGACCCCCAGTGCGCATGCGCACACAACAGGCGTGACCCCCCCATTTTTACATGCTTTTTTCGCCCTCCCCAGGCTCCAGAGGCTTTATAGGAGCCTGGGGAGGGCGAAAAGAGCCCCCCCCCCGGAGGCTTCAGGGACTGTCTGGAGGCTTCCCTGAAGCCTTCGGAATGCTTAAAACGACCCTCCGAGCAAACCAGAAGTGAAGCCTCCGGAGCCTGGGGAGGGCAAAAAAATGGCTTTTAAAAACGGTGAACTCAGCTGGCCAGCGCGCATGGCAGCGCCTCGTGTGCCCTGACAAATTGCTCCGCGTGCCACCTGTGGCACGCGTGCCATAGGTTCGCCATCACTGCTATAGGCTGTCCTGAGTCCCAGGTTTGCTTGACTCTTGCTGGGCGATGATGTAAGGAAAAGGCTTTGGGATTCCTATTATGGTTCTGCTGAAGGAGGTAGGTCTTTGTTATGTAGAATAGACTGGCCCAGGCCTTAATGGCCCATTGACAAAGAGGGGAGGAGATGAGTTTCTGCCTCCCTTTTAGGGGAAATATTCTGCCCTTTTAACATTTTCTAAAATATCTCATTTTCCTAGGAGACGGGTGGGTGCTACCTTCCTACACTATTTTATGCAAAGGTATTAGGCATCAAAACAGAGGCCTACACATTCTCTGGTGTGTTTTGTGTGTGTGTTTCTTTACAACCAATGGTCATCCCTTTATGTACCATTGTTCCATAAACTCAAAATATGTCATTGAACATGCTTTAATATAACCTTTTTAGCTCAATCATACAATGTATTCTTGCTCCAAATGCCAGTATTGGTTACTGTTTTTTTTTCTTCCCCTGAATACATTTCATTAAAGCACTGTAAGCTGTTTTTAAGTGAAAAAGTTATGGCTGTATTGTTAGCAGCTGCTTTGTAAACGTGTCTCGTTGCGCTCTGCCTTTTGTTGAGCCAAATGGAAGCAGGCCACTTGAGGGCTAACATATAACTTTATATAAGGCAGGGGTGTCCAAACTTGGGAACTTTAAGACTTGTGGACTTCAACTTCCAGAATTCCCCAGCCAGCATGGCTGGCTGGGGAATTCTGGGAGTTGAAGTCCACAAATCTTAAAGTTCCCAAGTTTGGACACCCCTGATATAAGGTATAAAAGGTTCCACTTTGTAACTTTAGATGCCGTGGGTTCAATCTTGCCCTGAGTATCAGAGGTGGGAATTGTCAGGATAATAATTGACTGTTCAAAGTACCGCAGGCTTTATTTTTTACTGTATTGATTACAGTTCCTTTATTATTCATTGCTATTCTGTTTATTTGTTAATCAATATTGGTTCTTGCTTTCATATTCTTAAATATATCTGAATGGTTTTTGTAAAACTTAGTTATTGTCAGTACTGTATTTAAAATCACTTTCGATCAAGCTGAGTAATCACTTGAGCCAAAGTGGCTCAGTGGTCAGAGTGCAGTACTGCAGGCTACTTCCGCTGACTGCTAGCTGCAGTTTACCAGTTCAAGTCCCACAGCTCTAGTTTGACTGAGCTTTCTCTCCTTCCGAAGTGGGTAAAATGTGGATCCAGATTGTTGGGGGCAATATCTGTAAACCGCTTAGAAAGCTGTTCTGACCCCTCCCACCCCCACGCCTGTGAATAAACCAGAACACAGGCTTGGCTGTTTGCCACTGTTTAATTACTGAGATAACGAATCCTTTGGCTGAGGGCCCAGACAACTCACGTTCAATAGAGTAGCTCTGCAGCAACCCAGATAATTCAAATGAAGCAACGCAGATAGTCCAAACGAACAGACACGGCTAGAATACACAGATAGATTTTCTTAACTACTAATTCGAACGGTCATTTCCTGCAAATATCCCGTCCCAATGCCTCACCTATAATCTCTCTTGGGAGGGGCCAATCCACAACCACCTGTGCTTAAGCATCTTCTGTGAGTCTGCCTACGGAGTTGCTGCTTCCGTTTCTCAGCCCTTCTCAATCTAGCATCAGGGACAAACTGCCTTTGATCCTCCCCACTGCTCCATGCATCAGGTGCCTCCTGGTGGCCAACCAGCCTCTCTGGTCCCTGCTCTAAGTCTGAACCCTGCACAGGGTCCTCCACATCGTCCAGGGCAGACTCATATTGTTCCTCACTATCCGAGTCCATCAGCAGCTCAACCGGATCCTGCTGGGCCACAACAGAAAGCGGTATATAAGTCTAAGTGCTATTGCTATTACAACTCTGTACATGCTTTGGTGGCTCTCAGCATGTTTTTTTTCTCTTTCCAATATTAATTAGATTGGAATGCTATACATGTGCAGAATGACAGAAATTATGGTTTTAGAAAAAAATGAAATGCATATTTGTACACATAAAAGAACATCTGCATTTATCCCCTTTCTGTAATCATAAAAATAATTATGAAAATCTGGTGTTTATGGGGATCTTCAGTCATCCAGGTCTTGGTTGTTCCAAAGATGCTTTTTAATAAGGTGATTGGACTTTGTTTTTCTTTGAAGATGTTTCATTCCTCATCCAAGAAGCTTCAGACAGAACTGAAGGAGCTTCTTGGACGAGAAGTGAAATGTCTTTAAGGAAAAATAAAGGAAGTCCAGTTGCCTTTTGAAAAAAGCACCTTTGGGAGTCAAGCTATTCTCCAAAGCACCTGAGGGTAGAACAAGAAGCAATGGGTGGAAACTAATCAAGGAGAGAAGCAACTTAGAACTGAGGAGAAATTTCCTGTCAATTGGAACAATTAATCAGTGGAATAACTGGCCTCCAGAGGTTGTGAATGCTCCAACACTGGAAATTTTTAAGAAGATGTTGAATAACCATTTGTTTGAAGTGGTGTAGGGTTTACTGCCTAAGCAGAAGGTTGAACTAGAAGACCTCCAAGGTCCCTTCCAACTCTCCTATTCTATTCTATTCTATTCTATTCTATTCTATTCTATTCTATTCTATTCTATTCTATTCTATTCTACTCTACTCTACTCTACTCTACTCTACTCTACTCTACTCAATTGTGAGCCACACATATTATCTTTTAATAACAACTTTACCAAAGCAATTTTATCTGCCTGACTAGGTAGACCAATCCAGAAAATCAACTTCATAGAAAGGCTAAACCTAGCTTTGAATAACTTGAATAACAGAATCTAGCAAGATCAATTTTGCTGCAACTCTGCTTCTTTTTAGAATTCAGGAAGCATCTGACTGAGGTACTTCCCAATATTATGATCTCATTCTGGACTTTAAAAAAGCTTCATCTCCTCTTGCAAGGTGATAATTCCTTTATAGTTTCATCGAAGTCATCTTCCTTACGCTCTACGCTTTTCTTGATTTGCGAGATTGAGAATAGCACATTTTAGATCGGCAGTCTAGAAATATTTCTATTTCTATTCAAACCTGTGAAATGTAGATGAGATTAAAAATATCTCTTAGGCACCCTGGTGGACCCTTGCATTTTCAGAATAAAATTTCTAGCTATTCTTCTGGTGAGAGATCTGCTTTCCCCTCCAAGATCTAGGCTATCATATATCATTAACTATCTTGTCCCTGACTTCACAGCGTTAGTCATGGAACAGCTGTGCAATGCTCACTGCCACCTGAGGCTTGGCTTATACCTAAATGAGTCTTTATTCCCTTCAGTGGGCTTAGCAAAGGAAACCTTCTCCAAAAGCTTCTGCAAACTTTTGACTTTCAAACACTTCAAAGTTTTAGCTCTTTCAGCTTGAAGCTCTGATTTCATAAATTGGAAAGCCATGCTTGAATTTACAGAAACTTTTCAGTATATGTCCTAACACTAAATTTCAATGTGGCCATTTTTGTTTTACTGTTACACTTTTTGAAAAGTTTTTAAAATCTTGTTTGGGGGTGGGTTTTATTGGCTGCTTCATTCTTGATTTCCCTTGGCGTTGTCTTCTGCTGAGTCAGACTAGGCCATTTAAATCATATTGTTCGATTGACTGAAGGGACGTGGTGACTTAGTGGCTAAGACTCTGAGCTTGTTAATCAGAAATGTCAGCAGTTCAGTGGTTTGAATTCCTAGCACTGCGTAACAGAGTGAGCTCCGGTTACTTGTCGCAGCTTCTGCCAACCTAGCAGTTCGAAAGCATGTAAAAATGTAAGTAGAAAAATAGGAGCCACCTTTGTTGGGAAGGTAACAGCGTTCCATGGGCCTTCGGCATTTAGTCATGGCAGCCACATGACCACAGAGACGTCTTCAGACAGTGCTGGCTCTTCGGCTTTGAAACAGAGATGAGCACCCCCCCTAGAGTCAGGAATGAGTAGCACATATGCACGAGGGGAATCTTTACCTTTAACAAAAAAGGTGAACTAAACTTGGGGCTTCTTTAGCCAAAGGGATTGCTATGTCGCTGAGCCATGGTGAATTTCAGTGTTTATTATATACTCCTTTAGCATTACAGCTTTCTTAATTTTTAGCATTCTAGAAGTGATTGAAAATATAAAATATGGGTTCACTGAAAATGCAGGGATAATCCAGAGCAGTTTCTTATTTCAGAAAGCCAAATAAGGCATTGCTTAGCTCTAGGTAGGCATTATTAAATTTATAGCATCAAATATGAGCATATACACTCCATGCCAAGATTAATATCAATTTCCTACACTGGATGTTAATCTTCTCAACAATATGAAAACAACCAACCATGCAGAACTTCCACACAACCAGGAGTGCGAAACAGCCCTGTCACTATTCCAGCATAAATACGTATAAAATTGTACATGGATAAAATTGCACATATGTATAATTTACAGATGTAAATTATAATTTATAAAACCTTTACCCACAAAGGTTTTCCTCTTGCAGACTGAATGTATCGTTTTTCCTCTTGCAGTTGAAGGTATCGGTTGCTTTATTAAGATGATTTGTGTGTTGAATACTTCCACTTGAATTATTTCTGAATGAGGCTACAATCTGTGAGCCCAAAGGTGCTTTTTTCAAGAGACAACTGGACTTTTCCTTGAAGACGTTTTGCTTCTCTTCCAAGAAGCTTCTTCAGTTCTGACTGGATAGTGGCAAATGGAACGATTTACATTCCTTGCAAGAGCTGGTCATTTGCATTCTTTTAGAGAGTCATTGAGGCCACTTGGAGTTTATCTGTGCCCTCACAGTCACTTAAGTAGTGCCAATGGGTATGGAGCCTTCTTGGAACTGTTGAAAGGACTGTCTTGTGGACTGAAGACAGATGATGTTCTATCCCTCCCCATCGGTGGAGAAAGGGCAACCATGTCCTGGATGACTGAGAATCTCCAGAGACATCTAGAATCTGTGAACCTAGAGTAGAATAATGGGTCAGTAAGTAAATGAGAAGGGATGCAGTGGCTCAGTGCCTAAGACACTGAGCTTGTCGATCAAAATGGTCGGCAGTTCAACTGTTCAAATTCCTAGCACCGCATAACTGAGTGAGCTCCCGTTACTTGTCGCAGCTTCTGCCAACCTAGCAGTTCGAAAGCATGTAAAAATGCAAGTAGAAAAATAGGAACCACTTTTGGTGGGAAGGTGCATGCTCCAAGATTTTTAAAAATCTTGTTTGGGGGTGGTTTTTATTGGCTGCTTCATTCTTGACTTCCCTTGGCGTTGGTTTCTGCTGGATCAGACCAGCCCATTTAAATCATATTGTTCGATTGACTGAAGGGACGTGGTGGCTCAGTGGCTAAGATGCTGAGCTTGTTGATCAAAATGGTCGGCAGTTCAACGGTTCAAGTTCCTAGCACTGTGTAACGGAGTGAGCTCCCTCTACTTGTCCCTGCTTCTGCCAACCTAGCAGTTCGAAAGCACGTAAAAAATGCAAGTAGAAAAATAGGGACCACCTTTGGTGGGAAGGTAACTGCGTTTTGTTTGTCTTTGGCATTTAGTCATGCTGGCCGCATGACCACGGAGACATCTTCAGACAGCGCTGGCTCTTCAGCTTTGAAACGGAGGTGAGCAACGCCCCCTAGAGTCAGGAACGACTAGCACCTATGTGCAAGGGGACATTTTACCTTTATGTAAGTGAGGCTTTAGTGACATTTGGGAGAGACAATCCCTTGGAGACTTTCAACTTTTGATGCTTCCTGAAAAAACTCTTATTTTGGACCACCATTTCCATAGCCTAAGATTGGATTTGATCTGCATCAGGCATTTGGCTCATGTCCCAAGGGAGCACTTGGCTTTGAATGCATCTGGAAACCTATCATGTACTACTTTTGGAATGAGCTTGCTGTGCTTTGGGATACAGTCAATTTAGCCAATGTTTTGTAACAGCTCGCATGCCAAAACCAACTGCAGGGGCTTGATGGACTCATTTTGTAATTATTTCTATAGGATACTTTTCTATAAATAATGGAAAAAATTCAGTAGTTCAAGTTCATTGTACTTCAAGTACAATGCTACTTCTTCTTTTTTCTTTGCCGTGTTCCTTTTAAAAAGTATTTTATGAACAAAGAAATAATGATTCAGGTTGTTCAATGGAATGCTAATTGAATCTCCTCTATTTTTTTGTAACCTTACCTTGAATGGATAAGAACATCACTTATGTATGGGGCTAACTTCTAGCCCCAGCAGAATGCAATAAGATTTCATCCCTGAGTAACAAGCTGTAGAGTAAATGACGTTTGTGGGGCAAACCGTGTGTTTAAAGGTTATGGAGGTTTCTTTTGACAAAAGTTTTATGATCCAAAATTATGCCCTGGTTGAATAAATCTCTTCTGGCTGTTTGGATCTTGAAGCAATACGATGATAAGGTTGTCCTTTCCTATTTTCCTGATTGCAACAGAAAATAGTTTTAAAATCCGCACATTTCATGGACTGCTAAATTTCTGGCAGATGCATTAAGGGCTTGGATTTGATGTGCTGTTTATTAACTGGTGCATGTTCAGCTTCAGATTAAACCTTTATGATATCACAATTCCTCACTGCTTTTCAATTTCATTTTTTAGGTATGGCCTCTTATTCCGTAATAAAATGTGCTGGATTTTTTTTTAAGGGATATAGTCCTATTTAAGGATAAGAGTAGGTGGAGTAAAAGCAACTGGGCTGAGCAGAATGTGAAGTGTAAAAGCATTTGGCAAAGAAGGAGAAAAAAGAGAATATAAGATATGCATACTCTATTGCAGGGGTGTCAGACTCAATTTCATCAAGGGCCACATCAGGGTTGTATTTGACCTTGGATGGCCAGGGTGGGCGTGGCCAGGGTGGGCGTGGCCAGGGTGGGCATGGCCAGCTGAATGTCCCCCGTGTTGGGGGCACCTGTTGTGGCCCGAGAGCTTTACTAGTGAAAATGAGCTCTGTCGTTTACCAGTCCCTTAATCAAACATATAAAAAAAGAGTCCCAACATCATTTAAGCTGGAATAGTAGTGTTAAGCTCTTCTAGCAAAGTACCATTTGGTGTTTTTTGTGTACCTTCATACTTGGGGTGAAGTAAATATGGGTCTTCCATGCTATATTTTTTTCCAGTGGTGAAATCTAATTTTTTATCCTACCGGTTCTGTGGGCGTTGCTTGTTGGGGATCATGTGACTGGGCGGGCATGGCTATGTAGTCATGTGACTGGGGGTGTCAAAAGACAGAAATTCACTTTAATCATGTCCTGCCGGAGCAGGGGGTTGGACTAGATGAACTCCAGGTCCCTTCCAGCCCTGGATTGCTGTGCTCTTTCAAGGTATCCTCTGAAGCTGATCTAGTGCCAGGTTTGTGGTCCTTCCTTCTTCTTCTTTTTCCCTCCCTCGCCTTCCTTCCTTCCTTCCTTCCTTCCTTCCTTCCTTCCTTCCTTCCTTCCTTCCTTCCTTCCTTCCCTCCTTCCTTTCTTTCTTTACCAGCAACCCCCCACGCTCCGTTTTTGGCTTAGCAGGCCTCAGGGAAACCTCCTTGGAATGAAAACTTAAAAACTTAAAAACAAGTTTTAAAAAGTTCCTACCATCGTCCAGCACAGCTGATCTTTTTTTTTTTACCCAAATATTTTTTTTTTACTTTGTTAAACATTTTTTACTACTGGGTTGTGCGAACTGGCCTGAACTGGTAGCTGATTTTTCTCTCACTTCAGCTCTCTCCTTTCCCTAATGTTTAGCATCCAGTCCCTACCTCTGTACGATCTTGCAGCTGAGCTTTCTTTCATCTCTTACCAAGGAAAGATAGGTGTTCTGACCCAGCCTTAGCCGAAGCAAGAAACAGACTCATTGTCATGAAAAACCTCTCTTTATTTACCTCTTGTGAATTAATTGCATTCACCCACTGAAAAGTCCAGATAGTAGTCCTTCAAGGAGTTAACTGCAGGACAAACCTTATCAGTTCCTTGTGATAATTGGAAGGTGTTAGCTCCCAGCCGAAAGGCTGCAAATTAAGTTCTGGCAAGCAGCCTTTGTGGCACGAAACACAATGAGCGAAATATTCAGAAATATGAACTGTTGTTTCCTACGACAACCATTCCCCGTTCCTTCTATTTATGCCCCAGCCAGGGAGGGGCCATTCAGTATCCATGTGTGCTTTGCTTCCCGATTCAACTCCTTGTCCTCAGTTGTTCTCCTCTCCTAACAGCTCTGTGCATACGTGCATCTGAAACAGGCCCAAGCTGTTCTTCCTCCTCACTCATATCAGCCTCCAAAGGTAGCTTGCCTCTCCAGTGGCTGGGAAATGTTAGACGGCTCTGGCTCTATCTCTGTGTCCGGCGCAGAGCATCCATTAGAGCAGGGGTGTCCAAACTTGGGAACTTTAAGACTTGTGGAGTTCAACTCCCAGTCTGGCCACAAGTCTTAAAGTTCCCAAGTTTGGACACCCCTGCATTAGAGCCTTCCCCAGACTTCAGAACTGGCCCAAGTTTCTCCCCAACCTCATCATCGTCTGAGTCTGCCACTGGCTCCACTGGCAGCTGGCAGACCACAACAATATGAGCCTTGAACTCAGACATTATATTGCTTAAAATCAGTATGATCAACAGGCCGAACCTGCTCTGCTTAGCTGTTTCTGTTTTATTTATGTACGCACTTATAGGTTTGCGTGTGAGAGATATTTCCAGTGTAGGGAAGATGAGGCAACTATTAATGGAGTTTGAGATGGATGGACAGACGGAGATCTCTCTGTCATTCTTCCTGTGTCCTGATCGGAATGCTACAAGATGCTTCCTATTCAGTCCCATCTCAAATTCTTGGCAGACTAAGATTGCAATCAACCGTGTACTTTGAGAGTTGTAATAGGCATTATGTGATGAGCATTGCGTATATTTTGCTCCAAGGGGATCAGTCAGACAGGTGAACTCTGCGGCAGCTTTTGCAATTGGCTTGAGTGAAAATTGATAGAAGATAATTCAGTGTCAGTCTTATAATGGACGGACAAGACCGTGTAATGTGCTCAAGCTGCTCGTATGCATTTTCGGTGCAAGCATTCTGATTACCTACCGTATGTTTTCCGTTGATTTGAAAAATTCCAGTTGGTTAATCTGTTTTCTGTTTGTTACTACATTTCACTGACCGTTACAATGTGTATTTGATACTACAGTTATTTTAAAATGGAAAAAATTGTGGCTGGTATTAGTCCTATGAGTTGATAATGAAATTTAAGACAAATCTTTTAAAGAAAATACTTAAATAAATGGCCATTGTGGATTTAGCCATCCCAAATGTCTTGCACTTATCCAATATTATATTGTTTTCCAGGTTTTTTTTTTCTAACTCTGTAAAAGGATCCAGCACTTTGTCTCTGATTTTAATTTCAATTCCCTAGCACACTCTCATATAACTATTTCCCTTAAAAGTCCCTCTCTGATGGAGATGGGCAGTTAAGAAGTTTTGCTAGAAGGTTTAAATATTTTTCCTATGTTTTTCATTGATAGTCTAAGTACTTATCTGCAACATATTTCTCAACTTGATGGTTCAATTGGTGATTATAATCAATTGTAAAATGAAGAAGTTATCCACGTCTTCTCTACCTTCTCTGTCAAGTACAAAACTGATTGCTGTAGTTGCTGTAATGTGGGAGTTTTTGTTGTTGTTGTGATAAATTAATTTTAGTTCCATTTTTCCATTGTGCTGCTTGGCTATCTTCATTAAGTTTTGTGGATCATTTGTGATTCTGAATACACTGGATAACAAAGATTTTGGTTCCTGAGCACTTTTGGGGGTACCTTATAGATTTTTGGCTGCTAATTATGAAAATAGTCTATCATTTCACCTATCACATACCATTTTATAAATATATTATGTTTATAGACACATACATATATACACATATATACATACAAACATGTTTTATATATAATTCTTAATTGGCTTTTCTTCTTAGAATCTATTTCTGTTTTATTATTAGAATCAGTACACATATTTCTTTCTTTCATTCATTCATTCATTCTGTATGTTCTTCCTTTTGGGGCTAATGTGTAATGCTTGAACATGCAGTGGTGGGATTCAGCCAGTTTGCACCAGTTTGGGAGAACTGGTTGTTAACTTTCTGAGCAGCTTGGTGAACTGGTTGTTGGAAGAAATCATTCGGGCAGAGAACCAGTTGTTAATTTTTTTGAATCCCACCACTGACTATATGATACTTCCTAGGGCAGGGATGTCAAACTCAAGATCTGGGGGCTGGATCTGGCCAGCAGGGTGCCTAATCTGGCCCGTGGAGCTACCCTGAAAATAGTGAAGGACTGGCCCATGGTGTCTCTGCCCATGAAAAGAGAGCTCGGGAGAGCCTCATGCAGCCCTCCCAAGCTCCGTTTTTGCTAGGAGAGGGTTGCAGGAGGCCATCGCCGCTGAAAATGGAGCACAGGAGCCCGTTTTCTCTGGCAGAGCACTTGACCCCCAACACGAGTGATGTTGAGCTGTCCATGCCCATTCTTCCCCCCCTGAGGTCAAACACAACCCTGATGTGTCCCTCAATGAAATTGAGTTTGACATCCCTTCCAGATGTCCAGAGTCAGAAAAATATAAATTGCGATGATTTTTGCAATGCGAAATCCTTCCCAAAAGATTGGACCTTCCTTTTAAGTTTTCAGTGGAAGTCACTTTATCTCTCCTATGGTTCAGGTGAATACAGCTCAAAGATAATAACAGTTTACTGTGGAAGTTCAAGCATCTTGTGCTATAGTGTCGCAAGCTGGCAAACCATGTCAATGTTTTTTCTAGGACTGTATGTGTGGCCGGAACTGAACTATGGATTTAAGACAGCAGCAGCTCAACTCAGTTTAACAGAGCATAATTCACTTTTTTTGAATGGGAGACCAGAGTAAATTATGCTAAAATGAATAGCATTTTACCATGCTCCATATTATGGACTTTCTTTTATGCAGAATATATCAAGTAATTGTTTTTATGTATTGATTTATGAAAGCATTATTTGAGGAGGGGGGAAAGGTGACCTAGACAAATCTGCAAGGAAGAAAAATGTTTTATGGAAACATTAAGTCATATATTAAGAACAGATGATGTTTTCGTTTTAAAGAAAGAAATGTCGTTATTACTTTATAATAATATAGAATTGTTTTTTGAAAGAATTGATGATTAATTTGGGTACAGAATGGAATGAACGTAGAAAATAAACTTCATTCCAAACTGCTTCTGTATCAATCAATAGTTCTTTTTAAAAACAAAAGAGAAGAAAACACCCTTATTGGAGCTGAAGAAGCTTCTTGGATGAGAAGCAAAACGTCTTCAAAGAAAAAACAGAAAGTCCAGTTGCCTCTTGAAAAAGCACCTTTGGGGACAACCATGACCTGAATGACAGAGAATCTCCATAGACACCCTTATTGGTATTTTATGATTTTCTCCAAAACCAGCCGTTCATCAGAAATACACATTTTTAGAAGGAAGTTGCTAATCCATTGTGTCATTCATTCATCTTAAAACAGCTGTCACCAACTGGTGGCCTGCGAGAAAATGTTGGTGGTCCGCAGAAAAAATTATTTGCATTTTTTATTATTGCGCTAAATACTATTTATCTTTTAAAAAATCATATTATTGGTCCGCGGGATTTAAAATTATGAATTTAAGTGTTCCCTGAGGTCCGAAAGGTTGGTGACCCCTGTCTTAAAGCATTTAAAAAGCCGAGGTGGCGCAGTGGTTAGAATGCAGTACTGCTGGCTACTTCAGCTGACTGCTAGCTGCAGTTCGGCAGTTCAAATCTCATCAGGCTCCCATCCTTACGAGGTGGGTAAAATGAGAACCCAGATTGTTGGGGGCCATAGGCTGGGTCTCTAAACCGCGTAGAGAGGGTTGGAAAAGCACTATGAAGCGGTATATTTTTTTCAAAGTATAGCCAGCCGAACAAACATATTTAAAGATAGTTTCTATCCTTGGGCTATGAGACTTTTAAATACAACCACAATCACTCCATGCACACACTATTTTTTTTCCTTTTTCTTTCTTTTGTCGTTTCTGTTATAATTTTGCACCAGTGAGGTTAAAACCAGTTTCGTTGTATTTAAGTACAATGACAATAAAGATTATACTTATACTTATATAAGTGCTATTGCTACCGCTATTTGGAAACATGACAAATAGTATGAGTTACAACAGGTGCAAAACTGTGAGAACAGCCTTGCCTTTTAATCCAGATCCTTCTGGAACATTTGGAAGCAGGAACTAGGCACTTACCACTTCTTCATTTTTTTCTCTCCTGCAACTGACATTTGGAAGTAGCCCATGGAGATACAACAGAAAGTTTCATGACCCATAGCTATAATATATCTATTCCCCAACCCTACTTCAAAGCCACAGACATGAGTGACATATTTATTTTGCCTTTTCTGTTCCATAACACACATTCTAGCTGATCTGTTTAAACTAGAGGTGAACAATTTTTTTTGAATGGCATAGGGTCATGGCCCAAAATATAGATAGGCCTATTGAGAATAAATGGGAGGAGCAAGACAAATATTATTTTAAAAAATGTGATGACAATTTTTGTAAGAGCTTTGGGCAAGTTCTCATGTAGTTCCAGTTTCCAATTTCAAAGGATATTTTTTTTTGTAATAAACATTTGGCTGAGCTTTAATTTTTTTTTTTTTAGTGATACGTTGAGTTTTATTTTTAGGCCTTGAAATTACAATGATGATAGATGAATTCCACCGCTTATCTCATCTTGCTCATAAAACAGGTGAGCTGTTTACATAGTAGAGATCTGATGGGGCCATTGTCAGGGGAAAATTTCACCCTGAGCTAATGAGGTCTTAAACCGACGGCTTTCCAAACAGCATATCTTCAAGAAGCGAAAGTAAGATCCAATAACAAGTTCTAATGAAAACAAACTTTTAATATGAAAATAAGAAAATAAACAAATCTGTCTAATTGTTACATTTTGGCAAGAGCAATTTGTCGTCCACCTTCTTGGCAGACGAACAGAAGATCAAAAGGAAAGAAGTCTCTGGAATGTGTGATGTATTATGAAAACGTGTTAAGAAGCATGCGCAGTAAATCATTGCTGATAAGGGCCTATGACCTGCGCAGTAACTCATCAGTTCGGCTAGCAAACAATTAACGCAGTGACAGCTATTGTGTTCTTCACTGTGGCAGGAATTAACATTGATATTTTGGACCAATCAGGATAGACCTTGTGCCAGCAATAATGGGGAAAACTAACTTTGTTTTCAAGGCAGGGGAGATGTTGAGGGTACAGTAAGAATTTATCATTAGAGAAATTACGTAAGTGACCTATAAAATGAGTTAAATTTGTACCATCTCTGCTGCGAAATCTAAAACCTTAGGGAATCTCAGAAAGGATTATGTTCCATGAGGAGCATGTCCTGAAATGAATGAAAAGTTAGCATTTTCTGTGAGCCGATGTTTTTAGCATCTTTACTAAGCATATGTCAAAGCAGCCTCAGCCAAGCACATTCTGTAGACTGACATGAGGTCAACTGCATTCTCCATGGAAAGCAAAGGTACTGTAGGAGAATCACTTTATCTTGCCCTTGCTTGCCTTGGCAAGATTTAAATCTTCATTAAACACTAACTAAAGGCTAATTACCATAGTGCATACAGAAGCCCATTAAACACTCTCATGTGGCAATCAATTCATTTACACTCAATCAGAAAGCATAGCATTTACACATGCACAATATATAATTTACTTGGCCATTTGTCTAGCTTTATCAATTTGTTCAACTCAGTCGAATTTATGAAATAATTTATTTCTAAGGAATTAGCCTGTGATGACAATAAAATAATGTGCTGCCTGTTACACATAATATCAGTTTCTCCCTCTCCACCTAACTATTGTACAGCCTCACCATGCAAAAGTGGTAGGAAATATGTGGGGTTGAGCACAATGCAAATCTAACTGGAATAAATTCAGTGGACACTGTTCTGCTGGAGGCTTCGCGAGAGCATGAAGCAAACTCCTGGTCCCAACAAAAATTCCTTTTATTAATTTACTGTGAATTCTGCTCATTCACAGCCAGGAAATTCTTTCAAGGGAGGATTTACCGTCACAGACCTTATCTGGCTTGGAGAGCTGCCAGGCCGATATCTGCAAAACTTGGCAAGGAATCTCGGAGAGTCATGAGCCAATTAAGCGAACTAATTGTCTCCTGCAAACTCCGCTCTCCTTTTGTTCCTCTTTTATTTCCTCTGGGAGGAGCTATTCATAGTCCACCTGTGTTCCCAACCCCTGTTCTTTAGTTGTTCCCTTCATCTGGCAACTCTGCGCATGCGCACACTGGCAACAGGCTCCAGCTGTTTGTCTGCCTCACTGCTGTCTGACTCTGAAGGCAGCTGATAACTGGCATACGGCTCTGGCCCTCTCTCTGCCTCCACACAGAGCCCTCATCAGAGCCTTCCCCAGACTCCAGGACTGGCCCATGTTCCTCCCCAATCTCCTCACTGTCACTGGCTGCTGGTGGGCCACAACAGACACAATTGTGCAGAGGTGGGCTGCACTTACCTTAACAGCTGCTTCTCTGGTTGTGAGCACGGCCTCTTCAGGGCAGAAACAGAGCTTCCAACATGCCGCTAATAACTCAGGCAGCTCTGGTGAGTACAACAGGCATGATGCGGAACTCAGCTGGGCAGCATGGGCACGGGGAATGAGCCACAAAGTTAGTTATAACTGGAAAGGATAGCACAGAGGCAGATGGGTGGCCAGTGAACACAACTACCAGTTCACCCAAACCAGTCCAACCTTCCTACCTCTCTCTCTCTCTCTGTCTGTGTCTGTCTGTCTGTCTGTCTGTCTGTCTCTCTCTCTCTCTCTCTCTCTGCCTCTCTCTCTCTCTCTCTCTGTGTGTGTCTCTGTCTCTCTGTTTGTCTATTTCTGTCTGCCTGCATCTCTGTCTGTCTATCTCTGTCTGTCTGTCTGCCTCTCTCTGTGTCTGTCTCTCTCTCTATCTGTCTGCTTCTGTCTGTCTGCCTCTCTCTCTCTCTCTGTCTTCCTCTCTGTGTGTGTGTGTTTCTCTGTCTCTCTGTCTGTCTCTGTCTGTCTGTCTGCCTCTGTCTGTGTGTGTCTGTCTCTCTATCTGTCTGCTTCTGTCTGTCTGCCTCTCTCTCTCTCTCTGTGTGTGTCTCTGTCTCTCTGTTTGTCTATTTCTGTCTGTCTGTCTGTCTGCCTCTCTCTGTGTCTGTCTCTCTCTCTCTCTCTGCCTCTCTCTGTGTCTGTCTCTCTCTCTCTCTCTCTCTGCCTCTCTCTGTGTCTGTCTCTCTCTCTCTCTCTCTCTCTCTCTCTCTGCCTCTCTGTGTGTGTGTGTGTCTCTGTCTCTCTATCTGTCTGTTTCTGTCTGCCTGCATCTCTGTCTCTCTGTCTGTCTCTGTCTGTCTGTCTGCCTCTCTCTGTGTGTGTCTGTCTGCCTCTCTCTCTGTGTGTGTCTCTGTCTCTCTCTCTGTCTCTCTGCCTCTCTCTCTCTCTCTCTCTCTCTCTGTGTCTCTCTGTCTGTTTCTGTCTGCCTGCATCTCTGTCTGTCTGCCTCTCTGTGTGTGTTTCTGTCTGTCTGTCTGTCTCTCTCTCTGTCTTTCTCTCTCTCTCTCTCTATGCCTCTGTGTGTGTGTGTGTGTGTGTGTGTGTCTGTCTGTCTGTCTGTCTGTCTTTCTGTTTCTGTCTGCCTGCATCTCTGTCTCTCTGTCTGTCTCTGTCTGTCTGCCTCTCTCTGTGTGTGTCTGTCTCTCTATCTGTCTGCTTCTGTCTGTCTGCCTCTCTCTCTCTCTCTCTCTCTCTCTCTGTCTGCCTCTGTGTGTGTGTGTGTTTCTCTGTCTCTCTATCTGTCTGTTTCTGTCTGTCTGCCTCCCTCCCTCCCTCTCTCTTTCATTCCGGTCTCTTCCGTTTACTTAATATCAGTAAGGGATTGGAAGCATTGTGCCTGCACTGAACCTGGCAATTGATGTGATTTTTAGAGGACACTATGGACTGGTGAAATATTGCTGACTGTTGAAATAAAGAAAACAAATCCAAATCAAAGCTCAACGTCAAATGTAAGCTGACAATGGCATACACACACAGAAATATTCATACACACATATATACACACATACATACCCACACTCGCATACACTGTGTGTGTGTGTGTGTGTGTATCTTTGACCCACAAGAAGTGAGGACTACAAATACATTTCAAAAGATTTATTGGGCAGCCTTGTAGGTGTCACAGAGGAAAAGCAGGACTCATATTTCAAAAGCAAAAATACCTTTTACCTCCCACCAGATGATCTTGAGGTCAATAAGACATTCTTTTGGTGCTCTCCTAGACCTTCAGACTAGACAGAAAACTATCATGAGCTTTCTGAGAAGCTGCCAGATATGAGACAGCAGCAAAATAGTCTTGTCTGAGTTAATAAAAATATTCTTTTGCCAGTGCAATTTATGAATTAAACAACAACAACAAGTACTGAAATTAAAACCTAGCTTATTTGAAGAGTGCATTGTTAATAAACTGTGTGCATGTACACACACATGTACAAATGCACACACAAACACTATTTGCTGCAGGTGTGAGGAACTTGCGTCTCTTCCAAAATTGCCAAGCTACAACTCTCAGCAGACCAGTTAGCATGTCTAATGGTAAAGGATGCTGGGACTGATAATTTAGCAAGGGTCATAGGCTCTTCGCCTTTGTTTCCGTTGCATCATCAGTATCTATGGCTTTTCAATGGGTAGAATAAACAAAAAAGATCCCTATCCAAGGAGTTTTGGAAAAGATTCCTTTGGTTCCTGGCCTTAATGTTTGTCTTTAATTAAGTCTGTGGCTGATTTACGTGTAGCAAGTCTAAAGAAAACCATGAAAGCAAAGTTCTGCACCATTGCTTAGTAAAACATAGAACAATTATTTGCAGCCATTATGATCCAGTAGCCCTGCCAATAATTTAGTTATGTATTTAGTTTTTTTATGCCACCCACTGTTGTGGCCTGCCATCATCCTGGACAGTGAGGAGATTGGGGAGGAACAGGGGCCAGTCCTGCGGGTTGAGGAAAACTCACACAAGGGCTCTGTGTCAGAGGCAGAGTGGGGGAGAGACAGCAGTGAGGCAGAGGAACAGCTGGAGCCTGTTCCCAGTGTGTGCATGCACAGAGCTGCCAGAAGTCAAGAACAACTAAGAAAGCAGGGTCGACTTGGGAGTAAAGCCACACCTTGGAGGTGATTGGCCCCTCCCATAGGAAACAAAAGAGGAGCGAACAGGGAGTGGGCTTTTGCAGGAAACAATGTGTTCCTTTAGTCGTTTCAAGTGTAGAAAGTTTTATTCGTAATTATAAGCGATTCTGTGCCAAGTGTTGCTTTGCCCGGCGTTTGCAAACTAGTGATCTGGCAGCTCGCCAAGCGAGATAAGGTTCGTGTTGATAAACATTCCTCTGAAAGACTGTTTGCCAAGCCTTGCTGACTCGGAATGAAAGGAATTCACAGTCGTGTAAATAAAAGAGTTTTTGCAGGGATCCAGACTCTGCTTCATGCTTGATAAGGAAACCTAGGTCAGAACACCCATTCCAGTGACACAGCATCTCTATACAATCTAATAAAAAGTAATCAATGTAATTAAAATTAGGAGAGTTAATTTAAAAAAAGATAAAAACCAAGATGAGGGCAGCCTGGGACTAAAGATGTTTTCTACCATGTCAGCCACCTTCAGGACCTTGTTTGGGGCTGAGAGCCAAATTTTCAGGGTCTTCCAGAAGACCAGGAGTATGGGGGGATAATGACAAATATTTTGTTTTTTTTTTTGTGCTCAGTGTTAAAATTAAACCCTTTTTGGATTAGTAGTATCCGCTAGTTAAATTATACATGATTTTGGGGGGGACTTCAATGGACCACTATTATAACTTGGAGAATTGAAAATGGTTTGCTAATCTTCTAAAAACGTGCAATTTAAGTCATCCAGTTTATCAAAGACATCCTTAAACACTGACATTTCTATTTTATAAGGCAGGAAAAGATGGCTTCAGCTAGGTTCACTTCAGAGTTGACAATCTGGTTGCAATATTGTCTGGTAACACAATCTGGTTGCGATACGAGACAATACAGATGGTCCTCAACTTACAATCTTTCATTTAGTGACCATTGGAAGTCACTCTGGCACTGAAAAAAGTGACTTAGGACCATTTTTTGTACACCTGACTGTTGCAGCATCCCCACGATCACAAGATCAAAATTCAGATACTTGGAAACTGGCGTGTACTTATCACAGTTGCATGTGACCTTCTGACAAGTAAAGTCAATGAGGAAGGCAGATTCCATCAACTGTGTGTGACTAACAACTGCAGTGATTCACGTCACAACTGTGGCAAGGAAGGTTCATAAGATGTGGCAATGGATTCATATTTATGATGTTCATCACGCAATCCCCTTTTGCGACCTTCTGACAAGCAAAGTCGATGGGGAAGCTGGATTCACTTAACAACCGTGTTACCAACTTAACAAGTGATTCCAATAGAGGTTTGTTTGATTACAACGGTCGCGGGGAGGGGGGGATGCGAGGACAAGAGAAGATCACAAGGTCGGTTGGGAGACCGTGGCTGCTGGCTATGCCCGGTCGTTTGCACCAACCCCCGCAACCTAGGTGGCCAGGAACTACAGAGCCCGGGCCTACGGCTGATGCTTTGCAATGCAAGGTCCGTAACCAACAAAGCCCCCCTCATTAATGAGTTGATCTCTGAGGGGGAGCTAGACCTTGCAGGGATAACGGAAACCTGGTTGGGCCACGAGGGTGGTTTACCCCTTGTGGAAATGTGCCCACCAGGTTTCCGTGCATTCCATCAGCCTCGGGCCCTGGGTAAGGGTGGTGGGGTGGCGGTAGTTATACGGGAAGGTCTAGAGCCGAGGGAGTTCACTGTTCCTCAGATATCCGGGTGTGAGTCCCTTGGTTTGAAATGGGGCCCAGGGAGGCAGTTGGGTTTGCTGATTGTATACTTGGCTCCTCGCTATACATCAGCAGCCCTGCCCGAGCTCCTCGAGCTGATCTCGGAGACGGCGGTTGAGATCCCCAGGCTTGTGGTTATGGGGGATTTCAACCTGCCGTCGACGGGAGCAGCGTCTGAGGTAGCTCGGGAGTTCACGGCTTCCATGACAGCCATGGGCCTGACCCAGTTAATTCAGGGCCCCACACACAAAGGAGGCCACACATTGGACCTTGTTTTTGTATCTGAGCAGTGGACGAGCGATCTGGGTAGAGGGGATTTTACTGTTACACCCCTGTCATGGTCAGATCACTCATGTCTCCGGCTAGACTTCCCTGGCGCTACCCCCCACCGCGAGGAGGCGGGACCAGACGGTCCACGCTGGTACCGCCCCAAGCACCTGATGGAGCCGGATAGGTTCCAGACGGAGCTTGGGCCATTACCTGTAGCCCTGACCCGCGCTCGGTCGGAGGACCTAGCGGCCGCCTGGAATAGGGCGGCGGCTGGGGCCTTGGACCGGGTTGCGCCTTTGCGACCTCTCCTGCGGCAGCGACCCACCCGGGCTCCTTGGTATACCGAGGAGCTGAGGGTGATGAAGCGCCACAGGAGACGTCTAGAGAGCAGGTGGAGGTCCTCACGCTCCGAATCTGATCGGACACAGGTAAGATCCTACTTGCGGACCTACCTTGTGGCATTAAGGGCGGCCAAACGTAGATATTGCGCCACTCTTATTGCGTCCGCGGATAACCACCCTGCCGCCCTGTTTAGGGTGACCCGCTCCCTCTTGTCACAGAGGACGCAGGGGGCACCCTTACAGGGCAGAGCAGAGGAATTTGGGGAATATCTGCAGGACAAAGTCGCTCAGATCCGGAGCGGATGGGCCCCACTCAGTGGACCAGACGGGCCGCCAACAGCGAGTCTTGTGAGACCATCCTGGGAGGAGTTTGATTCTGTTGCCACCGAGGATTTAGATAGGTTGCGTGGACGGCTACGACCCACCACATGTTTAATGGACCCGTGTCCCTCCTGGTTGGTACTGGCATCTTGGGAGGTGACCCGAGGCTGGCTTCTGGGCCTGGTGAATGCCTCATTGGGTGAGGGATCCTTACCAACTGCCTTGAAGGAGGCGGTGGTGAGGCCCTTACTTAAGAGGCCTTCGCTCGACCCAATGGAGCTAGCTAATTATCGTCCAGTCTCCAACCTTCCCTTCTTAGCGAAGGTTGTTGAGAATGTGGTGGCGCAGCAGTTTCCACGACACCTTGACGAATCTGAGTATCTAGACTCACGCCAGTCCGGCTTCCGACCTGGGCACAGCACAGAGACAGCCTTGGTCGCGTTGGTTGATGATCTCTGGAGGGCCAGAGATAGAGGTTGTTCCTCTATCCTGGTCCTATTAGACCTCTCGGCGGCTTTTGATACCATCGACCATGGTATCCTATTGCGCCGGTTGGAGGGGATAGGAGTCGGAGGTACCGTTTTGCGGTGGTTCGGCTCCTACCTCTCCGACTGGAGGCAATGTGTGTTGACAGGGGGACAGAGGTCGACCCCGAGGCCACTCACTTGTGGAGTGCCACAGGGGTTGGTCCTCTCGCCTCTCCTGTTCAACACATATGTGAAGCCGCTAGGTGAGATCATCCGTGGTTTTGGGGTTGAGTATCACTTCTACGCTGATGATACTCAGCTGTATATTTCAACTCCAAACCACCCCAACGAGGCTGTCGAAGTGATGTCCCGGTGTTTGGAGGCCGTCGGGGTCTGGATGGGGGACAACAGACTTAAACTCAACCCCTCCAAGACTGAGTGGCTGTGGCTACCGGCACCTCGGTTCAGCCAGCTGACCCCATCGCTGGCCATAGGGGCGAACAATTGCCCCCTGTGGAGCGGGCGCGCAATTTGGGCGTCCTCCTTGATGCCCGGCTGTCAATGGATGACCATGTGGCAGCCGTGGCAAGGGGGGCGTTCCACCAGGTTCGCCTGGTGCGCCAATTGCACCCCCTACTGGACCGGGATGCCCTACGCACGGTCACTCAAGCGCTGGTGACGTCCCGCCTGGATTACTGCAACGCTCTCTACATGGGGCTGCCCTTGGGACGCGTCCGGAGACTACAGTTAGTTCAGAACGCAGCCGCGCGGGCTGTGATGGGGAGTACGAGGTACTCCCACGTAACACCACTCCTGCGCGAGCTGCACTGGCTGCCTGTGGTTTTCCGGGTGCGTTTCAAGGTGCTGACTACCATCTTTAAAGCGCTCCATGGCACGGGACCTAGTTACTTGCGGGATCGCATCCTCCCACATACATCCCTGCGGCCAATTCGCTCACACAGGGAGGGACTTCTCCTGGTGCCGTCCACTAGGCAATGCCAGCGGGCGACACCGAGGAGTAGGGCCCTCTCTGTGATGGGCCCAACCCTCTGGAATGACCTCCCCCCCGACATTAGAACCACTTCTGACCTCCGCTCCTTCCGGCAAAAACTGAAGACCCACCTGTTCCGATTAGCAGGCCTGGCATAATTCAACTGTCCCTCCTGGCAAATGTATTATATCTGGTTATTTTAGGGATTTTTTAATTCACTGTATCTGTTTTTAAGGGTTTAACTTATAATATATTGCTTTGTACAGTTCTTTTAACTGCATTTTAACCTCCTCCAAGTCAACTATCAACTGTACATATTTAATTTTATTGTATCTTGTTTATATTTTGTATGAACTGTACACCGCCCCGAGTCCCTTTTGGGAGAGGGGGCGGTCTAGAAGCATTAAATATTAAATTAATTATTAAATATTAAATTAACAACTGCGGTGATTCACTTAACAAATGTGACAGGAAAGGTCGTAAAATGGGGCGAAAGACTCACTTAACAACTGTCTTGCTTAGCAACGGAAATTGTGGGCTGAATTGTGGCCGTACGTCGAGGACTATCTGTACTGGCTCCTTGAAAAACAATGCTTATGCTTTGCTATGAGCTTGCTCCAGGCATCAACATAATGTTGCTGTTCTTTTGCTCCTAAAGGTAAAGGTAAAAGTTCCCCCGCATATGTATGCTACTTGTTTCCAGCACACCTCCAGCTTCAAAGCCGAAGAGCCAGTGCTGTCCAAAGATGTCTCCGTGGTCACGTGGCCGGCATGACTAAACACCGAAGGAGCACAGAATGCTCTTACCTTCCCACCAAAGGTGGTCCCTATTTTTCTACTTGCATTTTTCACGTGCTTTCAAACTGCTAGGTTGGCAGAAGCTGGGACAAGTAACGGGAGCTCACTCCATTACATAGCGCTAGGCTTTCGAACCGCCGAACTGCCGACCTTTCTGATCGACAAGCCCAGCGTCTTAGTCACTGAGCCTTTGCATCCCTTTCTTTTGCTCCTAAAGACCTGTATATAACTTAAAAGACAACACTGACACTATCTTGCAATGTTTGGAGAAGCAAAGGCCATTCCCATGCCCATCTCTAAAGATTTCTCATTAAAAGTAGCATGTGGTCATTTGTTATTCCTGCTCCCTTTATTAGCTATTGTAGATGAACAGATTAAATAGCTACTGTGTGGGGATGCCCTCTAGGCTACCATTTTTTTTACTTTTTTTTTGGTAGAAGAATAAGTAGTGGTGCCTTTATGAAATAGATTACCAGAACTTAATTGCAGAAGATAATTGAGAATTTGACATTAGAAAATCTTCCTATTCAGTTACTTCTCATTCGCTCTGAATAAAATAACTGCATGTCACTGGACTTCAAATCAAATAATATTAAGAGTAGAAAGAGCTTGATTTCCTTTTAACCGGAAGCCTTGAACTGTGGATGTGCTACAAAAATTGCTTTTTTAAAAAAATCACAACTTGAGAAGCTATTCAACGCATATTATTTTACTGCCTGGCAGCTTGATGAAGCAAATGTGGTTTGGCAAATATTTTAAACTATTAAGCCTGAGGATTTCCAGCTCTTCCAAAGTTAAATAAATGTGCAGTAGTAGGTGCTATTAGCGCCTGGGGGTACCTCGGATCTCCTAAATGAGAGCAAACTTTAAAAGTGGGAAATATTCCATCTTACTCTAGGGCAAGTAATGTACCAGTTAATTTGCATTGTATACACTCATAGCAAGTTCATTATCTAAGGGTAGACTCTTGTGGAACTAAGTCTGCACCATCAATTTGTAATATGGAAGATATGTCTAAATATATAAAATGCCTTTGAGAGAAAAATAATAAAGGTGGGGCATTAATAAAATCCTAAAAATAAGCCAACAGGGACTGAGCATGTTGGGAAAAATTGAAATTGTGGTGCTGATGGGATTGAAATATCTAAACTAGATTATTTTGTACTATAGGTGGGTGGGTGAAAGAGAGAGGTTTCACTTGTTTCTGATTTATATACTAAGTCTCTCTCTCTGTGTGTGTTTGTGTGTGTACATATATACATATCAGTGACGTGCAGTCAGGTGAGGCAAGTGAGGCATAGCCTCACCACTCTCATCATGAAAAAAAAAAGTAAAAGGAAAAAGCTGAGCTAGTTGCTGCCTCACCGTGGATGACTCTGCTTAACCTCACTGGTGCTCTCCCTCCCCAAGTGTAGTGACTTCCTCCCCAGGCCCCCATTCATTTCTCTCTCACACACACACAGCTGGATAAAACTATATAAAAATCTAGCCCAGCTTCACTGATTACAAGTTTGAAAAGGCAACGTGGCTCCACCTGCAATCAAACTACACTTGGGGAGGGAGAGCACAAGTGAGCACTGAGGAGACCACAGGAGGAGGCAGGAAGCCAGGCAAAGAGCCAAATCAAACTACACTTGGGGAGGGAGAGCACAAGTGAGCACTGAGGAGACCACAGGAGGAGGCAGGAAGCCAGGCAAAGAGCCATGCTGTAGTACACACACTTCCCCCCAGCCTCTTTCTTTTGGAAGGCTCGGCTTGGCTCCCCTCCGGCTTCTCTGCCTCTCCTCTCACCCCAGCCTGCCAGCAGGAGGTGGTGGGTGGGCTTTCTTGTGTTCCAGGCATTTCCCACCCAGACAGGCTGCATTTGCAATGGTAGAGGTGTTTGGGAAAGGCAGCAGGGGAATGGGGGGGGGATGGCAGAGGAGCTGCTTTCAAGCCACTGGAAAAGATATCCAATCCAACTTTTGTGTGTGTGGGGGTTTGTTTGAGAGTGAGTGAGAGAGGGAAGGGGTAGGAGAGATAGTCCAATCCAACTTCTGTGTGTGTGTGTGTGTGTGTGTGTGTGTGTGTGTGTTTGAGAGAGGGGGAGGAAGGGAGAGAGGGAGGAAGGAGGGGAAGGAGAAGAAAAAGAAAAAGAAAGAAGGAGCAAAGGAGAAAAACAAATGCTGTCGCTTTAAATTGGAACTGAGCATGCCTGGCTGTGGAATTCTGGGAGTTGAAGTCCACAAGTCTAAAAATATTTGAAACCCAGCACTGTGTCAGTGCCTCACCAGTCATAAACCTCACCGCACGTCACTGATACATATACATATACATACATACATACATACATACATACATACATACATACATACATACATACCAGTGGTGGGTTTCAAAAAAATTTAGAACCTCTTCTGTAGGTGTGGCCTGCTTTGTGGGAGTGGCTTGCCGGCCATGTGACCAGGTGAGAGTGGCTTGCCGGCCATGTGACCGAGTGGCAGTGGCTTGCCGGCCAACTTGTAAAATGTGGTGAAACTCACTTAAGAACGCTCTTGCTTAGCAACCAAAATGTTGGCTCAGAAACTCTGGCATTTGAAGCATGCAAGTCTTAAAGCTGTCAAGTTACAAGACCCTTGCACCCCTAACCCTTTAGAAAAAAAAGAACCCAGGGGTGTTCAAACTTGACAGCTTTAAGACTTGTAGACTTCCATTCCCAGAATTCCTCCTCTAGTCATGTTTGCTCAGGAACTCTGGCATTGAAGCGTGCAAGTCTTAAAGCTGTCAAGTTACAAGACCCTTGCACCCCTAACCCTTTAGAAAAAAACCCTAGGGGTGTTTAAACTTGACAGCTTTAAGACTTG